>NC_064647.1:67403942-67711765 GCF_023864345.2 Schistocerca serialis cubense
AGAGTCAGTCTTCTTGTCCTTAAGCAGGCATTGTGCCTTTTGTACTTAATTCCGATGCAATTTCTGTGTTTCATCGACAATAAGGTCAGGGGGATACGGTAAACCTGAAGTGAAGCATCGGAATCTATAACTAGTGTCACAGGAATGGTTCAAACTATAATCAGTAAGAAGAGTCAGTCTCCTTGTACCTAAGTCGGCATTGTGCCTTTTCTATTTAATTCCGATGCAATTTCTCTGTTTCATCGTCAATAAGAAGGTCCAAGGGATACTGTAAACCTGGAGTGAAGCATCGGAATCTATAACTAGTGTCACAGGAATGGTTCAAAACATGGACAGTAAGAAGAGTCAGTCTTCTTGTACTTAAGCCGGCATTGTACTTTTCTATTTAGTTCCGATGCAATTTCTGTATTTCATCGTCAATAAGAATGTCCAAGGGATACAGTAAACCTGACGTGAAGCATCGGAATCTGTAACTAGTGTCACAGGAATGGTTCAAATCAATGCCAGTAAGAAGAGTCGGTCTTCATGTACTTAAGTCGGCATTGTGCCTTTTGTATTTAATTCCGATGCAATTTCTGTGTTTCATCGTCAAATAGAAGGTCCAAGGGATACAGTAAACCTGAAATGAAGCATCGGAATCTACAACTAGTGTCACAGGAATGGTTCAAATCATAGTCAGTAAGAAGAGTCAGTCTTCTTGTACTTAAGACGGCATTGTGCCTTTTCTATTTAATTCCTATGCAATTTCTGTGTTTCATCGTCAATAAGATGGTCAGAGGGATACAGTAAAAATGAAGTGAAGCATCGGAATCTATAACTAGTGTCACAGGAATGGTTCAAACATAGACAGTAAGAAGAGTCAGGCTTCTTGTACTTAAGTCGGCTTTGTGACTTTTGTGTTTAATTCCGATGTAATTTCCGTGCATCATCGTCAACAAGAAGATCAGAGGGATACAGTAAACCTGGGGTGAAGCATCGGCATCTATAACTAGTGTCACAGTAATGGTTTAAAACATAGACAGTAAGAAGAGTCAGTCTTCTTGTACTGAAGTTCGCATTGTGCCTTTTGTATTTAATTCCGATGCAATTTCTGTGTTTCATAGTCAATAAGAAGGTCCAAGGGATACAGTAAACCTGAAGTGAAGCATCGGAATCTATAACTAGTGTCACTGGAATGGTTCAAAATATAGACAGTAGAAGGGTCAGTCATCTTGCACTTAAGTCAGCATTGTGCCTTTTGTATTTAATTCCAATGCAATTTCTGTGATTTATCGTCAATAAGAAGGTCCAAGGGATACAGTAAACCTGAAGTGAAGTATCGGACTCTATAACTAGTGTCACAGAAACGGTTCAAAACATAGACAGTAGGACGAGTCAGTCTTCTTGTACTTAAGTCGGCATTGTGCCTTTTGTATTTAATTCCGATGCGATTTCTGTGTTTCATCTTCAATAAGAAGGTCGAAGGGAAACAGTAAACCTGAAGTGAAGCATCGTAATCTATAACTAGTGTAACAGGAATGGTTCAAAACACAGACAGTAAGAAGAGTCAGTCTTCTTGTACCTAAGTCGGCATTGTGGCTTTTGCATTTAATTCCGATGCAATTTCTGTGTTTCATCGTCAATAAGAAGGTCCAAGGGATACAGTAAACCTGAAGTGAAGCATCGGAATCTATAACTAGTTTCACAGGAATGCTTCAAAACATAGTCAGTAAGAAGAGTCAGTCTTCTTGCCCTAAAGTCGGCATTATGCCTTTTGTACATAATTCCCTTGCAATTTCTGTGTTTAATCGGCAATAAGGTCAGAGGGATACAGTAAACCTGAAGTGAAGCATCGGAATCTATAACTGGTGTCACAGGAATGGTTCAAAATAATGACAGTAGAAAGAGTCAGTCCTCTTGTAGTTAAGTCGGCATTGTGCCTTTTGTATTTAATTCCGATGCAATTTCTGTGTTTCATCGTCAATAAGAAGGTCAGAGGGATACAGTAAACATGAAGTGAAGCATCGGAATCCACAACTAGTGTCACAGGAATGGATCAAAACATAGACAGTAGGAAGAGTTAGTCTTCTTGTACTTAAGTCGGCATTGTGCCTGATGTGTCTAATTCCGATGAGATTTCTGTGTTTCATCGTCAATAAGAAGGTCCATGGTATACAGTAAACCTGAAGTAAAGCATCGGAATCTATAACTAGTGTCACAGGAATGGTTCAAACTATAATAAGTAAGAAGAGTCAGTCTCCTTGTACTTAAGTCGGCATTGTGCTTTTCTATTTAATTCCGATGCAATTTCTCTGTTTCATCGTCAATAAGAAGGTCCAAGGGTTACGGTAAACCTGGAGTGAAGCATCGGAATCTATAACTAGTGTCACAGGAATGGTTCAAAAGATAGACAGTAAGAAGAGTCAGTCTTCTTGTACATAAGTCGGCATTGTGCCTCTTCTATTTAATTCCAATGCAATTTCTGTCTTTCATCGTCAATAAGAAGGTCCAAGGGATACAGTAAACTTGAAGTGAAGCATCGGAGTCTATAACTAGTGTCACAGGAATGGCTCAAAGCATAGACAGTAAGAAGAGTCAGTCTTCTTGTCATTAAGTCGGCATTGTGCCTTTTGTACTTAATTCCGATGCAATATCTGTGTTTCATCGGCAATAAGGTCAGAGGGATACAGTAAACCTGAAGTGAAGCATCGGAATCTATAACTAGTGTCACAGGAATGGTTCAAACTATAATCAGTAAGAAGAGTCAGTCTCCTCGTACTTAAGTCGGCATTGTGCCTTTCTATTTAATTCCTATGCAATTTCTGCGTTTCATCGTCAATAAGATGGTCAGAGGGATACAGTAAAAATGAAGTGAAACATCGGAATCTATAACTAGTGTCACAGGAATGGTTCAAACATAGACAGTAAGAAGAGTCAGACTTCTTGCACTTAAGTCGGCTTTGTGACTTTTGTGTTTAATTCCGATGTAATTTCCGTGCTTCATCGTCAATAAGAAGGTCAGAGGGATACAGTAAACCTGGGGTGAAGCATCGGCATCTATAACTAGTGTCACAGTAATGGTTTAAAACATAGACAGTAAGAAGAGTCAGTCTTCTTGTACTGAAGTCGTCATTGTGCCTTTTGTATTTAATTCCGATGCAATTTCTGTGTTTCATCGTCAATAAGAAGGTCCAAGGGATACAGTAAACCTGAAGTGAAGCATCGGAATCTATAACTAGTGTCACTGGAATGGTTCAAAATATAGACAGTAAGAAGGTTCAGTCATCTTGCACTTAAGTCGGCATTGTGCCTTTTGTATTTAATTCCAATGCAATTTCTGTGATTCATCGTCAATAAGAAGGTCCAAGGGATACAGTAAACCTGAAGTGAAGTATAGGACTCTATAACTAGTGTCACAGAAATGGTTCAAAACATAGACAGTAGGACGAGTCAGTCTTCTAGTACTTAAGTCGGCATTGTGCCTTTTGTATTTAATTCCGATGCGATTTCTGTGTTTCATCGTCAATAAGAAGGTCGAAGGGAAACAGTAAACCTGAAGTGAAGCATCGGAATCTATAACTAGTGCCACAGGAATGGTTCAAAACACAGACAGTAAGAAGAGTCAGTCTTCTTGTACCCAACTTGGCATTGTGGCTTTTGTATTTAATTCCGATGCAATTTCTGTGTTTCATCGTCAATAAGAAGGTCCAAGGGATACAGTAAACCTGAAGTGAAGCATCGGAATCTATAACTAATTTCACAGGAATGGTTCAAAACATAGTCAGTAAGAAGAGTCAGTCTTCTTGCCCTTAAGTCGGCATTATGCCTTTTGTACTTAATTCCCTTGCAATTTCTGTGTTTCATCGGCAATAAGTTCAAAAGTATACAGTAAAACTGAAGTGAAGCATCGGAATCTATAACTAGTGTCACAGGAATGGATCAAAATATAGACAGTAGAAAGAGTCAGTCCTCTTGTAGTTAAGTCGGCATTGTGCCTTTTGTATTTAATTCCGATGCAATTTCTGTGTTTCATCGTCAATAAGAAGGTCAGAGGGATACAGTAAACCTGATGTGAAGCATCGGAATCTATAACTAGTATCACAAAAATGGTTCAAAACATAGTCAGTAAGAAGAGTCAGTCTTCTTGTACTTAAATTGGCATTGTGCCTTTTGTATTTAATTCCGATGCAATTTCTGTGTTTCATCGTCAATAAGAATGTCCAAGGGATACAGTAAACCTGACGTGAAGCATCGGAATCTATAACTAGCGTCACAGGAATAGTTCAAATCATTGTCAGTAAGAAGAGTCGGTCTTCATGTACTTAAGTCGGCATTGTGCCTTTTGTATTTAATTCCGATGCAATTTCTGTGTTTCATCGTCAATAAGAAGGTCCAAGGGTTACACTAAACCTGAAATGAAGCATCGGAATCTACAACTAGTGTCACAGGAATGGTTCAAAACATAGACAGTAAGAAGTGTCAGTCTCCTTGTACTGAAGTCGGCATTGTGCATTTTCTATTTAATTCCTATGCAATTTCTGTGTTTCATCGTCAATAAGATGGTCAGAGGGATACAGTAAAAATGAAATGAAGCATCGGAATCTATAACTAGTGTCAAAGGAATGGTTCAAACATAGACAGTAAGAAGAGTCAGCCTTCTAGTACTTAAGTCGGCTTTGTGACTTTTGTATTTAATTCCGATGTAATTTTCGTGCTTCATCGTCAATAAGAAGGTCAGAGGGATACAGTAAACCTCTGGTGAAGCATCGGCATCTATAACTAGTGTCACAGTAATGGTTTAAAACATAGACAGTAAGAAGAGTCAGTCTTCTTGTACTGAAGACGTCATTGTGCCTTTTGTATTTAATCCCGATGCAATTTCTGTGTTTCATCGTGAATAAGAAGGTCCAAGGGATACAGTAAACCTGAAGTGAAGCATCGGAATCTATAACTAGTGTCACTGGAATGGTTCAAAATATAGACAGTAAGATGGGTCAGTCATCTTGCACTTAAGTCGGCATTGTGCCTATTGTATTCAATTCCAATGCAATTTCTGTGATTCATCGTCAATAAGAAGGTCCAATGGATACAGTAAACCTGAAGTGAAGTATCGGTCTCTATAACTAGTGTCACAGAAACGCTTCAAAGCATAGACAGTAGGACGAGTCAGTCTTCTTGTACTTAAGTCGGCATTGTGCCTTTTGTATTTAATTCCGATGCGATTTCTGTGTTTCATCTTCAATAAGAAGGTCGAAGGGAAACAGTAAACCTGAAGTGAAGCATCGGAATCTGTAACTAGTGTAACAGGAATGGTTCAAAACACAGACAGTAAGAAGAGTCAGTCTTCTTGTACCTAAGTCGGCATTGTGGCTTTTGTATTTAATTCCGATGCAATTTCTGTGTTTCATCGTCAATAAGAAGGTCCAAGGGATACAGTAAACCTGAAGTGAAGCATCGGAATCTATTACTAGTTTCACAGGAATGGGTCAAAACATAGTCAGTAAGAAGAGTCAGTCTTCTTGCCCTTAAGTCGGCATTATGCCTTTTGTACTTAATTCCCTTGCAATTTCTGTGTTTCATCGGCAATAAGGTCAGAGTGATACAGTAAACCTGAAGTGAAGCATCGGAATCTGTAACTAGTGTCACAGGAATAGTTCAAAATTTAGACAGTAGAAAGAGTCAGTCTTCTTGTAGTTAAGTCGGCATTGTGCCTTTTGTATTTAATTCCGATGCAATATCTGTGTTTCATCGTCAATAAGAAGGTCAGAGGGATACAGTAAACCTGAAGTGAAGCATCGGAATCCACAACTAGTGTCACAGGAATGGTTCAAAACATAGACAGTAGGAAGAGTTAGTCTTCTTGTACTTAAGTCGGCATTGTGCCTGATGTGTCTAATTCCGATGCAATTTCTGTGTTTCATCGTCAATAAGAAGGTCCATGGTATACAGTAAACCTGAAGTTAAGCATCGGAATCTATAACTAGTGTCACAGGAATGTTTCAAACTATAATAAGTAAGAACAGTCAGTCTCCTTGTACTTAAGTCGGCATTGTTTTTCTATTTAATTCCGATGCAATTTCTCTGTTTCATCGTCAATAAGAAGATACAAGGGATACAGTAAACCTGGAGTGAAGCATCGGAATCTATAACTAGTGTCACAGGAATGGTTCAAAAGATAGACAGTAAGAAGAGTCAGTCTTCTTGTACTTAAGTCGGCATTGTGCCTCTTCTATTTAGTTCCGATGCAATTTCTGTCTTTCATCGTCAATAAGAAGGTCCAAGGGATACAGTAAACTTGAAGTGAAGCATCGGAGTCTATAACTAGTGTCACAGGAATGGTTCAAAGCATAGACAGTAAGAAGAGTCAGTCTTCTTGTACTTAAGCAGGCATTGTGCCTTTTGTACTTAATTCCGATGCAATTTCTGTGTTTCATCGACAATAAGGTCAGAGGGTTACAGTAAACCTGAAGTGAAGCATCGGAATCTATAAGTAGTGTCACAGGAATGGTTCAAACTATAATCAGTAAGAAGAGTCAGTCTCCTTGTACCTAAGTCGGCATTGTGCCTTTTCTATTTAATTCCGATGCAATTTCTCTGTTTCATCGTCAATAAGAAGGTCCAAGGGATACTGTAAACCTGGAGTGAAGCATCGGAATCTATAACTAGTGTCACAGGAATGGTTCAAAACATAGACAGTAAGAAGAGTCAGTCTTCTTGTACTTAAGCCGGCATTGTACTTTTCTTTTTAGTTCCGATGCAATTTCTGTGTTTCATCGTCAATAAGACGGTCAGAGGGATACAGTAAACCTGAAGTGAAGCATCGGAATCTATAACTAGTGTCACAAAAATGGTTCAAAACATAGTCAGTAAGAAGGGTCAGTCTTCTTGTACTTAAGTCGGCATTGTGCCTTTTGTATTTAATTCCGATGCAATTTCTGTGTTTCATCGTCAATAAGAATGTCCAAGGGATACAGTAAACCTGACGTGAAGCATCGGAATCTATAACTAGTGTCACAGGAATGGTTCAAATGATTGTCAGTAAGAAGAACCGGTCTTCATGTACTTAAGTCGGCATTGTGCCTTTTGTATTTAATTCCGATGCAATTTCTGTGTTTCATCGTCAATAAGAAGGTCCTAGGGATACAGTAAACCTGAAATGAAGCATCGGAATCTACAACTAGTGTCACAGGAATGGTTCAAATCATAGTCAGTAAGAAGAGTCAGTCTTCTTGTACTTAAGACGGCATTGTGCCTTTTCTATTTAATTCCTATGCAATTTCTGTGTTTGATCGTCAATAAGATGGTCAGAGGGATACAGTAAAAATGAAGTGAAGCATCGGGATCTATAACTAGTAACACAGGAATTGTTCAAACATAGACAGTAAGAAGAGTCTGTCTTCTTGCCCTTAAGTCGGCATTATGCCTTTTGTACTTAATTCCCTTGCAATTTCTGTGTTTCATCGGCAATACGGTCAGAGGGATACAGTAAACCTGAAGTGAAGCATCGGAATCTATAACTAGTGTCACAGGAATGGTTCAAAATATAGACAGTAGAAAGAGTCAGTCTTCTTGTAGTTAAGTCGGCATTGTGCCTTTTGTATTTAATTCCGATGCAATATCTGTGTTTCATCGTCAATAAGAAGGTCAGAGGGATACAGTAAACCTGAAGTGAAGCATCGGAATCCACAACTAGTGTCACAGGAATGGTTCAAAACATAGACAGTAGGTAGAGTTAGTCTTCTTGTACTTAAGTCGGCATTGTGCCTGATGTGTCTAATTCCGATGCAATTTCTGTGTTTCATCGTCAATAAGAAGGTCCATGGTATACAGTAAACCTGAAGTAAAGCATCGGAATCTATAACTAGTGTCACAGGAATGTTTCAAACTATAATAAGTAAGAAGAGTCAGTCTCCTTGTACTTAAGTCGGCATTGTGCTTTTCTATTTAATTCCGATGCAATTTCTCTGTTTCATCGTCAATAAGAAGGTCCAAGGGATACAGTAAACCTGGAGTGAAGCATCGGAATCTATAACTAGTGTCACAGGAATGGTTCAAAACATAGTCAGTAAGAAGAGTCAGTCTTCTTGTACTTAAATTGGCATTGTGCCTTTTGTATTTAATTCCGATGCAATTTCTGTGTTTCATCGTCAATAAGAATGTCCAAGGGATACAGTAAACCTGACGTGAAGCATCGGAATCTATAACTAGCGTCACAGGAATAGTTCAAATCATTGTCAGTAAGAAGAGTCGGTCTTCATGTACTTAAGTCGGCATTGTGCCTTTTGTATTTAATTCCGATGCAATTTCTGTGTTTCATCGTCAATAAGAAGGTCCAAGGGTTACACTAAACCTGAAATGAAGCATCGGAATCTACAACTAGTGTCACAGGAATGGTTCAAAACATAGACAGTAAGAAGTGTCAGTCTCCTTGTACTGAAGTCGGCATTGTGCATTTTCTATTTAATTCCTATGCAATTTCTGTGTTTCATCGTCAATAAGATGGTCAGAGGGATACAGTAAAAATGAAATGAAGCATCGGAATCTATAACTAGTGTCAAAGGAATGGTTCAAAAATAGACAGTAAGAAGAGTCAGACTTCTTGTACTTAAGTCGGCTTTGTGACTTTTGTATTTAATTCCGATGTAATTTTCGTGCTTCATCGTCAAAAAGAAGGTCAGAGGGATACAGTAAACCTCTGGTGAAGCATCGGCATCTATAACTAGTGTCACAGTAATGGTTTAAAACATAGACAGTAAGAAGAGTCAGTCTTCTTGTACTGAAGACGTCATTGTGCCTTTTGTATTTAATTCCGATGCAATTTCTGTGTTTCATCGTGAATAAGAAGGTCCAAGGGATACAGTAAACCTGAAGTGAAGCATCGGAATCTATAACTAGTGTCACTGGAATGGTTCAAAATATAGACAGTAAGATGGGTCAGTCATCTTGCACTTAAGTCGGCATTGTGCCTTTTGTATTTAATTCCAATGCAATTTCTGTGATTCATCGTCAATAAGAAGGTCCAATGGATACAGTAAACCTGAAGTGAAGTATCGGTCTCTATAACTAGTGTCACAGAAACGCTTCAAAGCATAGACAGTTGGACGAGTCAGTCTTCTTGTACTTAAGTCGGCATTGTGCCTTTTGTATTTAATTCCGATGCGATTTCTGTGTTTCATCTTCAATAAGAAGGTCGAAGGGAAACAGTAAACCTGAAGTGAAGCATCGGAATCTATAACTAGTGTAACAGGAATGGTTCAAAACACAGACAGTAAGAAGAGTCAGTCTTCTTGTACCTAAGTCGGCATTGTGGCTTTTGTATTTAATTCCGATGCAATTTCTGTGTTTCATCGTCAATAAGAAGGTCCAAGGGATACAGTAAACCTGAAGTGAAGCATCGGAATCTATTACTAGTTTCACAGGAATGGGTCAAAACATAGTCAGTAAGAAGAGTCAGTCTTCTTGCCCTTAAGTCGGCATTATGCCTTTTGTACTTAATTCCCTTGCAATTTCTGTGTTTCATCGGCAATAAGGTCAGAGGGATACAGTAAACCTGAAGTGAAGCATCGGAATCTATAACTAGTGTCACAGGAATAGTTCAAAATTTAGACAGTAGAAAGAGTCAGTCTTCTTGTAGTTAAGTCGGCATTGTGCCTTTTGTATTTAATTCCGATGCAATATCTGTGTTTCATCGTCAATAAGAAGGTCAGAGGGATACAGTAAACCTGAAGTGAAGCATCGGAATCCACAACTAGTGTCACAGGAATGGTTCAAAACATAGACAGTAGGAAGAGTTAGTCTTCTTGTACTTAAGTCGGCATTGTGCCTGATGTGTCTAATTCCGATGCAATTTCTGTGTTTCATCGTCAATAAGAAGGTCCATGGTATACAGTAAACCTGAAGTTAAGCATCGGAATCTATAACTAGTGTCACAGGATTGTTTCAAACTATTATAAGTAAGAAGAGTCAGTCTCCTTGTACTTAAGTCGGCATTGTTTTTCTATTTAATTCCGATGCAATTTCTCTGTTTCATCGTCAATAAGAAGGTACAAGGGATACAGTAAACCTGGAGTGAAGCATCGGAATCTATAACTAGTGTCACAGGAATGGTTCAAAAGATAGACAGTAAGAAGAGTCAGTCTTCTTGTACTTAAGTCGGCATTGTGCCTCTTCTATTTAGTTCCGATGCAATTTCTGTCTTTCATCGTCAATAAGAAGGTCCAAGGGATACAGTAAACTTGAGGTGAAGCATCGGAGTCTATAACTAGTGTCACAGGAATGGTTCAAAGCATAGACAGTAAGAAGAGTCAGTCTTCTTGTACTTAAGCAGGCATTGTGCCTTTTGTACTTAATTCCGATGCAATTTCTGTGTTTCATCGACAATAAGGTCAGAGGGTTACAGTAAACCTGAAGTGAAGCATCGGAATCTATAAGTAGTGTCACAGGAATGGTTCAAACTATAATCAGTAAGAAGAGTCAGTCTCCTTGTACCTAAGTCGGCATTGTGCCTTTTCTATTTAATTCCGATGCAATTTCTCTGTTTCATCGTCAATAAGAAGGTCCAAGGGATACTGTAAACCTGGAGTGAAGCATCGGAATCTATAACTAGTGTCACAGGAATGGTTCAAAACATAGACAGTAAGAAGAGTCAGTCTTCTTGTACTTAAGCCGGCATTGTACTTTTCTTTTTAGTTCCGATGCAATTTCTGTGTTTCATCGTCAATAAGACGGTCAGAGGGATACAGTAAACCTGAAGTGAAGCATCGTAATCTATAACTAGTGTCACAAAAATGGTTCAAAACATAGTCAGTAAGAAGGGTCAGTCTTCTTGTACTTAAGTCGGCATTGTGCCTTTTGTATTTAATTCCGATGCAATTTCTGTGTTTCATCGTCAATAAGAATGTCCAAGGGATACAGTAAACCTGACGTGAAGCATCGGAATCTATAACTAGTGTCACAGGAATGGTTCAAATGATTGTCAGTAAGAAGAATCGGTCTTCATGTACTTAAGTCGGCATTGTGCCTTTTGTATTTAATTCCGATGCAATTTCTGTGTTTCATCGTCAATAAGAAGGTCCTAGGGATACAGTAAACCTGAAATGAAGCATCGGAATCTACAACTAGTGTCACAGGAATGGTTCAAATCATAGTCAGTAAGAAGAGTCAGTCTTCTTGTACTTAAGACGGCATTGTGCCTTTTCTATTTAATTCCTATGCAATTTCTGTGTTTGATCGTCAATAAGATGGTCAGAGGGATACAGTAAAAATGAAGTGAAGCATCGGAATCTATAACTAGTATCACAGGAATTGTTCAAACATAGACAGTAAGAAGAGTCTGTCTTCTTGCCCTTAAGTCGGCATTATGCCTTTTGTACTTAATTCCCTTGCAATTTCTGTGTTTCATCGGCAATACGGTCAGAGGGATACAGAAAACCTGAAGTGAAGCATCGGAATCTATAACTAGTGTCACAGGAATGGTTCAAAATATAGACAGTAGAAAGAGTCAGTCTTCTTGTAGTTAAGTCGGCATTGTGCCTTTTGTATTTAATTCCGATGCAATATCTGTGTTTCATCGTCAATAAGAAGGTCAGAGGGATACAGTAAACCTGAAGTGAAGCATCGGAATCCACAACTAGTGTCACAGGAATGGTTCAAAACATAGACAGTAGGTAGAGTTAGTCTTCTTGTACTTAAGTCGGCATTGTGCCTGATGTGTCTAATTCCGATGCAATTTCTGTGTTTCATCGTCAATAAGAAGGTCCATGGTATACAGTAAACCTGAAGTAAAGCATCGGAATCTATAACTAGTGTCACAGGAATGTTTCAAACTATAATAAGTAAGAAGAGTCAGTCTCCTTGTACTTAAGTCGGCATTGTGCTTTTCTATTTAATTCCGATGCAATTTCTCTGTTTCATCGTCAATAAGAAGGTCCAAGGGATACAGTAAACCTGGAGTGAAGCATCGGAATCTATAACTAGTGTCACAGGAATGGTTCAAAACATAGACAGTAAGAAGAGTCAGTCTTCTTGTACTTAGGTCGGCATTGTGCCTTTTGTATTTAATTTCGATGCAAATTCTGTGTTTCATTGTCAATAAGAAGGTCAGAGGGGTACAGTATACCTGAAGTGAAGCATCGGAATCTATAACTAGTGTCACAGGAATGGTTCAAAACATAGACAGTAAGAAGAGTCAGTATTCTTGTACTTAAGTCAGCATTGTGCCAATTTTGAATTTAATTCCGACGCAATTTCTGTGATTCATCGTCAATACGAAGTCCCAAGGTATACAGTAAACCTGAAGTGAAGCATCGGAATCTATAACTAGTGTCACAGGATTGGTTCAAAACATAGTCAGTAAGAAGAGTCAGTCTTCTTGCACTTAAGTCGACATTGTGCCTTTTCTATTTAATTCCGATGCAATTTCTGTGTTTCATCGTCAATAAGAATGTCCAAGGTATACAGTAAACCTGAAGTAAAGCATTGTAATCTATAACTAGTGTCACAGGAATGGTTCAAACTATAATCAGTAAGAAGAGTCAGTCTTGTTGTACTTAAGTCGGTATTGTGCCTTTTCTATTTAATTCCGAAGCAATTTCTGTGTTTCATCGTCAATAAGAAGGTCAGAGGAATACAGTAAACCTGGAGTGAAGCATCGGAACCTATAACTAGTGTCACAGGAATGGTTCAAAACATAGACAGTAACAAGAGTCGGTCTTCTTGTACTTAAGTCGGCATTGTACCTTTTGTATTTAATTCCGATGCAATTTCTGTGTTTCATCGTCAATAAGAAGGTCAGAGGGATACAGTAAACCTGGAGTGAAGCATCGGAATCTATAACTAGTGTCACAGGAATGGTTCAAATCATAGACAGTAAGAAGAGTCAGTCTTATTGTACTTAAGTCGGCATTGTGCCTTGTGTATTTAATTCCGATGCAATTTCTGTGATTCATCGTCAATAAGAAGGTCCAAGGTATACAGTAAACCTGAAGTGAAGTATCGGACTCTATAACTAGTGTCACAGGAATAGTTCAAAACATAGTCAGTAAGAAGAAGCAGTCTTCTTGTACTTAAGGCGGCATTGTGCCTTTCGTATTTAGTTCCGATGCAATTATTGTGTTTCATCGTCAATAAGAAGGTCAGAAAGATGCAGTAAACCTGAAGTGAAGCATCGTAATCTATAACTAGTGACACAGGAATCGTTCAAAAGATAGTCAGTAAGAAGAGTCAGTCTTCTTGTCCTTAAGTCGGCATTGTGCCTTTTCTATTTAGTTCCGATGCAATTTCTGTGTTTCATCGTCAATAAGAAGGTCCAAGGGATACAGTAAACCTGAAGTGAAGTATCGGAATTTATAACTAGTGTCACAGGAATGGTTCAAAACATAGACAGTAAGAAGAGTCAGTCTTCTTGTACTTAAGTCGGCATTGTGTCTCTTCTATTTAGTTCCGATGCAATTTCTGTCTTTCATCGTCAATAAGAAGGTCCAAGGGATACAGTAAACCTGAAGTGAAGTATCGGAATTTATAACTAGTGTCACAGGAATGGTTCAAAACATAGACAGTAAGAAGAGTCAGTCTTCTTGTACTTAAGTCAACATTGTGCCAATTTTGAATTTAATTCCGACGCAATTTCTGTGATTCATCGTCAATAAGAAGGTTCAAGGTATACAGTAAACCTGAAGTGAAGCATCGGAATCTATAACTAGTGTCACAGGATTGGTTCAAAACATAGTCATTAAGAAGAGTCAGTCTTCTTGCACTTTATTCGGCATTGTGCCTTTTCTATTTAATTCCGATGCAATTTCTGTGTTTCATCGTCAATAAGAAGGTCCAAGGGATACAGTAAAACTGGAGTGAAGCATCGGAATCTATAACTAGTGTCACAGGAATGGTTCAAAACATAGACAGTAAGAACAGTCAGTCTTCTTGTACTTAAGTCGACATTGTGCCTTTTCTATTTAATTCCGATGCAATTTCTGTGTTTCATCGTCAATAAGAATGTCCAAGGTATACAGTAAACCTGAAGTAAAGCATCGTAATCTATAACTAGTGTCACAGGAATGGTTCAAACTATAATCAGTAAGAAGAGTCAGTCTTGTTGTACTTAAGTCGGCATTGTGCCTTTTCTATTTAATTCCGATGCAATTTCTGTGTTTCACCGTCAATGAGAAGGTCAGAGGGATACAGTAAACCTGGAGTGAAGCATCGGAATCTATAACTAGTGTCACAGGAATGGTTCAAAACATAGACAGTAACAAGAGTCAGTCTTCTTGTACTTAAGTCGGTATTGTGCCTTTTGTATTTAATTCCGATGCAATTTCTGTGTTTCATCGTCAATAAGAAGGTCAGAGGGATACAGTAAACCTGAAGTGAAGCATCGGAATGTATAACTAGTGTCACAGGAATGGTTCAAAACATAGTCAGTAAGAAGAGTCAGTCTTCTTGTACTTAAGTCGGCATTCTGCTTTTTGTATTTAATTCCGATGCAATGTCTCTGTTTCATCGTCAATAAGAAGGTCCAAGGGATACAGTAAACCTGGAGTTTAGCATCGTAATCTATAACTAGTGTCACAGGAATGGTTCAAAACATAGACAGTAAGAAGAGTGTGTCTTCGTGTTCTTAAGTCGGCATATTGCCTTTTGTATTTAATTCCAATGCAATTTCTGTGTTTCATCATCAATAAGATGGTCCAAGGGATACAGTAAACCTGAAGTGAAGCATCGGAATCTATAACTAGTGTCACAGTAATGGTTCAAAACATAGACAGTAAGAAGAGTCAGTCTTCTTGTACCTAAGTCGTCATTGTGCCTTTTGTATTTAATTCCGATGCAATATCTCTGTTTCATCGTCAATAAGAAGGTCCAAAGGATACAGTAAACCTGAAGTGAAGCATCGGAATCTATACCTAGTGTCACTGGAATGGTTCAAAGTATAGACAGTAAGAAGGGTCCGTCTTCTTGCACTTAAGTCGGCATTGTGCCTTTTGTATTTAATTCCGATGCAATTTCTGTGATTCATCGTTAATAGGAAGGTCCAAGGGATACAGTAAACCTGAAGTGAAGTATCGGACTCTATAACTAGTGTCACAGAAATGGTTCAAAACATAGACAGTAGGACGAGTCAGTCTTCTTATACTTAAGTCGGAATTGTGCCTTTTGTATTTAATTCCGATGCGATTTCTGTGTTTCATCGTCAATAAGGTCAGAGGGATACAGTAAACCTGAAGTGAAGCATCGGAATCTATAACTAGTGTCACAGGAATGGTTCAAAATATAGACAGTAGGAAAAGTCAGTCTTCTTGTAGTTAAGTCGGCATTGTGCCTTTTGTATTTAATTCCGATGCAATTTCTGTGTTTCATCGTCATTAAGAAGGTCAGATTGATACAGTAAACCTGAAGTGAAGCATCGGAATCTATAACTAGTGCCACAGGAATGGTTCAAAACATAGACAGTAAGAGGAGTCAGTCTTCTTGTACCTAAGTCGGCATTATGCCTTTTGTACTTAATTCCCATGCAATTTCTGTGTTTCATCGGCAATAAGATCAGAGGGATACAGTAAACCTGAAGTGAAGCATCGGAATCTATAACTAGTGTCACAGGAATGGTTCAAAATATAGACAGTAGAAAGAGTCAGTCTTCTTGTAGTTAAGTCGGCATTGTGCCTTTTGTATTTAATTCCGATGCAATTTCTGTGTTTCATCGTTATTAAGAAGGTCAGAGGGATACAGTAAACCTGAAGTGAAGCATCGGAATCCACAACTAGTGTCACAGGAATGGTTCAAAACATATACAGTAGGAAGAGTTAGTCTTCATGTACTTAAGTCGGTATTGTGCCTTTTGTATTTACTTCCGATGCAATTACTGTGTTTCATCGCCAATAAGAAGGTCCAAGGTATACAGTAAACCTGAGGTAAAGCATCGCAATCTATAACTAGTGTCACAGGAATGGTTCAAACTATAATAAGTAAGAAGAGTCAGTCTCCTTGTACTTAAATCGGCATTGTGCGTTTCTATTTAATTCCGATGCAATTTCTCTGTTTCATCATCAATAAGAAGGTCCAAGGGATACAGTAAACCTGGAGTGAAGCATCGGAATCTATAACTAGTGTCACAGGAATGGTTCAAAAGATATACAGTAAGAAGAGTCAGTCTTCTTGTACTTAAGTCCGCATTGTGCCTCTTCTATTTAGTTCCGATGCAATTCTGTCTTTCATCGTCAATAAGAAGGTCCCAGGGATACAGTAAACCTGAAGTGAAGCATCGGAATCTATAACTAGTGTCACATGAATGGTTTAAAACATAGTCAGTAAGAAGAGTCAGTCTTCTTGTATTTAAGTCAGCATTGTGGCAATTTCGAATTTAATTCCGACGCAATTTCTGTGATTCATCGTCAATAAGAAGGTCCAAGGTATACAGTAAACCTGAAGTGAAGCATCGGAATCTATAACTAGTGTCACAGGAATGTTTCAAAGCATAGTCAGTAAGAAGAGTCAGTCTTCTTGCACTTAACTCGGCATTGTGCCTTTTCTATTTATTTCCGATGCAATTTCTGTGTTTCATCGTCAATAAGAAGGTCCAAGGGATACAGTAAAACTGGAGTGAAGCATCGGAATCTATAACTAGTGTCACAGGAATGTTTCAAAACATAGACAGTAGGAAGAGTCAGTCTTCTTGTACTTAAGTCGACATTGTGCCTTTTCTATTTAATTCCGATGCAATTTCTGTGTTTCATCGTCAATAAGAATGTCCAAGGTATACAGTAAACCTGAAGTAAATCATCGTAATCTATAATTAGTGTCACAGGAATGGTTCAAAAGATAGTCAGTAACAAGGGTCAGACTTCTTGCCCTTAAGTCGGCATTGTGCCTTTTGTATTTAATTCCGATGCAATTTCTGTGTTTCATCGTCAATAAGAAGGTCCAAGGGATACTGTAAACCTGGAGTGAAGCATCGGAATTTATAACTAGTGGCACAGAAAGGGTTCAAAACATAGACAGTAGGAAGAGTCAGTCTTCTTGTACTTAAGTCGGCATTGTGCCTTTTTTATTTAATTCCGATGCAATTTCTGTGTTTCATCGTCAATAAGAGGGTCCAAGGGATACAGTAAACCTCAAGTAAAGCATCGGAATCTATAGCTAGTGTCACTGGAATGGTTCAAAATATAGACAGTATTAAGAGTCAGTCTTCTTGTACTTAAGTCGGCATTGTGCCTTTTGTATTTAATTCCGATGCAATTTCTGTGTTTCATCGTCAATAAGAAGGTCCAAGGGAAACAATAAACCTGTGTTAAAGCATCGGAATCTATAACTAGTGCCACAGGAATGATTCAAAACATAGACAGTAATAAGAGTCAGTCTTCTTGTACCTAAGTCGGCATTGTGGCTTTTGTATTTAATTCCGATGCAATTTCTGTGTTTCATCGGCAATAAGGTCAGAGGGATACAGTAAACCTGACGTGAAGCATCGGAATCTATAACTAGTGTCACAGGAATGGTTCAAACTATAATCAGTAAGAGGAGTCAGTCTCCTTGTACTTAAGTCGGCATTGTGCCTTTTCTATTTAGTTCCGATGCAATTTCTGTGTTTCATCGTCAATAAGAAGGTCAGAGGGATACATTAAACCTGAGTTGAAGCATCGGAATCTGTAACTAGTGTCACAGAAATGGTTCAAAACATAGTCAGTAAGAAGAGTCAGTCTTCTTGTACTTAAGTCGGCATTGTGCCTTTTGTATTTAATTCCGATGCAATTTCTGTGTTTCATCGTCAATAAGAATGTCCAAGGGAAACAGTAAACCTGAAGTGAAGCATCGGAATCTATAACTAGTGTCACAGGAATGGTTCAAATCATTGTCAGTAAGAAGAGTCGGGCTTCATGTACTTAAGTCGGCATTGTGCCTTTTGTATTTAATTCCGATGCAATTTCTGTGTTTCATCGTCAATAAGAAGGTCCAAGGGATACAGTACACCTGAAGTGAAGCATCGGAATCTACAACTAGTGTCACAGGAATGATTCAAAACATAGACAGTAAGAAGAGTCAGTCTTCTTGTACTTAAGTCGGCATTGTGCCTTTTGTATTTAATTCCGATGCAATTTCTGTGTTACATCGTCAATAACAAGGTCCAAGGGATACAGTAAACCTGGGGTGAAGCATCGGAATCTATAACTAGTGTCACAGTAATGGTTTAAAACATAGACAGTAAGAAGAGTCAGTCTTCTTGTACTTAAGTCGTCATTGTGCCTTTTGTATTTAATTGCGATGCAATTTCTGTGTTTCATCGTCAATAAGAAGGTCAAAGGGATACAGTAAACCTGAAGTGAAGCATCGGAATCTATAACTAGTGTCACTGGAATGGTTCAAAATATAGACAGTAAGAAGGGTCAGTCTTACTGCACTTAAGTCGGCATTGTGCCTTTTGTATTTAATTCCGATGCAATTTCTGTGATTCATCGTCAATAAGAAGGTCCAAGGGATACAGTAAACCTGAAGTGTAGTATCGGACTCTATAACTAGTGTCACAGAAATGGTTCAAAACATAGACAGTAGGACGAGTCAGTCTTCTTGTACTTAAGTCGGCATTGTGCCTTTTGTATTTAATTCCGATGCGATTTCAGTGTTTCATCGTCAATAAGAAGGTCGAAGGGAAACAGTAAACCTGAAGTGAAGCATCGGAATTTATAACTAGTGCCACAGGATTGGTTCAAAACATAGACAGTAAGAAGAGTCAGTCTTCTTGTACTTAAGTCGGCATTATGCCTTTTGTACTTAATTCCCATGCAATTTCTGTGTTTCATCGGCAATAAGAACCGAGGGATACAGTAAACCTGGAGTGATGCATCGGAATCTATAACTAGTGTCAATGGAATGGTTCAAAACATAGACAGTAAGAAGAGTCAGTCTTCTTGTACTTAAGTCGTCATTGTGCCTTTTGTATTTAATTCCGACGCAAATTCTGTGTTTCATTGTCAATAAGAACGTCAGAGGGGTACAGTATACCTGAAGTGAAGCATCGGAATCTATAACTAGTGTCACGGGAATGGTTCAAAATAAAGACAGTAAGAAGAGTCAGTCTTTTTGTACTTAAGTCGGCATTGTGCCTTTTCTATTTAATTCCGATGCAATTTCTGTGTTTCATCGTCAATAAGAAGGTCCAAGGGATACAGTAAACCTGGAGTTAAGCATCGGAATCTATAACTAGTGTCAATGGAATGGTTCAATTCATAGACAGTAAGAAGAGTCAGTCTTCTTGCACATAAAACGCCATTGTGCCTTTTCTATTTAATTCCGATGCAATTTCTGTGTTTCATCTTCAATAAGAAGGTCCAAGGGATACAGTAAAACTGGAGTGAAGCATCGGAATCTATAACTAGTGTCACAGCAATGGTTCAAAACATAGACAGTAGGAAGAGTCAGTCGTCTTGAACTTAAGTCGACATTGTTCCTTTTCTATTTAATTCCGATGCAATTTCTGTGTTTCATCGTCAATAAGAAGGTCCAAGGGATACAGTAAACCTGGAGTGTAGCATCGGAATCTATAACTAGTGTCACAGGAATGGTTCAAAACATAGACAGTAAGAAGAGTCAGTCTTCGTGTACTTAAGTCGGCATATTGCCTTTCGTATTTAATTCCAATGCAATTTCTGTGTTACATCGTCAATAAGTTGGTCCAAGGGATATAGTAAACCTGAAGTGAAACATCGGAATCTATAACTAGTGTCACAGGAATGGTTCAAAGATAGTCAGTAAGAAGAGTCAGTCTTCTTGTACTTAAGTCGGCATTGTGCCTTTTCTATTTAATTCCGATGCAATTTCTGTGTTTCATCGTCAATAAGAAGGTCCAAGGGATACAGTAAACCTGGAGTTAAGCATCGGAATCTATAACTAGTGTCAAAGGAATGGTTCAATTCATAGACAGTAAGAAGAGTCAGTCTTCTTGTACTTAAGTCGGCATTGTGCCTTTTGTGTCTAATTCCGATGCAATTTCTGAGTTTCATCGTCAATAAGAAGGTCAGATGATACAGTAAACCTGAAGTGAAGCATCGGAATCTATAACTAGTGTCACAGGAATGGTTCAAAACATAGTCAGTAAAAGAGTCAGTCTTCTTGTCCTTAAGTCGGCATTGTGCCTTTTGCATTTAATTCCGATGCAATTTCTGTGTTTCATCGTCAATATGAAGGTCCAAGGGATATAGTAAACCTGGAGTGAAGCATCGGAATCTATAACTAGTGTCACAGGAATGGTTCAAAACATAGACAGTAAGAAGAGTCAGTCTTCTTGTACTTAAGTCGGCATTGTGCCTTTTGTATTTAATTCCGATGCAATTACTGTGTTTCATCGTCAATAAGAATGTCCAAGGGTTACAGTAAACCTCAAGTGAAGCATAGGAATCTATAACTAGTGTCACAGTAATGGTTCAAAACATAGACAATAAGCAGAGTCAGTCTTCTTGTGCTTAAGTCGGCATTGTGCCTCTTCTATTTAATTCCGATGCAATTTCTGTTTTTCATCGTCAATACGAAGGTCAGAGGGGTACAGTAAACCTGAAGTGAAGTTTTGGAATCTATAACTAGTGTCACGGGAATGGTTCAAACATAGACAGTAAGAAGGGTCAGTCTTCTTGTACTTTAGTCGGCATTGTGCCTTGTGTATTTAATTCCGATGCAATTCCTGTGTTTCATCGTCAATAAGATGGTCAGAGGGATACAGTAAAACTGAAGTGAAGCATCGGAATCTATAACTAGTGTCACAGGAATGGTTCAAAACATAGTCAGTAAGAAGAGTCAGTCTTCTTGTCCTTAAGTCGGCATTGTGCCTTTTGTATTTAATTCCGATGCGATTTCTGTGTTTCATCGTCAATGAGAAGGTCCAAGGGATACAGTAATCCCGGAGTGAAGCATCGGAATCTGTAACTAGTGTCGCAGTGATGGTTCAAAGCATAGACAGTAAGAAGAGTCAGTCTTCTTGTACTTAAGTCGGCATTGTGCCTTTTGTATTTAATTCCGATGCAATTTCTGTGTTTCATTGTCAATAAGAAGGTCCAAGGGATACACTAAACCTGAAGTGAAGCATCGGAATCCATAACTTGAGTCACTGGAACGGTTCAAAATATAGACAGTAAGAAGAGTCAGTCTTCTTGTACTTAAGTCGGCATTGTGCCTTTTGTATTTAATTCCGACGCAATTTCTGTGATTTTTCGTCAATAAGAAGGTCCAAGGGATACAGTAAACCTGAAGTGAAGCATCGGACTCTATGACTAGTGTCAGAGTAATGGTTCAAAACATAGACAGTAGGAAGAGTCAGTCTTCTTGTACTTAAGTCGGCATTGTGCCTTTTCTATTTAATTCCGATGCAATTACTGTGTTTCATCGTCAATAAGAAGGTCAGTGGGATACAGTAAACCTGTAGTGAAGCATCGGAATATATAACTAGTGTCACAGGAATGGTTCTAAGCATAGTCTGTAAGAAGAGTCAGTCTTCATGTACTTAAGTCGGCATTGCGCCTTTCGTATTTAATTCCGATGCGATTTCTGTGTTTCACCGTCAATAAGAAGGTCAGAGGGATACTGTAAACCAGAAGTGAAGCATCGGAATCTATAACTAGTGTCACAGGAATGGTTCTAACATAGAAAGTAGGAAGAGTCAGTTTTCTTGTACTTAAGTCATCATTGTGCCTTTTGTATTTAATTCCGATGCAATATCTGTGAATCATCGGAAATAAGGTCAGAGGGATACAGTAAACCCTTAAGTGAAGCATCGGTACCTATAACTAGTGTCACAGGAATGGTTCAAAACATAGACAGTAGGAAGAGTCAGTCTGCTTCTACATAAGTCGGCATTGTGCCTTTTGTATTTAATTCCGATGCAATTTCTGTGTTTCATCGCCAATAAGAAGGTCCAAGGTATACAGTAATCCTGAAGTGAAGCATCGGAGTCTATAACTAGTGTCACAGGAATGGTTCAAAACATAGACAGTAAGAAGAGTAAGTCTTCTTGTACTTAAGTCGGCATTGTGCCTTTTGCATTTAATTCCGATGGAATTTCTGTGTTTCATCGTCAATAAGAAGGTCAGAGGGTTACAGTAAACCTGAAGTGAAGCATCGGAATCTATAACTAGTGTCAATGGAATGGTTCAAAACATAGACAGTAAGATGAGTCAGTCATCTTGTACTTAAGTCGGCATTATGCCTTTTGTATTTAATTCCGATGCAACTTCTGTGTTTCATCGTCAATAAGAAGGTCAGAGGGATACAGTAAACCTGAAGTGAAGCATCGGAATCTATTGCTAGTGTCACAGGAATGGTTCAAAACGTAGTCAGTAAGAAGAGTCAGTCTACTTGTCCTTAAGTCGGCATTGTGCTTTTGTATTTAATTCCGATGCAATTTCTGAGATTCGTCGTCAATAAGAAGGTCAGAGGGATACAGTAAACCTGAGGTGAAGCATCGGAATCCACAAATAGTGTCACAGGAATGGTTCAAAACATAGACAGTAGGAAGAGTCAGTCTTCTTGTACTGAAATCGGCATTGTGACTTTTGTATATAATTCCGATGCAATTTCTGTGTTTCATCGTCAATGACATGATCCAAGGGATACACTAAACCTGAAGTGAAGCATCGGAATCCATAACTTGTGTCACTGGAATGGTTCAAAATATAGACAGAAAGAAGGGTCAGTCTTCTTGTACTTATGTCGGCATTGTGCCTTTTGTATTTAATTCCGATGCAATTTCTGTGATTCTTCGTCAATAAGAAGGTCCGAGGGATACGGTAAAACTGATGTCAAGCATCGGACTCTATGACTAGTGTGACAGAAATGGTTCAAAACATAGACAGTTAGTAGAGTCAGTCTTCTTGTACTTAAATCAGCATTGTGCCTTTTCTATTTAATTCCGATGCAATTTCTGTATTTCATCGTCAATAACAAGGTCAGAGGGATACAGTAAACCTGAAGAGAAGCATCGGAATCTATAACTAGTGTCACAGGAATGGTTCAAACCATAGTCTGTAAGAAGAGTCAGTCTTCATGTACTTAAGTCGGCATTGCGCCTTTCGTATTTAATTACGATGCAATTTCTGTGTTTCATCGTCAATAAGAAGGTCAGAGGGATACTGTAAACCTGAAGTGAAGCATCGGAATCTATAACTAGTGTCACAGGAATGGTTCAAAAATAGACAACAAGAAGAGTCAGTCTTCTTGTACTTAAGTCGGCATTGTGCCTTTTGTATTTAATTCCGATGCAATTTCTTTGTTTCATCGTCAATAAGAAGATCAGAGGGATACAGTAAACCTGAAGTGAAGCGTCGGAATCTATAACTAGTGTCACTGGAATGGTTCAAAATATAGACAGTAAGAAGAGTCAGTCTTCTTGTACTTAAGTCGGCATTGTGCCTTTTGTATTTAATTCCGATACAATTTCTGTGATTCTTCGTCAATAAGAAGGTTCTAGGAATACAGTAAACCTGAAGTGAAGCATCGGACTCTATAACTAGTGTCACAGAAATGGTTCAAAACATAGACAGTAGGAAGAGTCAGTCTTCTTGTACTTAAGTCGGCATTGTGCATTTTGTATTTAATTAAGATGCAATTTCTGTGTTTCATCGTCTATAAGAATGTCCAAGGAAAACAGTAAACCTGAAGTGAAGCATCGGAATCTAAAACTAGTGTCACAGGAATGGTTCAAAACGTAGACAGTAAGAAGAGTCAGTCTTCTTGTACTTAAGTCGGCATTGTGGCTTTTGTATTTAATTCCGATGCAAGTCCTGTGTTTCATATTCAATAAGAAGGTCAGAGGCATACAGTAAACCTGAAGTGAAGCATCGGAATCTATAACTAGTGTCACAAGAATGGTTCAAAACATAGTCAGTAAGAAGCGTCAGTCTTCTTGTCCTTAAATCGGCATTGTGCCTTTTGTATTTAATTCCGATGCAATATCTGTGTTTCATCGGCAATAAGGTCAGAGGGATACCGTAAACCCTTCAGTGAAGCATCGGTATCTATAACTAGTGTCACAGGAATGGTTCAAAATATAGACAGTAGGAAGAGTCGGTCTTCTTGTACTTAAGTCAGCATTGTGCCTTTTGTATTTAATTCCGATGCAATTTCTGTGTTTCATCGTCAATAAGAAGGTCCAAGGTATACAGTAAACTTGAGGAGAAGCATCGGAATATATAACTAGTGTCACAGGAATGGTTCAAAACATAGTCAGTAAGAAGAGTCAGTCTTCTTGTACTTAAGTCGACATTGTGCCCTTTCTATTTAATTCCGATGCAATTTCTGTGTTTCATCGTCAATAAGAAGGTCAGAGCGATACAATAAACCTGAAGTGAAGCATCGGAATCGATAACTAGTGTCACAGGAATGGTTCGAAACAAAGTCAGTAAGGAGAGTCAGTCTTCTTGTCCGTAAGTCGGCATTGTGCCTTTTGTATTTAATTCCGATGCAATTTCTGTGATTCATCGTCAATAAGAAGGTCCAAGGGATACAGTAAACCTGGAGTGTAGCATCGGAATCTATAACTAGTGTCACAGGAATGGTTCAAAACATAGACAGTAAGATGAGTCGGTCTTCGTGTACTAATGTTAGCATTTTGCCTTTTGTATTTAATTCCGTTGCAATTTCTGTGTTTCATCGTCAATAAAAAGGTCCAAGGGATACAGTAAACCTGGAGTGAAGCATCGGAATCTATAACTAGTGTCAATGGAATGGTCGAGAACGTAGACAGTAAGATGAGTCAGTCATCTTGTACTTAAGTCGGCATTATGCATTTTGTATTTAATTCCGATGCAATTTCTGTGTTTCATCGTCAATAAGAAGTTCCAAGGTATACAGTAAACCTGAAGTAAAGCATCGGAATCTATAACTAGTGTCACAGGAATGGTTCAAACTATAAACAGTAAGAAGAGTCAGTCTTCTTGTACTTAAGTCGGCATTGTGCTTTTTCTATTTAATTCCGATGCAATTTCTGTGTTTCATCGTCAATAAGAAGGTCCAAGGGATACAGTAAACCTGGAGTGAAGCATCGGAATCTATAACTAGTGTCACAAGAATGGTACAAAACATAGACAGCAAGAAGAGACAGTCTTCTTGTACTTAAGTCGGCATTGTGCCTTTTCTATTTAATTCCTTTGCAATTTCTGTGTTTCATCGTCATTAAGAAGGTCCAAGGGATACAGTAAACCTGAAGTGAAGCATCGGAATCTATAACTAGTGTCAATGGAATGGTTCAAAACATAGACAGTAAGATGAGTCAGTCATCTTGTACTTAAGTCGGCATTATGCCTTTTGTATTTAATTCCGATGCAACTTCTGTGTTTCATCGTCAATAAGAAGGTCAGAGGGATACAGTAAACCTGAAGTGAAGCATCGGAATCTATTGCTAGTGTCACAGGAATGGTTCAAAACGTAGTCAGTAAGAAGAGTCAGTCTACTTGTCCTTAAGTCGGCATTGTGCTTTTGTATTTAATTCCGATGCAATTTCTGAGATTCGTCGTCAATAAGAAGGTCAGAGGGATACAGTAAACCTGAGGTGAAGCATCGGAATCCACAAATAGTGTCACAGGAATGGTTCAAAACATAGACAGTAGGAAGAGTCAGTCTTCTTGTACTGAAATCGGCATTGTGACTTTTGTATATAATTCCGATGCAATTTCTGTGTTTCATCGTCAATGACATGATCCAAGGGATACACTAAACCTGAAGTGAAGCATCGGAATCCATAACTTGTGTCACTGGAATGGTTCAAAATATAGACAGAAAGAAGAGTCAGTCTTCTTGTACTTATGTCGGCATTGTGCCTTTTGTATTTAATTCCGATGCAATTTCTGTGATTCTTCGTCAATGAGAAGGTCCGAGGGATACGGTAAACCTGATGTCAAGCATCGGACTCTATGACTAGTGTGACAGAAATGGTTCAAAACATAGACAGTTAGTAGAGTCAGTCTTCTTGTACTTAAATCAGCATTGTGCCTTTTCTATTTAATTCCGATGCAATTTCTGTATTTCATCGTCAATAACAAGGTCAGAGGGATACAGTAAACCTGAAGTGAAGCATCGGAATCTATAACTAGTGTCACAGGAATGGTTCAAACCATAGTCTGTAAGAAGAGTCAGTCTTCATGTACTTAAGTCGGCATTGCGCCTTTCGTATTTAATTACGATGCAATTTCTGTGTTTCATCGTCAATAAGAAGGTCAGAGGGATATAGTAAATCTGAAGTGAAGCATCGGAATCAATAACTAGTGTCACAGGAATGGTTCGAACATAGACAGGAAGAAGAGTCAGTCTTCTTGTACTTAAGTCGGCATTGTGCATTTTGTATTTAATTCCGATGCAATTTCAGTGTTTCATCGTCAATAAGAGGGTCAGAGGGATACAGTAAACCTGAAGTGAAGCATCGGAATCTATAACTAGTGTCACAGGACTGGTTCAAAACATAGTCAGTAAGAAGAGTCAGTCTTCTTGTCCTTAAGACGGAATTGGGGCATTTGTATTTAATTCCGATGCAATTTCTGTGTTTCGTAGGCAATACGGTCAGAGGGATACAGTAAACCTGAAGTGAAGCATCGGAATCTATAACTAGTGTCACAGGAATGGTTCAAAACATAGACAGTAGGGAGAGACAGTCTTCTTGTACTTAAGTCGGCATTGTGCCTTTTGTATTTAATCCGATGCAATTTCTGTGAATCATCGGCAATAAGGTCAGAGGGATACAGTAAACCCTTAAGTGAAGCATCGGTATCTATAACTATTGTCACAGGATTGGTTCAAAACATAGACAGTAGGAAGAGTCAGTCTGCTGGTACATAAGTCGGTATTGTGCCTTTTGTATTTCATTCCGGTGCAATTTCTGTGTTTCAACGTTAATAAGAAGATCCAAGGTATACAGTAAACCTGAAGTGAAGCATCGGAATCTATAACTAGTGTCACAGGAATGGTTCAAAACATAGTCAGTAAGAAGAGTCAGTCTTCTTGTACTTAAGTCGACATTGTGCCCTTTCTATTTAATTCCGATGCAATTTCTGTGTTTCATCGTCAATATAAAGGTCAGGGGGATACAATACACCTGAAGTGAAACATCGGAATCTATAACTAGTGTCACAGGAATGGTTCAAAACAAAAGCAGTAAGCAGAGTCACTCTTCTTGTCCGTAAGTCGGCATTGTGCATTTTCTATTTAATTCCGATGCAATTTCTGTGTTTCATCGTCAATAAAAAGGTCCAAGGGATACAGTAAACCTGGAGTGAAGCATCGGAATCTATAACTAGTGTCAATGGAATGGTCGAGAACGTAGACAGTATGATTAGTCAGTCATCTTGTACTTAAGTCGGCATTATGCATTTTGTATTTAATTCCGATGCAATTTCTGTGTTTCTCGTCAATAAGAAGTTCCAAGGTATACAGTAAACCTGAAGTAAAGCATCGGAATCTATAACTAGTGTCACAGGAATGGTTCAAACTATAAACAGTAAGAAGAGTCAGTCTTCTTGTACTTAAGTCGGCATTGTGCTTTTTCTATTTAATTCCGATGCAATTTCTGTGTTTCATCGTCAATAAGAAGGTCCAAGGGATACAGTAAACCTGGAGTGAAGCATCGGAATCTATAACTAGTGTCACAAGAATGGTACAAAACATAGACAGCAAGAAGAGACAGTCTTCTTGTACTTAAGTCGGCATTGTGCCTTTTCTATTTAATTCCTTTGCAATTTCTGTGTTTCATCGTCATTAAGAAGGTCCAAGGGATACAGTAAACCTGAAGTGAAGCATCGGAATCTATAACTAGAGTCACAGGAATGGTTCAAAACATAGTCAGTAAGAAGAGTCAGTGTTCTTGTACTTAAGTCGGCATTGTGTCTTTCGTATTTAATTCCGACGCAATTTCTGTGTTTCACCGTCAATAATAAGGTCCAAGGAATACAGTAAACGTGGAGTGATGCATCGAAAACTATATCTAGTGTCACAGTAATGGTTCAAAACATAGACAGTAAGAAGAGTCAGTCTTCTTGTACTTAAGTCGGCATTGTGCCTTTTGTAATTAATTCCGATGCAATTTCTGTGATTCATCGTCAATAATAAGGTCCAAGGAATACAGTAATCCTGAAGTGAAGCATTGGAATCTATAACTAGTGTCACTGGAATGGATCAAAATATAGACAGTAAGAAGAGTCAGTGTTCTTGTACTTACGTCGGCATTGTGGCATTTGTATTTAATTAGGATGCAATTTCTGTGTTTCATCCTCATTTAGAAGGTCCAAGGGATACAGTAAACCTGAAGTGAAGCATCGGAATCTATAACTAGAGTCACAGGAATGGTTCAAAACATAGTCAGTAAGAAGAGTCAGTCTTCTTGTACTTAAGTCGGCATTGTGTCTTTCGTATTTAATTCCGACGCAATTTCTGTGTTTCACCGTCAATAATAAGGTCCAAGGAATACAGTAAACGTGGAGTGATGCATCGAAAACTATATCTAGTGTCACAGTAATGGTTCAAAACATAGACAGTAAGAAGAGTCAGTCTTCTTGTACTTAAGTCGGCATTGTGCCTTTTGTAATTAATTCCGATGCAATTTCTGTGATTCATCGTCAATAATAAGGTCCAAGGAATACAGTAATCCTGAAGTGAAGCATTGGAATCTATAACTAGTGTCACTGGAATGGATCAAAATATAGACAGTAAGAAGAGTCAGTCTTCTTGTACTTAAGTCGGCATTGTGTCTTTCGTATTTAATTCCGACGCAATTTCTGTGTTTCACCGTCAATAAGTAGGTCAGAGGGATATAGTATACCTGAAGTGAAGCATCGGAATCAATAACTAGTGTCACAGGAATGGTTCGAACATAGACAGTAAGAAGAGTCAGTCTTCTTGTACTTAAGTCGGCATTGTGCATTTTGTATTTAATTCCGATGCAATTTCAGTGTTTCATCGTCAATAAGAGGGTCAGAGGGATACAGTAAACCTGAAGTGAAGCATCGGAATCTATAACTAGTGTCACAGGACTGGTTCAAAACATAGTCAGTAAGAAGAGTCAGTCTTCTTGTCCTTAAGACGGAATTGGGCCTTTTGTATTTAATTCCGATGCAATTTCTGTGTTTCGTAGGCAATACGGTCAGAGGGATACAGTAAACCTGAAGTGAAGCATCGGAATCTATAACTAGTGTCACAGGAATGGTTCAAAACATAGACAGTAGGGAGAGTCAGTCTTCTTGTACTTAAGTCGGCATTGTGCCTTTTGTATTTAATCCGATGCAATTTCTGTGAATCATCGGCAATAAGGTCAGAGGGATACAGTAAACCCTTAAGTGAAGCATCGGTATCTATAACTATTGTCACAGGATTGGTTCAAAACATAGACAGTAGGAAGAGTCAGTCTGCTGGTACATAAGTCGGTATTGTGCCTTTTGTATTTCATTCCGGTGCAATTTCTGTGTTTCAACGTTAATAAGAAGATCCAAGGTATACAGTAAACCTGAAGTGAAGCATCGGAATCTATAACTAGTGTCACAGGAATGGTTCAAAACATAGTCATTAAGAAGAGTCAGTCTTCTTGTACTTAAGTCGACATTGTGCCCTTTCTATTTAATTCCGATGCAATTTCTGTGTTTCATCGTCAATATAAAGGTCAGGGGGATACAATACACCTGAAGTGAAACATCGGAATCTATAACTAGTGTCACAGGAATGGTTCAAAACAAAAGCAGTAAGCAGAGTCAGTCTTCCTGTCCGTAAGTCGGCATTGTGCATTTTCTATTTAATTCCGATGCAATTTCTGTGTTTCATCGTCAATGAGAAGGTCCAAGGGATACAGTAAACCTGGAGTGAAGCATCGGAATCTATAACTAGTGTCGCAGTGATGGTTCAAAGCATAGACAGTTAGAAGAGTCAGTCTTCTTGTACTTAAGTCGGCATTGTGCCTTTTGTATTTAATTCCGATGCAATTTCTGTGATTCTTCGCCTATAAGAAGGTCCAAGGGATACAGTAAACCTGAAGTGAAGCATCGGACTCAATGACTAGTGTCACAGAAATGGTTCAAAACATAGACAGTAAGAAGAGTCAGTCTTCTTGTACTTAAATCGGCATTGTGCCTTTTCTATTTAATTCCGATGCATTTTCTGTGTTTCATCGTCAATAAGAAGGTCAGAGGGATACAGTAAACCTGAAGTGAAGCATCGGAATCTATAACTAGTGTAACAGGAACGGTTCAAAGCATATTCTGTAAGAAGAGTCAGTCTTCATGTACTTAAGTCGGCATTGCGCCTTTCGTATTTAATTCCGATGCAATTTCTGTGTTTCATCGTCAACAAGAAGGTCAGAGGGATACTGTAAACCTGAAGTGAAGCATCGTAATCTATAACTAGTGTCACAGGAATGGTTCAACCATAGACAGTAAGAAGAATCAGTCTTCTTGTAATTAAGTCCGCATTGTGCCTTTTATATTTAATTCCGATGCTATTTCTGTGTTTCATCGTCAATGAGAAGTTCAGAGGGATACAGTAAACCTGAAGTGAAGCATCGGAATCTATAACTAGTGTCACTGGAATGGTTCAAAATATAGACAGTAAGAAGAGTCAGTCTTCTTGGACTTAAGTCGGCATTGTGGCTTTTGTATTTAATTCCGATGCAATTTCAGTGTTTCATAGTCAATCAGAAAATCAGAGGGATACAGTAAACCCTTATGTGAAGCATCGGTATCTATAACTAGTGTCACAGGAATGGTTCAGAACATAGACAGTAGGAAGAGTCAGTCTTCTTGTACTTAAGTCGGCATTGTGCCTTTTGTATTTAATTCCGAAGCAATTTCTGTGTTTCATCGTCAATTAGATGGTCCAAGGTATACAGTAAACCTGAAGAGAAGCATCGGAATCTATAACTAGTGTCACAGGAATGGTTCAAAACATAGTCAGTAACAAGAGTCAGTCTTCTTGTACTTAAGTCGACATTGTGCTCTTTCTATTTATTTCCGATGCAATTTCTGTGTTTCATCGTCAATAAGAAGGTCAGAGGGATACAATAAACCTGAAGTGAAGCATCTGAATCTATATCTAGTGTCACAGGAATGGTTCAAACAAAGTCAGTAAGAAGAGTCAATCTTCTTGTCCTTAAGTCGGCATTGTGCTTTTGTATTTAATTCCCATGCAATTTCTGTGTTTCATCGTCAATAAGAAGTTCCAAGGTATACAGTAAACCTGAAGTAAAGCTTTGGAATCTATAACTAGTGTCACAGGAATGGTTCAAACTATAATCAGTAAGAAGAGTCAGTCTTCTTGTACTTAAGTCGGCATTGTGCCTTTTGTATTTAATTGCGATGCAATTTCAGTGTTTCATCGTCAATAAGAAGGTCAGAGGGATACAGTAAACCTGAAGTGAAGCATCGGAATCTATAACTAGTGTAACAGGAATGGTTCAAAACATAGTCAGTAAGAAGAGTCAGTCTTCTTGTCCTTAAGTCAGCATTGTGCCATTTGTATTTAATTCCGATGCAATTTCTGTGTTTCATCGTCAATAAGAAGGTCCAAGGGATACAGTAAAGCTGCTGTGAAGCATCGGACTCTATAACTAGTGTCACAGAAATGGTTCAAAACATAGACAGTAGGAAGAGTCAGTCTTCTTGTACTTAAGTCGGCATTGTGCCTTTTGTATTTAATTCCGATGCAATTTCTGTGTTTCATCGTCAATAAGCCGGTCCAAGGGAAACAGTAAACCTGAAGTGAAGCATCGGAATCTATAACTAGTGTCACAGGAATGGTTCAAAACATAGACAGTAAGAAGAGTCAGTCTTCTTGTAGTTAAGTCGGCATTGTGCCTTTTGTAATTAATTCCGATGCAATTTCTGTGTTTCATCGACAATAATAAGGTCCAAAGAATACAGTAAACCTGAAGTGAAGCATCGGAATCTATAACTAGTGTCACTGGAATGGATCAAAATATAGACAGTAAGAAGAGTCAGTCTTCTTGTACTTAAGCCGGCATTGTGCCTTTTGTATTTAATTCCGATGCAATTTCTGTGATTCATCGTCAATAAGAAGGTCCAAGGGATACAGTAAAGCTGCTGTGAAGCATCGGACTCTATAACTAGTGTCACAGAAATGGTTCAAAACATAGACAGTAGGAAGAGTCAGTCTTCTTGTACTTAAGTCGGCATTGTGCCTTTTGTATTTAATTCCGATGCAATTTCTGTGTTTCATCGTCAATAAGCCGGTCCAAGGGAAACAGTAAACCTGAAGTGAAGCATCGGAATCTATAACTAGTGTCACAGTAATGGTTCAAAACATAGACAGTAAGAAGAGTCAGTCTTCTTGTACTTAAGTCGGCATTGTGCCTTTTATATTTAATTCCGATGCAATTTCTGTGTTTCATCGTCAATAAGCCGGTCCAAGGGAAACAGTAAACTTGAAGTGAAGCATCGGAATCTATAACTAGTGTCACAGGAATGGTTCAAAACATAGACAGTAAGAAGTGTCAGTCTTCCTGTACTTAAGTCGGCATTGTGCCTTTTGTATTTAATTCCGGTGCAATTTCTGTGTTTCATCGTCAATAAGAAGGTAAGAGGGATACAGTAAACCTGAAGTGAAGCTTCGGAATCTATGACTAGTGTCACAGGAGCGGTTCAAACATAGTCAGTAAGAAGAGTCAGTCTTCTTGTCCTTAAGTCAACATTGTGCCTTTTGTATTTAATTCCGATGCAATTTCTGTGATTCATCGTCAATGAGAAGGTCCAAGGGATACAGTAAACCCGGAGTGAAGCATCGGAATTTATAACTAGTGTCGCAGTGATGGTTCAAAGCATAGACAGTTAGAAGAGTCAGTCTTCTTGTACTTAAGTCGGCATTGTGCCTTTTGTATTTAATTCCGATGCAATTTCTGTGTTTCATTGTCAATAAGAAGGTCCAAGGGATACACTATACCTGAAGTGAAGCTTCGGAATCCATAACTTGTGTCACTGGAATGGTTCAAAATATAGACAGTAAGAAGAGTCAGTCTTCTTGTACTTCAGTCGGCATTGTGCCTTTTGTATTTAATTCCGATGCAATTTCTGTGATTCTTCGCCAATAAGAAGGTCCAAGGGATACAGTAAACCTGAAGTGAAGCATCGGACTCAATGACTAGTGTCACAGAAATGGTTCAAAACATTGACAGTAAGAAGAGTCAGTTTTCTTGTACTTAAATCGGCATTGTGCCTTTTCTATTTAATTCCGATGCATTTTCTGTGTTTCATCGTCAATAAGAAGGTCAGAGGGATACAGTAAACCAGAAGTGAAGCATCGGAATCTATAACCAGTGTCACAGGAATGGTTCAAAGCATAGTCTGTAAGAAGAGTCAGTCTTCATGTACTTAAGTCGGCATTGCGCCTTTCGTATTTAATTCCGATGCAATTTCTGTGTTTCATCGTCAACAAGAAGGTCAGAGGGATACTGTAAACCTGAAGTGAAGCATCGTAATCTATAACTAGTGTCACAGGAATGGTTCAACCATAGACAGTAAGAAGAATCAGACTTCTTGTAATTAAGTCGGCATTGTGCCTTTTGTATTTAATTCCGATGCTATTTCTGTATTTCATCGTCAATGAGAAGTTCAGAGGGATACAGTAAACCTGAAGTGAAGCATCGTAATCTATAACTAGTGTCACTGGAATGGTTCAAAATATAGACAGTAAGAAGAGTCAGTCTTCTTGTACTTAAGTCGGCATTGTGGCTTTTGTATTTAATTCCGATGCAATTTCAGTGTTTCATAGTCAATCAGAGATTCAGAGGGATACAGTAAACCCTTATGTGAAGCATCGGTATCTATAACTAGTGTCACAGGAATGGTTCAAAACATAGACAGTAGGAAGAGTCAGTCTTCTTGTACTTAAGTCGGCATTGTGCCTTTTGTATTTAATTCCGATGCAATTTCTGTGTTTCATCGTCAATAAGAAGGTCCAAGGTATACAGTAAACCTGAAGAGAAGCATCGGAATCTATAACTAGTGTCACAGGAATGGTTCAAAACATAGTCAGTAACAAGAGTCAGTCTTCTTGTACTTAAGTCGACATTGTGCTCTTTCTATTTAATTGCGATGCAATTTCTGTGTTTCATCGTCAATAATAAGGTCCAAGGGATACAGTAAACCTGGAGTGAAGCATCGGAATCTGTAACTAGTGTCAATGGAATTGTTCAAAACATAGACAGTAAGATGAGTCAGTCATCTTGTACTTAAGTCGGCTTTATGCATTTTGTATTTAATTCCGATGCAATTTCTGTGTTTCATCGTCAATAAGATGGTCAGAGGGATACAGTAAACCTGAAGTGAAGCATCGGAATCTATTGCTAGTGTCACAGGAATGGTTCAAAATATAGTCAGTAAGAAGAGTCAATCTTCTTGTCCTTAAGTCGGCATTGTGCTTTTGTATTTAATTCCCATGCAATTTCAGTGTTTCATCGTCAATAAGAAGGTCAGAGGGATACAGTAAACCTGAAGTGAAGCATCTGAATCTATAACTAGTGTAACAGGAATGGTTCAAAACATAGTCAGTAAGAAGAGTCAGTCTTCTTGTCCTTAAGTCAGCATTGTGCCATTTGTATTTAATTCCGATGCAATTTCTGTGTTTCATCGTCAATAAGAAGGTCCAAGGAATTCAGTAAACCTTGTGTGATGCATCGGAAACTATAACTAGTGTCACAGTAATGGTCCAAAGCATAGACAGTAAGAAGAGTCAGTCTTCTTGTAGTTAAGTCGGCATTGTGCCTTTGCTATTTAATTCCGATGCATTTTCTGTGTTACATCGTCAATAAGAAGGTCAGAGGGATACAGTAAACCTGAAGTGAAGCATCGGAATCTATAACTACTGTCACAAAAATGGTTCAAAACATAGACAGTAGAAAGAGTCAGTCTTCTTGTACTTAAGTCGGCATTGTGCCTTTTGTATTTAATTCCGATGCAATTTCTGTGTTTCATCGTCAATAAGCCGGTCCAAGGGAAACAGTAAACCTGAAGTGAAGCATCGGAATCTATAACTAGTGTCACAGGAATGGTTCAAAGCATAGACAGTAAGTAGAGTCAGTCTTCTTGTACTTACGTCGGCATTGTGGCATTTGTATTTAATTCCGATGCAATTTCTGTGATTCATCGTCAATGAGAAGGTCCAAGGGATTCAGTAAACCCGGAGTGAAGCATCGGAATCTATAACTAGTGTCGCAGTGATGGTTCAAAGCATAGACAGTTAGAAGAGGCAGTCTTCTTGTACTTAAGTCGGCATTGTGCCTTTTGTATTTAATTCCGATGCAATTTCTGTGTTTCATTGTCAATAAGAAGGTCCAAGGGATACACTATACCTGAAGTGAAGCATCGGAATCCATAACTTGTGTCACTGGAATGGTTCAAAATATAGACAGTAAGAAGAGTCAGTCTTCTTGTACTTAAGTCGGCATTGTGCCTTTTGTATTTAATTCCGATGCAATTTCTGTGATTCTTCGCCAATAAGGAGGTCCAAGGGATACAGTAAACCTGAAGTGAAGCATCGGACTCAATGACTAGTGTCACAGAAATGGTTCAAAACATAGACAGTAAGAAGAGTCAGTCTTCTTGTACTTAAATCGGCATTGTGCCTTTTCTATTTAATTCCGATGCATTTTCTGTGTTTCATCGTCAATAAGAAGGTCAGAGGGTTACAGTAAACCTGAAGTGAAGCACCGGAATCTATAACTAGTGTCACAGGAATGGTTCAAAGCATAGTCTGTAAGAAGAGTCAGTCTTCATGTACTTAAGTCGGCATTGCGCCTTTCGTATTTAATTCCGATGCAATTTCTGTGTTTCATCGTCAACAAGAAGGTCAGAGCGATACTGTAAACCTGAAGTGAAGCATCGTAATCTATAACTAGTGTCACAGGTATGGTTCAACCATAGACAGTAAGAAGAATCAGTCTTCTTGTAATTAAGTCGGCATTGTGCCTTTTGTATTTAATTCCGATGCAATTTCAGTGTTTCATAGTCAATCAGAAATTCAGAGGGATACAGTAAACCCTTATGTGAAGCATCGGTATCTATAACTAGTGTCACAGGAATGGTTAAAAACATAGACAGTAGGAAGAGTCAGTCTTCTTGTACTTAAGTCGGCATTGTGCCTTTTGTATTTAATTCCGATGCAATTTCTGTGTTTCATCGTCAATAAGTAGGTCCAAGGTATACAGTAAACCTGACGAGAAGCATCGGAATCTATCACTAGTGTCACAGGAATGGTTCAAAACATAGTCAGTAACAAGAGTCAGTCTTCTTGTACTTAAGTCGACATTGTGCTCTTTCTATTTAATTCCGATGCAATTTCTGTGTTTCATCGTCAATAAGTAGGTCAGAGGGATACAATAAACCTGAAGTGAAGCATCTGAATCTATATCTAGTGTCACAGGAATGGTTCTAAACAAAGTCAGTAAGAAGAGTCAGTCTTCTTGTCCGTAAGTCGGCATTGTGCCTTTTGTATTTAATTCCGATGCAATTTCTTTGATTCATCGTCAATAAGAAGGTCCAAGGGATACAGTAAACCTGGAGTGTAGCATCGGAATCGATAACTAGTGTCACAGGAATGGTTCAAAACATAGACAGTAAGAAGAGTCATCTTCGTGTACTAAAGTTGGCATTTTGCCTTTTGTATTTAATTCCGATGCAATTTCTGTGTTTCATCGTCAATAAAAATGTCCATGGGATACAGTAAACCTGAAGTGAAGCATCGGAATCTATAACTAGTGTCACAGGAATGGTTCAAAACATACTCAGTAAGAAGAGTCTGTCTTCTTGTACTTAAGTCGGCATTGTGCCTTTTCTATTTAATTCCGATGCAATTTCTGTGTTTCATCGTCAATAATAAGGTCCAAGGGATACAATAAACCTGGAGTGAAGCATCGGAATCTGTAACTAGTGTCAATGGAATGGTTCAAAACATAGACAGTAAGATGAGTCAGTCATCTTGTACTTAAGTCGGCTTTATGCATTTCGTATTTAATTCCGATGCAATTTCTGTGTTTCATCGTCAATAAGATGGTCAGAGGGATACAGTAAACCTGAAGTGAAGCATCGGAATCTATTGCTAGTGTCACAGGAATGGTTCAAAATATAGTCAGTAAGAAGAGTCAATCTTCTTGTCCTTAAGTCGGCATTGTGCTTTTGTATTTAATTCACATGCAATTTCTGTGTTTCATCGTCAATAAGAAGTTCCAAGGTATACAGTAAACCTGAAGTAAAGCATTGGAATCTATAACTAGTGTCACAGGAATGGTTCAAACTATAACCAGTAAGAAGAGTCAGTCTTCTTGTACTTAAGTCGGCATTGTGCCTTTTGTATTTAATTCCGATGCAATTTCAGTGTTTCATCGTCAATAAGAAGGTCAGAGGGATACAGTTAACCTGAAGTGAAGCATCTGAATCTATAACTAGTGTAACAGGAATGGTTCAAAACATAGTCAGTAAGAAGAGTCAGTCTTCTTGTCCTTAAGTCAGCATTGTGCCATTTGTATTTAATTCCGATGCAATATCTGTGTTTCATCGTCAATAAGAAGGTCCAAGGAATTCAGTAAACCTTGTGTGATGCATCGGAAACTATAACTAGTGTCACAGTAATGGTCCAAAGCATAGACAGTAAGAAGAGTCAGTCTTCTTGTAGTTAAGTCGGCATTGTGCCTTTTGTAATTAATTCCGATGCAATTTCTGTGTTTCATCGTCAATAATAAGGTCCAAAGAATACAGTAAACCTGAAGTGAAGCTTCGGAATCTATAACCAGTGTCACTGGAATGGATCAAAATATAGACAGTAAGAAGAGTCAGTCTTCTTGTACTTAAGTCGGCATTGTGCCTTTTGTATTTAATTCCGATGCAATTTCTGTGATTCATCGTCAATAAGAAGGTCCAAGGGATACAGTAAAGCTGCTGTGAAGCATCGGACTCTATAACTATTGTCACAGAAATGGTTCAAAACATAGACAGTAGGAAGAGTCAGTCTTCTTGTACTTAAGTCGGCATTGTGCCTTTTGTATTCAATTCCGATTCAATTTCTGTGTTTCATCGTCAATAAGCCGGTCCAAGGGAAACAGTAGACCTGAAGTGAAGCATCAGAATCTATAACTAGTGTCACAGGAATGGTTCAAAACATAGACAGTAAGAAGAGTCAGTCTTCATGTACTTACGTCGGCATTGTGGCATTTGTATTTAATTCCGATGCAATTTCTGTGTTTCATCGTCAATAAGAAGGTAACAGGGATACAGTAAACCTGAAGCGAAGCATCGGAATCTACAACTAGTGTCACAGGAGCGGTTCAAAACATAGTCAGTAAGAAGAGTCAGTCTTCTTGTCCTTAAGTCAACATTGTGCCCTTTGTATTTAATTCCGATGCAATTTCTGTGATTCATCGTCAATAAAAAGGTCCAAGGAATACAGTAAACGTGGAGTGATGCATCGGAAACTATAACTAGTGTCACAGTAATGGTTCAAAACATAGACAGTAAGACGAGTCAGTCTCCTTGTACTTAAGTCGGCATTGTGCCTTTTGTAATTAATTCCGATGCAATTTCTGTGTTTCATCTTCAATAATAAGGTCCAAAGAATACAGTAATCCTGAAGTGAAGCATTGGAGTCTATAACTAGTGTCACTGGAATGGATCAAAATATAGACAGTAAGAAGAGTCAGTCTTCTTTTACTTAAGTCGGCATTGTGCCTTTTGTATGTAATTCTGATGCAATTTCTGTGATTCATCGTCAATAAGAAGGTCCAAGGGATACAGTAAACCTGCTGTGAAGCATCGGACTCTATACCTAGTGTCGCAAAATGGTTCAAAACGTAGACAGTAGGAAGAGTCAGTCTTCTTGTACTTAAGTCGGCATTGTGCATTTTGTATTTGATTCCGATGCAATTTCTGTGTTTCATCGTCAATAAGCCGGTCCAAGGGAAACAGTAAACCTGAAGTGAAGCATCGGAATCTATAACTAGTGTCACAGGAATGGTTCAAAACATAGACAGTAAGAAGAGTCAGTCTTCTTGTACTTACGTCGGCATTGTGGCATTTGTATTTAATTCCGATGCAATTTCTGTATTTCATCGTCAATAAGACGGTCAGAGGGATACAGTAAACCAGAAGTGAAGCATCGGAATCTATAACTAGAGTCACAGGAATGGTTGAAATCATAGTCAGTAAGAAGAGTCAGTCTTCTTGTCCTTAAGTCGAAATTGTGCCTTTTGTATTTAATTCCGATGCAATTTCTGTGTTTCGTAGGCAATAAGGTCAGAGGGATACAGTAAACCTGAAGTGAAGCATCGGAATCTATAACTAGTGTCACAGGATTGGTTGAAAACATAGACAGTAGGGAGAGTCAGTCTTCTTGTACTTAACTCGGCATTGTGCCTTTTGTATTTAATTCCGATGCAATTTCTGTGAATCATCGGCAATAAGGGCAGAGGGATACAGTAAACCCTTAAGTGAAGCTTCGGTATCTATAACTATTGTCACAGGAATGGTTCAAAACATAGACAGTAGGAAGAGTCAGTCTGCTTGTACATAAGTCGGCATTGTGCCCTTTGTATTTAATTCCGGTGCAATTTCTGTGTTTCATCGTTAATAAGAAGGTCCAAGGTATACAGTAAACCTGAAGTGAAGCATCGGAATCTATAACTAGTGTCACAGGAATGGTTCAAAACATAATCAGTAAGAAGAGTCAGTCTTCTTGTACTTAAGTCGGCATTGTGCCCTTTCTATTTACTTCCGATGTAATTTCTGTGTTTCATCGTCAATGAGATGGTCCAAGCGATACAGTAAATCGGGAGTGAAGCATCGGAATCTATAACTAGAGTCGCAGTGATGGTTCAAAGCATAGACAGTTAGAAGAGTCTGCCTTCTTGTACTTAAGTCGGCATTGTGCCTTTTGTATTTAATTCCGATGCAATTTCTGTGTATCGTTGTCAATAAGAAGGTCCAAGGGATACACTATACCTGAAGTGAAGCATCGGAATCCATAACTTGTGTCACTAGAATGGTTCAAAATATAGACAGTAAGAAGAGTCAGTCTTCTTGTACTTAAGTCGGCATTGTGCCTTTTGTATTTAATTCCGATGCAATTTCTGTGATTCTTCGTCAATAAGAAGGTCGAAGGGATACATTAAACCTGAAGTGAAGCATCGGACTCTATGACTAGTGTCACAGAAATGGTTCAAAACATAGACAGTACGAAGGGTCAGTCTTCTTGTACTTAAATCGGCATTGTGCCTTTTCTATTTAATTCCGATGCAATTTCTGTGTTTCATCGTCAATAAGAAGGTCAGAGGGATACAGTAAACCTGAAGTGAAGCATCGTAATCTATAACTAGTGTCACAGGAATGGTTCAACCATAGACAGTAAGAAGAGTCAGTCTTCTTGTACTTAAGTCGGCATTGTGGCTTTTGTATTTAATTCCGATGCAATTTCAGTGTGTCATAGTCAATCAGAAATTCAGAGGGATACAGTAAACCTGAAGTGAAGCATCGGAATCTATAACTAGTGTCACAGGAATGGTTCAAAACATAGTCAGTAAGAAGAGTCAGTCATCTTGCCCTTAAGTCTTGCCCTTGTATTTAATTCCGATGCAATATCTGTGTTTCATCGGCAATAAGGTCAGAGGGATACAGTAAACCCTTAAGTGAAGCATCGGTATCTATAACAAGTGTCACAGGAATGGTTCAAAACATAGACAGTAGGAAGAGTCAGTCTTCTTGTACTTAAGTCGGCATTGTGCATTTTGTATTTAATTCCGATGCAATTTCTGTGTTTCATGGTCAATAAGAAAATCCAAGGTATACAGTAAACCTGAAGAGAAGCATCGGAATCTATAACTAGTGTCAATGGAATGGTTCAAAACATAGACAGTAAGATGAGTCAGTCATCTTGTACTTAAGTCGGCATTATGGATTTTGTATTTAATTCCGATGCAATTTCTGTGTTTCATCGTCAATAAGATGGTCAGAGGGATACAGTAAACCTGAAGTTAAGCATCGGAATCTATTGCTAGTGTCACAGGAATGGTTCAAACTATAATCAGTAAGAAGAGTCTGTCTTCTTGTACTTAAGTCGGCATTGTGTCTTTCGTATTTAATTCCGACGCAATATCTGTGTTTCACCGTCAATACGTAGGTCAGAGACATACAGTAAACCTGAAGTGAAGCATCGGAATCAATAACTAGTGTCACAGGAATGGTTCAAACATAGACAGTAAGAAGAGTCAGTCTTCTTGTACTTATGTCGGCATTGTGCCTTTTGTATTAAATTCCGATGCAATTTCAGTGTTTCATCGTCAGTAAGAAGGTCCAAGGGATACAGTAAACCTGGAGTGAAGCATCGGAATCTATAACTAGAGTCGCAGTGATGGTTCAAAGCATAGACAGTTAGAAGAGTCTGCCTTCTTGTACTTAAGTCGGCATTGTGCCTTTTGTATTTAATTCCGATGCAATTTCTGTGTATCGTTGTCAATAAGAAGGTCCAAGGGATACACTATACCTGAAGTGAAGCATCGGAATCCATAACTTGTGTCACTAGAATGGTTCAAAATATAGACAGTAAGAAGAGTCAGTCTTCTTGTACTTAAGTCGGCATTGTGCCTTTTGTATTTAATTCCGATGCAATTTCTGTGATTCTTCGTCAATAAGAAGGTCGAAGGGATACATTAAACCTGAAGTGAAGCATCGGACTCTATGACTAGTGTCACAGAAATGGTTCAAAACATAGACAGTACGAAGGGTCAGTCTTCTTGTACTTAAATCGGCATTGTGCCTTTTCTATTTAATTCCGATGCAATTTCTGTGTTTCATCGTCAATAAGAAGGTCAGAGGGATACAGTAAACCTGAAGTGAAGCATCGTAATCTATAACTAGTGTCACAGGAATGGTTCAACCATAGACAGTTAGAAGAGTCAGTCTTCTTGTACTTAAGTCGGCATTGTGGCTTTTGTATTTAATTCCGATGCAATTTCAGTGTGTCATAGTCAATCAGAAATTCAGAGGGATACAGTAAACCTGAAGTGAAGCATCGGAATCTATAACTAGTGTCACAGGAATGGTTCAAAATATAGTCAGTAAGAAGAGTCAGTCATCTTGCCCTTAAGTCTTGCCCTTGTATTTAATTCCGATGCAATATCTGTGTTTCATCGGCAATAAGGTCAGAGGGATACAGTAAACCCTTAAGTGAAGCATCGGTATCTATAACAAGTGTCACAGGAATGGTTCAAAACATAGACAGTAGGAAGAGTCAGTCTTCTTGTACTTAAGTCGGCATTGTGCATTTTGTATTTAATTCCGATGCAATTTCTGTGTTTCATCGTCAATAAGAAAATCCAAGGTATACAGTAAACCTGAAGAGAAGCATCGGAATCTATAACTAGTGTCAATGGAATGGTTCAAAACATAGACAGTAAGATGAGTCAGTCATCTTGTACTTAAGTCGGCATTGTGCCCTTTGTATTTAATTCCGGTGCAATTTCTGTGTTTCATCGTTAATAAGAAGGTCCAAGGTATACAGTAAACCTGAAGTGAAGCATCGGAATCTATAACTAGTGTCACAGGAATGGTTCAAAACATAATCAGTAAGAAGAGTCAGTCTTCTTGTACTTAAGTCGGCATTGTGCCCTTTCTATTTACTTCCGATGTAATTTCTGTGTTTCATCGTCAATGAGAAGGTCCAAGCGATACAGTAAATCGGGAGTGAAGCATCGGAATCTATAACTAGAGTCGCAGTGATGGTTCAAAGCATAGACAGTTAGAAGAGTCTGCCTTCTTGTACTTAAGTCGGCATTGTGCCTTTTGTATTAAATTCCGATGCAATTTCAGTGTTTCATCGTCAATAAGAAGGCCAGAGGGATACAGTAAACCTGAAGTGAAGCATCGGAATCTATAACTAGTGTCACAGGAATGGTTCAAAACATAGTCAGTAAGAAGAGTCAGTCTTCTTGTCCTTAAGTCAGCATTGTGCCTTTTGTATTTAATTCCGATGCAATTTCTGTGTTTCATCGTCAATAAGAAGGTCCAAGGGATTCAGTAAACCTTGTTTGATGCATCGGAAACTATAACTAGTGTCACAGTATTCGTCCAAAGCATAGACAGTAAGAAGAGTCAGTCTTCTAGTACTTAAGTCGGCATTGTGCCTTTTGTAATTAATTCCGATGCAATTTCTGTGTTTCATCGTTAATAATAAGGTCCAAAGAATACAGTAAACCTGAAGTGAAGCATCGTAATCTATAACTTGTGTCACTGGAATGGATCTAAATATAGACAGTAAGAAGAGTCAGTCTTCTTGTACTTCAGTCGGCATTGTGCTTTTTCTATTTAATTCCGATGCAATTTCTGTGTTTCATCGTCAATACGAAGGTCCAAGGGATACAGTAAACCTGGAGTGAAGCATCGGAATCTATAACTAGTGTCACAAGATTGGTACAAAACATAGACAGTAAGAAGAGTCAGTCTTCGTGTACTAAAGTTGGCATTTTGCCTTTTGAATTTAATTCCGATGCAATTTCTCTGATTCATCGTCAATAAGAAGGTCCAAGGGATACAGTAATGCTGCTGTGAAGCATCGGACTCTATAACTAGTGTCACAGAAATGGATCAAAACATAGACAGTAGGAAGAGTCAGTCTTCTTGTACTTAAGTCGGCATTGTGCCTTTTGTATTTAATTCCGATGCAATTTCTGTGTTTCATCGTCAAAAAGCCGGTCCAAGGGAAACAGTAAACCTGAAGTGAAGCATCGGAATCCATAACTAGTGTCACAGGAATGGTTCAAAACATAGACAGTAAGAAGAGTCAGTCTTCCTGTACTTACGTCGGCATTGTGGCATTTGTATTTAATTCCGATGCAATTTCTGTGTTTCATCGTCAATAAGAAGGTCAGAGGGATATTGTAAACCTGAAGTGAAGCATCGTAATCTATAACTAGAGTCACAGGAATGGTTCAAAACATAGTCAGTAAGAAGAGTCAGTCTTCTTGTCCTTAAGTCGGCATTCTTCCTTTTGTATTTAATTCCGATGCAATTTCTGTGTTTCGTAGGCAATAAGGTCAGAGGGATACAGTAAACCTGAAGTCAAGCATCGGAATCCACAAATAGTGTCACAGGAATGGTTCAAAGCATAGACAGGAGGAAGAGTCAGTCTTCTTGTACTTAAATCGGCATTGTGCCTTTTGTATTTAATTCCGATGCAATTTATGTGTTTCATCGTCAATAAGAAGGTCCAAGGGATACTGTAAACCTGAAGTAAAGCATCGGAATCTATAACTAGTGTCACATGAATTGTTCAAACTATAATCAGTAAGAAGAGTCAGTCTTCTTGTACTTAAGTCGGCATTGTGCTTTTTCTATTTAATTCCGATGCAGTTTCTGTGTTTCATCGTCAATAAGAAGGTCCACGGGATACAGTAAACCTGGAGTGAAGCATCGGAATCTATAACTAGTGTCACAAGAATGGTACAAAACATAGACTGCAAGAAGAGTCAGTCTTCTTGTACTTAAGTCGCCATTGTGCGTTTTCTATTTAATTCCGATGCATTTTCTGTGTTTCAACGTCAATAAGAAGGTCCAAGGGATACAGTAAACCTGGAGTGATGCATCGGAGAGTATAACTAGTGTCACAGTAATGGTTCAAAACATAGACAGTAAGAAGAGTCAGTCTTCTTGTACTTAAGTCGGCATTGTGCCTTTTGTCATTAATTCCGATGCAATTTCTGTGTTTAATCGTCAATAATAAGGTCCAAAGAATACAGTAATCCTGAAGTGAAGCATTGGAATCTATAACTAGTGTCACTGGAATGGATCAAAATATAGACAGTAAGAAGAGTCAGTCCTCTTGTACTTAAGTCGGCATTGTGCCTATTGAATTTAATTCCGATGCAATTTCTGTGATTCATCGTCAATTAGAAGGTCCAAGGGATACAGTAAACCTGCTGTGAAGCATCGGACTCTATACCTAGTGTCACAGAAATGGTTCAAAACATAGACAGTAGGAAGAGTCAGTCCTCTTGTACTTAAGTCGGCATTGTGTCTTTCGTATTTAATTCCGATGCAATTTCTGTGTTTCATCGTCAATAAGCCGGTCCAAGGGAAACAGTAAACCTGAAGTGAAGCATCGGAATCTATAACTAGTGTCACAGGAATGGTTTAAATCATAGACATTAAGAAGAGTCAGTCTTCGTGTACTTACGTCGGCATTGTGGCATTTGTATTTAATTCCGATACAATTTCTGTGTTTCATCGTCAATAAGAAGGTCAGAGGGATACAGTAAACCTGAAGTGAAGCATCGGAATTTATAACTAGAATCACAGGAATGGTTCAAAACATAGTCAGTAAGAAGAGTCAGTCTCCTTGTCATTAAGTCGGCATTGTGCCTTTTGTATTTAATTCCGATGCAATTTCTGTGTTTCGTAGGCAATAAGGTCAGAGGGATACAGTAAACCTGAAGTGAAGCATCGGAATCTACAACTAGTGTCACAGGAGTGGGTCAAAACATAGACAGTAGGGAGAGTCAGTCTTCTTGTACTTAAGTCGGCATTGTGCCTTTTGTATTTAATTCCGTTGCAATTTCTGTGAATCATCGGCAATAAGGTCAGAGGGATACAGTTAACCCTTAAGTGAAGCATCGGTATCTATAACTAGTGTCACAGGAATGGTTCACAACATAGACAGTAGGAACAGTCAGTCTGCTTGTACATAAGTCGGCATTGTGCCTTTTGTATTTAATTCCGGTGCAATTTCTGTGATTCATCGTCAATAAGAAGGTCCGAGGTATACAGTAAACCTGAAGTGAAGCATCGGAATCTATAACTAGTGTCACAGGAATGGTTCAAAACAAAAGCAGTAAGAAGAGTCAGTCTTCTTTTCCGTAAGTCGTCATTGTGCCTTTTGTTTTTAATTCCGATGCAATTTCTGTGATTCATCGTCAATAAGAAGGTCCAAGGGATACAGTAAACATGGAGTGTAGAATCGGAATCTATAACTAGTGTCACAGGAATGGTTCAAAACATAGATAGTAAGAAGAGTCAGTCTTCGTGTACTAAAGTTGGCATTTTGCGTTTTGTATTTAATTCCGATGCAATTTCTGTGTTTCATCGTCAATAAAAAGGTCCAAGGGATACAGTGAACCTGAAGTGAAGCATCGGAATCTATAACTAGTGTCATCGGAATGGTTCAAAACATAGTCAGTAAGAAGAGTCAGTCTTCTTGTGCTTATGTCGACATTGTGCCTTTTCTATTTAATTCCGATGCAATTTCTGTGTTTCATCGTCAATAACAAGGTCCAAGCGATACAGTAAACCTGGAGTGAAGCATCGGAATCTATAACTGGTGTCAATGAAATGGTTCAAAACATAGACAGTAAGATGAGTCAGTCATCTTGTACTTAAGTCGGCTTTATGCATTTTGTATTTAATTCCGATGCAATTTCTGTATTTCATCGTCAATAAGAAGGCCAGATAGATACAGTAAACCTGAAGTGAAGCATCGGAATCTATTGCTAGTGTCACAGGAATGGTTCAAAATATAGTCAGTAAGAAGAGTCAGTCTTCTTGTCCTTAAGTCGGCATTGTGCTTTTGTATTTAATTCCGATGCAATTTCTGTGTTTCATAGTCAATAAGAAATTCAGAGGGATACAGTAAACCTGAAGTGAAGCAACGGAATCTATAACTAGTGTCACAGGAATGGTTCAAAGCATAGTGAGTAAGAAGAGTCAGTCTTCTTGTCCTTAAGTCGGCATTGTTCCTTTTGTATTTAATTCCGATGCAATATCTGTGTTTCATCGGCAATAAGGTCAGAGGGATACAGTAAACCCTTAAGTGAAGCATTGGTATCTATAACTAGTGTCCAGGAATGGTTCAAAACATAGACAGTAGGAAGAGTCAGTCGTCTTGTACGTAAGTCGGCATTGTGCCATTTGTATTTAATTCCGTTGCAATTTGTGTGTTTCATCGTCAATAAGAAGGTCCAAGGTACACAGTAAACCTGAAGAGAAGCATCGGAATCTATAACTAGTGTCACAGGAATGGTTCAAAACATAGTCAGTAACAAGAGTCAGTCTTCTTGTACTTAAGTCGACATTGTGCCCTTTCTATTTAATTCCGACAAAATTTCTGTGTTTCATCGTCAATAAGAAGGTCAGAGGGATACAATAAACCTGAAGTGAAGCATCAGAATCTATAACTAGTGTCACAGGAATGGTTCTAAACAAAGTCAGTAAGAAGAGTCAGTCTTCTTTTCCGTAAGTCGTCATTGTGCCTTTTGCGTTTAATTCCGATGCAATTTCTGTGATTCATCGTCAATAAGAAGGTCCAAGGGATACAGTAAACCTGGAGTGTAGAATCGGAATCTATAACTAGTGTCACAGGAATGGTTCAAAACGTAGATAGTAAGAAGAGTCAGTCTTCGTGTACTAAAGTTGGCATTTTGCCTTTTGTATTTAATTCCGATGCAATTTCTGTGTTTCATCGTCAATAAAAAGGTCCAAGGGATACAGTAAACCTGAAGTGAAGCATCGGAATCTATAACTAGTGTCACAGTAATGGTTCAAAACATAGTCAGTAAGAAGAGTCAGTCTTCTTGTACTTATGTCGGCATTTTGCCTTTTCTATTTAATTCCGATGCAATTTCTGTGTTTCATCGTCAATAACAAGGTCCAAGGGATACAGTAAACCTGGAGTGAAGCATCGGAATCTATAACTAGTGTCAATGAAATGGTTCAAAACATAGACAGTAAGATGAGTCAGTCATCTTGTACTTAAGTCGGCTTTATGCATCTTGTATTTAATTCCGTTGCAATTTCTGTATTTCATCGTCAATAAGAAGGTCAGATAGATACAGTAAACCTGATGTGAAGCATCGGAATCTATTGCTAGCGTCACAGGAATGGTTCAAAATATAGTCAGTAAGAAGAGTCAGTCTTCTTGTCCTTACGTCGGCATTGTGCTTTTGTATTTAATTCCGATGCAATTTCTGTTTTTCATCGTCAATAAGAAGTTCCAAGGTATACAGTAATCCTGAAGTGAAGCATCGGAAACTATAACTAGTGTCACAGGAATGGTTCAAACTATAATCAGTAAGAAGAGTCAGTCTTCTTGTACTTAAGTCGGCATTGTGCTTTTTCTATTTAATTCCGATGTAATTTCTGTATTTCATCGTCAATAAGAAGGTCCAAGGGATACAGTAAACCTGGAGTGAAGCATCGGAATCTATAACTAGTGTCACAAGACTGGTACAAATCATAGACAGTAAGAAGGGTCAGTCTTCTTGTACTTAAGTCGGCATTGTGCCTTTTCTATTTAATTCCGATGCAATTTCTGTGTTTCATCGTCAATAAGAAGGTCCAAGGGATACAGTAAACCTGAAGTGAAGCATCGGAATCTATAACTAGTATCACAGGAATGGTTCATTACATAGTCAGTAAGAAGGGTCTGTCTTCTTGTACTTAAGTCGGCATTGTGTCTTTCGTATTTAATTCCGACGCAATATCTGTGTTTCACCGTCAATAAGAAGGTCAGAGGGATACAGTAAACCTGAAGTGAAGCATCGGAATCTATAACTAGTGTCACAGGAATAGTTCAAAACATAGTCAGTAAGAAGAGTCTGTCGTCTTGTCCTTAAGTCGGCATTGTGCCTTTTGTATTTAATTCCGTTGCAATATCTGTGTCTCGTAGGCAATAAGGTCAGAGGGATACAGTAAACCTGAAGTGAAGCATCGGAATCTATAACTAGTGTCACAGGAATGGTCAAAAACATAGACAGTAAGAAGGGTCAGTCTTCTTGTACTTAAGTCGGCGTTGTGCCTTTTCTATTTAATTCCGATACAATTTCTGTGTTTCATCGTCAATCAGAAGGTCCAAGGGATACAGTAAACCTGAAGTGAAGCATTGGAATCTATAACCAGTGTCACAGGAATGGTTCAAAACATAGTCAGTAAGAAGAGTCAGTCTTCTTGTACTTTAGTCGGCATTGTGCCTTTCGTATTTAATTCCGACGCAATTTCTGTGTTTCACCGTCAATAAGAAGGTCAGAGGGATACAGTAAACCTGAAGTGAAGCATCGGAATCAATAACTAGTGTCACAGGAATGGTTCAAACATAGACAGTAAGAAGAGTCAGTCTTCTTGTACTTAAGACGGCATTGTGCCTTTTGTATTTAATTCCGATGCAATTTCTGTGTTTCATCGTCAATATGAACGTCAGAGGGATACAGTAAACCTGAAGTGAAGCATCGGAATCTATAACTAGTGTCACAGGAATGGTTCAAAACATAGTCAGTAAGAAGAGTCAGTCTTCTTGCCCTTATGTCAGCATTATGCTTTTCGTATTTAATTGCGATGCAATTTCTGTGTTTCATCGTCAATAAGAAGGTCCAAGGGATACAGTAAACCTGGAGTGAAGCATCGGAATCTATAACTAGTGTCACAGTAATGGTTCAAACATAGACAGTAAGAAGAGTCGGTGTTCTTGTACTTAAGTCGGCATTGTGCCTTTTGTAATTAAGACCGATTCAATTTCTGTGTTTCACTGTCAATAATAAGGTCCAAAGAATACATGAAACCCGAAGTGAAGCATCGGAATCTATAACTAGTGTCACTGGAATGGTTCAAAATATAGACATTAAGAATAGTCAGTCTTCTTGTACTTAAGTCGGCATTGTGCCTTTTGCATTTAATTCCGATGCAATTTCTGTGTTTCATCGTCAATAAGAAGGTGCAAGGGAAACAGTAAACCTGATGTGAAGCATCGGACTCTATAACTAGTGTCACAGAAATGGTTCATAACATAGACAGTAAGAAGAGTCAGTCTTCTTGTACTTAAGTCGGCATTGTGCCTTTTGTATTTATTTCCGATGCAATTTCTGTGTTTCATCGTCAATAAGAAGGTGCAAGGGAAACAGTAAACCTGAAGTGAAGCATCGGAATCTATAACTAGTGTCACAGGAATGGTTCAAAACATTGACAGTAGGGAGAGTCAGTCTTCTTGTTCTTAAGTCGGCATTGTGACTTTTGTATTTAATTCCGATGCAATTTCTGTGTTTCACTGTCAATACGAAGGTCAGAGGGATACAGTAAACCTGAAGTGAAGCATCGGAATCTATTACTAGTGTCACAGGAATGGTTCAAATCATGCACAGTAGGAAGAGTCAGTGTTCTTGTACTTAAGTCGGCATTGTGCCTTTTGTATTTAATTCCGAAGCAATTTCTGTGTTTCATCGTCAATAAGAACGTCAGAGAGATACAGTAAACCTGAAGTGAAGCATCGGAATCTATAACTAGTGTCACAGGAATGGTTCAAAACATAGTCAGTAAGAAGAGTCCGTCTTCTTGCCCTTATGTCAGCATTGTGCTTTTCGTATTTAATTGCGATGCAATTTCTGTGTTTCATCGTCAATAAGAAGGTCAAAGGGATACAGTAAACCTGGAGTGAAGCATCGGAATCTATAACTAGTGTCACAGTAATGGTTCAAACATAGACAGTTAGAAGAGTCAGTCTTCTTGTACTTAAGTCGGCATTGTGCCTTTTGTAATTAATTCCGATGCAATTTCTGTGTTTCACTGTCAATAATAAGGTCCAAAGAATACAGTAAACCTGAAGTGAAGCATCGGAATCTATAACTAGTGTCACAGGAATGGTTCAAAACATTGACAGTAGGGAGAGTCAGTCTTCTTGTTCTTAAGTCGGCATTGCGACTTTTGTATTTAATTCCGATGCAATTTCTGTGTTTCACTGTCAATACGAAGGTCAGAGGGATACAGTAAACCTGAAGTGAAGCATCGGAATCTATTACTAGTGTCACAGGAATGGTTCAAATCATGCACAGTAGGAAGAGTCAGTGTTCTTGTACTTAAGTCGGCATTGTGCCTTTTGTATTTAATTCCGAAGCAATTTCTGTGTTTCATCGTCAATAAGAACGTCAGAGAGATACAGTAAACCTGAAGTGAAGCATCGGAATCCAAAACTAGTGTCACAGGAATGGTTTAAAACAGAGACAGTAGGAAGAGTCAATCTTCTTGTACTTAAGTCGGCATTGTGCCTTTTCTATTTAATTCCGATACAATTTCTGTGTTTCATCGTCAATCAGAAGGTCCAAGGGATACAGTAAACCTGAAGTGAAGCATTGCAATCTATAACCAGTGTCACAGGAATGGTTCAAAACATAGTCAGTAAGAAGAGTCAGTCTTCTTGTACTTTAGTCGGCATTGTGCCTTTCGTATTTAATTCCGACGCAATTTCTGTGTTTCACCGTCAATAAGAAGGTCAGAGGGATACAGTAAACCTGAAGTGAAGCATCGGAATCAATAACTAGTGTCACAGGAATGGTTCAAACATAGACAGTAAGAAGAGTCAGTCTTCTTGTACTTAAGACGGCATTGTGCCTTTTGTATTTAATTCCGATGCAATTTCTGTGATTCATCGTCAATATGAACGTCAGAGGGATACAGTAAACCTGAAGTGAAGCATCGGAATCTATAACTAGTGTCACAGGAATGGTTCAAAACATAGTCAGTAAGAAGAGTCAGTCTTCTTGCCCTTATGTCAGCATTATGCTTTTCGTATTTAATTGCGATGCAATTTCTGTGTTTCATCGTCAATAAGAAGGTCCAAGGGATACAGTAAACCTGGAGTGAAGCATCGGAATCTATAACTAGTGTCACAGTAATGGTTCAAACATAGACAGTAAGAAGAGTCGGTGTTCTTGTACTTAAGTCGGCATTGTGCCTTTTGTAATTAAGACCGATTCAATTTCTGTGTTTCACTGTCAATAATAAGGTCCAAAGAATACATGAAACCCGAAGTGAAGCATCGGAATCTATAACTAGTGTCACTGGAATGGTTCAAAATATAGACATTAAGAAGAGTCAGTCTTCTTGTACTTAAGTCGGCATTGTGCCTTTTGCATTTAATTCCGATGCAATTTCTGTATTTCATCGTCAATAAGAAGGTCAGATAGATACAGAAAACCTGAAGTGAAGCATCGGAATCTATTGCTAGTGTCACAGGAATGGTTCAAATAATACTCAGTAAGAAGAGTCAGTCTTCTTGTCCTTAAGTCGGCATTGTGCTTTTGTATTTAATTCCGATGCAATTTCTGTGTTTCATCGTCAATAAGAAGTTCCAAGGTATACAGTAAACCTGAAGTGAAGCATCGGAATCTATAACTAGTGTCACAGGAATGGTTCAAACTATAATCAGTATGAAGAGTCAGTCTTCTTGTACTTAAGTCGGCATTGTGCTTTTTCTATTTAATTCCGATGTAATTTCTGTGTTTCATCGTCAATAAGAAGGTCCAAGGGATACAGTAAACCTGGAGTGAAGCATCGGAATCTATAACTAGTGTCACAAGATTGGTACAAAACATAGACAGTAAGAAGGGTCAGTCTTCTTGTACTTAAGTCGTCATTGTGTCTTTCGTATTTAATTACGACACAATATCTGTGTTTCACCGTCAATAAGTAGGTCAGAGGGATACAGTAAATCTGAAGTGAAGCATCGGAATCAATAACTAGAGTCACAGGAATGGTTCAAACATAGACAGTAACAAGAGTCGGTCTTCTAGTACTTCAGTCGGCATTGTGCCTTTTGTATTTAGTTCCGATGAAATTTCAGTGTTACATCGTCAATAAGAAGGTCAGAGGGATACAGTAAACCTGAAGTGAAGCATGGGAATCTATAACTAGTGTCACAGGAATGGTTCAAAACATAGTCATTAAGAAGAGTCAGTCTTCTTGTCCTTAAGTCGGCATTGTGCCTTTTATATTTAATTCCGTTGCAATATCTGTGTCTCGTAGGCAATAAGGCCAGAGGGATACAGTAAACCTGAAGTGAAGCATCGGAATCTATAACTAGTGTCACAGGAATGGTCAAAAACATAGACAGTAAGAAGGGTCAGTCTTCTTGTACTTAAGTCGGCGTTGTGCCTTTTCTATTTAGTTCCGATACAATTTCTGTGTTTCATCGTCAATCAGAAGGTCCAAGGGATACAGTAAACCTGAAGTGAAGCATCGGAATCTATAACCAGTGTCCCAGGAATGGTTCAAAACATAGTCAGTAAGAAGAGTCAGTCTTCTTGTACTTTAGTCGGCATTGTGCCTTTCGTATTTAATTCCGACGCAATTTCTGTGTTTCACCGTCAATAAGAAGGTCAGAGGGATACAGTAAACCTGAAGTGAAGCATTGGAATCAATAACTAGTGTCACAGGAATGGTTCAAACATAGACAGTAAGAAGAGTCAGTCTTCTTGTACTTAAGACGGCATTGTGCCTTTTGTATTTATTTCCGATGCAATTTCTGTGTTTCATCGTCAATAAGAACGTCAGAGGGATACAGTAAACCTGAAGTGAAGCATCGGAATCTATAACAGGTGTCACAGGAATGGTTCAAAACATAGTCAGTAAGAAGAGTCAGTCTTCTTGCCCTTATGTCAGCATTGTGCTTTTCGTATTTAATTGCGATGCAATTTCTGTGTTTCATCGTCAATAAGAAGGTCCAAGGGTTACAGTAAACCTGGAGTGAAGCATCGGAATCTATAACTAGTGTCACAGTATTGGTTCAAACGTAGACAGTAAGAAGAGTCAGTCTTCTTGTACTTACGTCGGCATTGTGCCTTTTGTAATTAATTCCGATGCAATTTCTGTGTTTCACTGTCAATAATAAGGTCCAAAGAATACATGAAACCCGAAGTGAAGCATCGGAATCTATAACTAGTGTCACTGGAATGGTTCAAAATATAGACAATAAGAAGAGTCAGTCTTCTTGTACTTAAGTCGGCATTGTGCCTTTTGTATTTAATTCCGATGCAATTTCTGTATTTCATCGTCAATAAGAAGGTCCAAGGGATACAGTAAACCTGATGTGAAGCATCGGACTCTATAACTAGTGTCACAGAAATGGTTCATAACATAGACAGTAAGAAGAGTCAGTCTTCTTGTACTTATGTCAGCATTGTGCCTTTTGTATTTATTTCCGATGCAATTTCTGTGTTTCATCGTCAATAAGAAGGTGCAAGGGAAACAGTAAACCTGAAGTGAAGCATCGGAATCTATAACTAGTGTCACAGGAATGGTTCAAAACATAGACAGTAGGGAGAGTCAGTCTTCTTGTTCTTAAGTCGGCATTGTGACTTTTGTATTTAATTCCGATGCAATTTCTGTGTTTCATTGTCAATAAGAGGGTCATAGGGATACAGTAAACCTGACGTGAAGCATCGGAACCCGAAACTAAAGTCACAGGAATGGTTCAAAACATAGACAGTTAGAAGAGTCAGTCTTCTTTTACTTAAGTCTTCATTTTGCCTTTTCTATTTAATTCCGATGCATTTTCTGTGTTTAATCGTCAATAAGAAGGTCAGAGAGATACAGTAAACCTGAAGTGAAGCATCGGAATCCATAACTAGTGTCACATGAGTGGTTCAAAACATAGACAGTAAGAAGAGTCAGTCTTCGTGTACTTATGTCGGCATTGTGGCATTTGTATTTAATTCCGATGCAATTTCTGTGTTTCATCGTCAATAAGAATGTCCAAGGGATACAATAAACCTGAAGTGAAGCATCGGAATCTATAACTGGTGTCACAGAAATGGTTCAATCATCGTCAGTAAGAAGAGTCGGTCTTCATGTACTTAAGTCGGCATTGTGCCTTTTGTATTTCATTCCGATGCAATTTCTGTGCTTCATCGTCAATAAGATGGTCCAAGGGATACAGTAAACCTGAAGTGAAGCATCGGAATCTATAACCAGTGTCACAGGAATGGTTCAAACATAGTCAGTTAGAAGAGTCAGTCTTCTTGTACTTTAGTCGGCATTGTGCCCTTCGTATTTAATTCCGACGCAATTTCTGTGTTTCACCGTCAATAAGAAGCTCAGAGGGATACAGTAAACCTGAAGTGAAGCATCGGAATCAATAACTAGTGTCACAGGAATGGTTCAAACATAGACAGTAAGAAGAGTCAGTCTTCTTGTACTTAAGACGGCATTGTGCCTTTTGTATTTAATTCCGATGCTATTTCTGTGATTCATCGTCAATAAGAAGGTCCAAGGGATACAGTAAACCTGATGTGAAGCATCGGACTCTATAACTAGTGTCACAGAAATGGTTCATAACACAGACAGTAAGAAGAGTCAGTCTTCTTGTACTTAAGTCGGCATTGTGCCTTTTGTATTTATTTCCGATGCAATTTCTGTGTTTCATCGTCAATAAGAAGGTGCAAGGGAAACAGTAAACCTGAAGTGAAGCATCGGAATCTATAACTAGTGTCACAGGAATGGTTCAAAACATAGACAGTAGGGAGAGTCAGTCTTCTTGTTCTTAAGTCGGCATTGTGCCTTTTGTATTTAATTCCGATGCAATTTCTGTGTTTCATTGTCAATAAGAAGGTCAGAGGGATACAGTAAATCTGAAGTGAAGCATCGGAACCCGAAACTAGTGTCACAGGAATGGTTCGAAACATAGACAGTTAGAAGAGTCAGTCTTCTTTTACTTAAATCGGCATTGTGCCATTTCTATTTAATTCCGATGCATTTTCTGTGTTTAATCGTCAATAAGAAGGTCAGAGGGATACAGTAAACCTGAAGTGAAGCATCGGAATCCATAACTAGTGTCACAGGAATGGTTCAAAACATAGCCAGTATGAAGAGTCAGTCTTCTTGTACTTAAGTCGGCATTGTGCCTTTTGTATTTAATTCCGATGCAATTTCTGTGTTTCATCGTCAGTAAGAATGTCCAAGGGATACAATAAACCTGAAGTGAAGCATCGGAATCTATAACTGGTGTCACAGAAATGGTTCAATCATCGTCAGTAAGAAGAGTCGGTCTTCATGTACTTAAGTCGGCATTATGCCTTTTGTATTTAATTCCGATGCAATTTCTGTGCTTCATCGTCAATGAGATGGTCCAAGAGATACAGTAAACCTGAAATAAGCATCGAAATCTACAACTAGTGTCACAGGAATTGTTCAAAACATAGACAGTAAGAAGAGTAAGTCTTCTTGTACTAAAGTCGGCATTGTGCCTTCTGTATTTAATTCCGATGCAATTTCTGTGTTTCGTCGTCAGTAAGAAGGTCCAAGGGAAACAGTAAACCTGATGTGAAGCATCGGAATCTATAACTAGTGTCACAGGAATGGTTCAAAACATAGAGAGTAAGAGGAGTCAGTCTTCGTGTACTTATGTCGGCATTGTGGCATTTGTATTTAATTCCGATGCAATTTCTGTGTTTCATCGTCAATAAGAAGTTCAGAGGGATACAGTAAACCTGAAGTGAAGCATCGGAATCTATAACTAGAGTCACAGGAATGGTTCAAAACATAGTCAGTAATAAGAGTCAGTGTTCTAGTCCTTAAGTCGACATTGCACCTTTTGTATTTAATTCCGATGCAATTTCTGTGTTTCATCGGCAATAAGGTCAGAAGGATACAGTAAACCTGAAGTGAAGCATCGGAATCTATAACCAGTGTCACAGGAATTGTTCAAAACATAGACAGTAGGGAGAGTCGGTCTTCTTGTACTTAAGTCGGCATTGTGCCTTTTGTATTTAATTCCGATGCAATTTCTGTGTTTCATTGTCAATAAGAAGGTCAGAGGGATTCAGTAAACCTGAAGTGAAGCATCGGATTCCAAAACTAGTGTCACAGGAATGGTTCAAAACATAGACAGTAGGAAGAGTCAGTCTTCTTGTACTTAAGTCGGCATTGTGCATTTTCTATTTAATTCTGATGCAATTTCAGTGTTTCATCGTCAATAAGAAGGTCCAAGGTATACAGTAAACCTGGAGTGAAGCAACGGAATCTATAACTAGTGTCACAGGAATGGTTCAAAACATAGACAGTAAGAAGAGTCAGTCTTCTTGTACTTAAGTCGACAATGTGCCTTTTCTATTAAATTCCAATGCAATTTCTGTGTTTCATCGTCAATAAGAAGGTCCAAGGTACACAGTAAACCTGAAGAGAAGCATCGGAATCTATAACTAGTGTCACAGGAATGGTTCAAAACATAGTCAGTAACAAGAGTCAGTCTTCTTGTACTTAAGTCGACATTGTGCCCTTTCTATTTAATTCCGACAAAATTTCTGTGTTTCATCGTCAATAAGAAGGTCAGAGGGATACAATAAACCTGAAGTGAAGCATCAGAATCTATAACTAGTGTCACAGGAATGGTTCTAAACAAAGTCAGTAAGAAGAGTCAGTCTTCTTTTCCGTAAGTCGTCATTGTGCCTTTTGCGTTTAATTCCGATGCAATTTCTGTGATTCATCGTCAATAAGAAGGTCCAAGGGATACAGTAAACCTGGAGTGTAGAATCGGAATCTATAACTAGTGTCACAGGAATGGTTCAAAACGTAGATAGTAAGAAGAGTCAGTCTTCGTGTACTAAAGTTGGCATTTTGCCTTTTGTATTTAATTCCGATGCAATTTCTGTGTTTCATCGTCAATAAAAAGGTCCAAGGGATACAGTAAACCTGAAGTGAAGCATCGGAATCTATAACTAGTGTCACAGTAATGGTTCAAAACATAGTCAGTAAGAAGAGTCAGTCTTCTTGTACTTATGTCGGCATTTTGCCTTTTCTATTTAATTCCGATGCAATTTCTGTGTTTCATCGTCAATAACAAGGTCCAAGGGATACAGTAAACCTGGAGTGAAGCATCGGAATCTATAACTAGTGTCAATGAAATGGTTCAAAACATAGACAGTAAGATGAGTCAGTCATCTTGTACTTAAGTCGGCTTTATGCATCTTGTATTTAATTCCGTTGCAATTTCTGTATTTCATCGTCAATAAGAAGGTCAGATAGATACAGTAAACCTGATGTGAAGCATCGGAATCTATTGCTAGCGTCACAGGAATGGTTCAAAATATAGTCAGTAAGAAGAGTCAGTCTTCTTGTCCTTACGTCGGCATTGTGCTTTTGTATTTAATTCCGATGCAATTTCTGTTTTTCATCGTCAATAAGAAGTTCCAAGGTATACAGTAATCCTGAAGTGAAGCATCGGAAACTATAACTAGTGTCACAGGAATGGTTCAAACTATAATCAGTAAGAAGAGTCAGTCTTCTTGTACTTAAGTCGGCATTGTGCTTTTTCTATTTAATTCCGATGTAATTTCTGTATTTCATCGTCAATAAGAAGGTCCAAGGGATACAGTAAACCTGGAGTGAAGCATCGGAATCTATAACTAGTGTCACAAGACTGGTACAAATCATAGACAGTAAGAAGGGTCAGTCTTCTTGTACTTAAGTCGGCATTGTGCCTTTTCTATTTAATTCCGATGCAATTTCTGTGTTTCATCGTCAATAAGAAGGTCCAAGGGATACAGTAAACCTGAAGTGAAGCATCGGAATCTATAACTAGTATCACAGGAATGGTTCATTACATAGTCAGTAAGAAGGGTCTGTCTTCTTGTACTTAAGTCGGCATTGTGTCTTTCGTATTTAATTCCGACGCAATATCTGTGTTTCACCGTCAATAAGAAGGTCAGAGGGATACAGTAAACCTGAAGTGAAGCATCGGAATCTATAACTAGTGTCACAGGAATAGTTCAAAACATAGTCAGTAAGAAGAGTCTGTCGTCTTGTCCTTAAGTCGGCATTGTGCCTTTTGTATTTAATTCCGTTGCAATATCTGTGTCTCGTAGGCAATAAGGTCAGAGGGATACAGTAAACCTGAAGTGAAGCATCGGAATCTATAACTAGTGTCACAGGAATGGTCAAAAACATAGACAGTAAGAAGGGTCAGTCTTCTTGTACTTAAGTCGGCGTTGTGCCTTTTCTATTTAATTCCGATACAATTTCTGTGTTTCATCGTCAATCAGAAGGTCCAAGGGATACAGTAAACCTGAAGTGAAGCATTGGAATCTATAACCAGTGTCACAGGAATGGTTCAAAACATAGTCAGTAAGAAGAGTCAGTCTTCTTGTACTTTAGTCGGCATTGTGCCTTTCGTATTTAATTCCGACGCAATTTCTGTGTTTCACCGTCAATAAGAAGGTCAGAGGGATACAGTAAACCTGAAGTGAAGCATCGGAATCAATAACTAGTGTCATAGGAATGGTTCAAACATAGACAGTAAGAAGAGTCAGTCTTCTTGTACTTAAGACGGCATTGTGCCTTTTGTATTTAATTCCGATGCAATTTCTGTGTTTCATCGTCAATATGAACGTCAGAGGGATACAGTAAACCTGAAGTGAAGCATCGGAATCTATAACTAGTGTCACAGGAATGGTTCAAAACATAGTCAGTAAGAAGAGTCAGTCTTCTTGCCCTTATGTCAGCATTATGCTTTTCGTATTTAATTGCGATGCAATTTCTGTGTTTCATCGTCAATAAGAAGGTCCAAGGGATACAGTAAACCTGGAGTGAAGCATCGGAATCTATAACTAGTGTCACAGTAATGGTTCAAACATAGACAGTAAGAAGAGTCGGTGTTCTTGTACTTAAGTCGGCATTGTGCCTTTTGTAATTAAGACCGATTCAATTTCTGTGTTTCACTGTCAATAATAAGGTCCAAAGAATACATGAAACCCGAAGTGAAGCATCGGAATCTATAACTAGTGTCACTGGAATGGTTCAAAATATAGACATTAAGAATAGTCAGTCTTCTTGTACTTAAGTCGGCATTGTGCCTTTTGCATTTAATTCCGATGCAATTTCTGTGTTTCATCGTCAATAAGAAGGTGCAAGGGAAACAGTAAACCTGATGTGAAGCATCGGACTCTATAACTAGTGTCACAGAAATGGTTCATAACATAGACAGTAAGAAGAGTCAGTCTTCTTGTACTTAAGTCGGCATTGTGCCTTTTGTATTTATTTCCGATGCAATTTCTGTGTTTCATCGTCAATAAGAAGGTGCAAGGGAAACAGTAAACCTGAAGTGAAGCATCGGAATCTATAACTAGTGTCACAGGAATGGTTCAAAACATTGACAGTAGGGAGAGTCAGTCTTCTTGTTCTTAAGTCGGCATTGTGACTTTTGTATTTAATTCCGATACAATTTCTGTGTTTCACTGTCAATACGAAGGTCAGAGGGATACAGTAAACCTGAAGTGAAGCATCGGAATCTATTACTAGTGTCACAGGAATGGTTCAAATCATGCACAGTAGGAAGAGTCAGTGTTCTTGTACTTAAGTCGGCATTGTGCCTTTTGTATTTAATTCCGAAGCAATTTCTGTGTTTCATCGTCAATAAGAACGTCAGAGAGATACAGTAAACCTGAAGTGAAGCATCGGAATCTATAACTAGTGTCACAGGAATGGTTCAAAACATAGTCAGTAAGAAGAGTCCGTCTTCTTGCCCTTATGTCAGCATTGTGCTTTTCGTATTTAATTGCGATGCAATTTCTGTGTTTCATCGTCAATAAGAAGGTCAAAGGGATACAGTAAACCTGGAGTGAAGCATCGGAATCTATAACTAGTGTCACAGTAATGGTTCAAACATAGACAGTTAGAAGAGTCAGTCTTCTTGTACTTAAGTCGGCATTGTGCCTTTTGTAATTAATTCCGATGCAATTTCTGTGTTTCACTGTCAATAATAAGGTCCAAAGAATACAGTAAACCTGAAGTGAAGCATCGGAATCTATAACTAGTGTCACAGGAATGGTTCAAAACATTGACAGTAGGGAGAGTCAGTCTTCTTGTTCTTAAGTCGGCATTGCGACTTTTGTATTTAATTCCGATGCAATTTCTGTGTTTCACTGTCAATACGAAGGTCAGAGGGATACAGTAAACCTGAAGTGAAGCATCGGAATCTATTACTAGTGTCACAGGAATGGTTCAAATCATGCACAGTAGGAAGAGTCAGTGTTCTTGTACTTAAGTCGGCATTGTGCCTTTTGTATTTAATTCCGAAGCAATTTCTGTGTTTCATCGTCAATAAGAACGTCAGAGAGATACAGTAAACCTGAAGTGAAGCATCGGAATCCAAAACTAGTGTCACAGGAATGGTTTAAAACAGAGACAGTAGGAAGAGTCAATCTTCTTGTACTTAAGTCGGCATTGTGCCTTTTCTATTTAATTCCGATACAATTTCTGTGTTTCATCGTCAATCAGAAGGTCCAAGGGATACAGTAAACCTGAAGTGAAGCATTGCAATCTATAACCAGTGTCACAGGAATGGTTCAAAACATAGTCAGTAAGAAGAGTCAGTCTTCTTGTACTTTAGTCGGCATTGTGCCTTTCGTATTTAATTCCGACGCAATTTCTGTGTTTCACCGTCAATAAGAAGGTCAGAGGGATACAGTAAACCTGAAGTGAAGCATCGGAATCAATAACTAGTGTCACAGGAATGGTTCAAACATAGACAGTAAGAAGAGTCAGTCTTCTTGTACTTAAGACGGCATTGTGCCTTTTGTATTTAATTCCGATGCAATTTCTGTGATTCATCGTCAATATGAACGTCAGAGGGATACAGTAAACCTGAAGTGAAGCATCGGAATCTATAACTAGTGTCACAGGAATGGTTCAAAACATAGTCAGTAAGAAGAGTCAGTCTTCTTGCCCTTATGTCAGCATTATGCTTTTCGTATTTAATTGCGATGCAATTTCTGTGTTTCATCGTCAATAAGAAGGTCCAAGGGATACAGTAAACCTGGAGTGAAGCATCGGAATCTATAACTAGTGTCACAGTAATGGTTCAAACATAGACAGTAAGAAGAGTCGGTGTTCTTGTACTTAAGTCGGCATTGTGCCTTTTGTAATTAAGACCGATTCAATTTCTGTGTTTCACTGTCAATAATAAGGTCCAAAGAATACATGAAACCCGAAGTGAAGCATCGGAATCTATAACTAGTGTCACTGGAATGGTTCAAAATATAGACATTAAGAAGAGTCAGTCTTCTTGTACTTAAGTCGGCATTGTGCCTTTTGCATTTAATTCCGATGCAATTTCTGTATTTCATCGTCAATAAGAAGGTCAGATAGATACAGAAAACCTGAAGTGAAGCATCGGAATCTATTGCTAGTGTCACAGGAATGGTTCAAATAATACTCAGTAAGAAGAGTCAGTCTTCTTGTCCTTAAGTCGGCATTGTGCTTTTGTATTTAATTCCGATGCAATTTCTGTGTTTCATCGTCAATAAGAAGTTCCAAGGTATACAGTAAACCTGAAGTGAAGCATCGGAATCTATAACTAGTGTCACAGGAATGGTTCAAACTATAATCAGTATGAAGAGTCAGTCTTCTTGTACTTAAGTCGGCATTGTGCTTTTTCTATTTAATTCCGATGTAATTTCTGTGTTTCATCGTCAATAAGAAGGTCCAAGGGATACAGTAAACCTGGAGTGAAGCATCGGAATCTATAACTAGTGTCACAAGATTGGTACAAAACATAGACAGTAAGAAGGGTCAGTCTTCTTGTACTTAAGTCGTCATTGTGTCTTTCGTATTTAATTACGACACAATATCTGTGTTTCACCGTCAATAAGTAGGTCAGAGGGATACAGTAAATCTGAAGTGAAGCATCGGAATCAATAACTAGAGTCACAGGAATGGTTCAAACATAGACAGTAACAAGAGTCGGTCTTCTAGTACTTCAGTCGGCATTGTGCCTTTTGTATTTAGTTCCGATGAAATTTCAGTGTTACATCGTCAATAAGAAGGTCAGAGGGATACAGTAAACCTGAAGTGAAGCATGGGAATCTATAACTAGTGTCACAGGAATGGTTCAAAACATAGTCATTAAGAAGAGTCAGTCTTCTTGTCCTTAAGTCGGCATTGTGCCTTTTATATTTAATTCCGTTGCAATATCTGTGTCTCGTAGGCAATAAGGCCAGAGGGATACAGTAAACCTGAAGTGAAGCATCGGAATCTATAACTAGTGTCACAGGAATGGTCAAAAACATAGACAGTAAGAAGGGTCAGTCTTCTTGTACTTAAGTCGGCGTTGTGCCTTTTCTATTTAGTTCCGATACAATTTCTGTGTTTCATCGTCAATCAGAAGGTCCAAGGGATACAGTAAACCTGAAGTGAAGCATCGGAATCTATAACCAGTGTCCCAGGAATGGTTCAAAACATAGTCAGTAAGAAGAGTCAGTCTTCTTGTACTTTAGTCGGCATTGTGCCTTTCGTATTTAATTCCGACGCAATTTCTGTGTTTCACCGTCAATAAGAAGGTCAGAGGGATACAGTAAACCTGAAGTGAAGCATTGGAATCAATAACTAGTGTCACAGGAATGGTTCAAACATAGACAGTAAGAAGAGTCAGTCTTCTTGTACTTAAGACGGCATTGTGCCTTTTGTATTTATTTCCGATGCAATTTCTGTGTTTCATCGTCAATAAGAACGTCAGAGGGATACAGTAAACCTGAAGTGAAGCATCGGAATCTATAACAGGTGTCACAGGAATGGTTCAAAACATAGTCAGTAAGAAGAGTCAGTCTTCTTGCCCTTATGTCAGCATTGTGCTTTTCGTATTTAATTGCGATGCAATTTCTGTGTTTCATCGTCAATAAGAAGGTCCAAGGGTTACAGTAAACCTGGAGTGAAGCATCGGAATCTATAACTAGTGTCACAGTATTGGTTCAAACGTAGACAGTAAGAAGAGTCAGTCTTCTTGTACTTACGTCGGCATTGTGCCTTTTGTAATTAATTCCGATGCAATTTCTGTGTTTCACTGTCAATAATAAGGTCCAAAGAATACATGAAACCCGAAGTGAAGCATCGGAATCTATAACTAGTGTCACTGGAATGGTTCAAAATATAGACAATAAGAAGAGTCAGTCTTCTTGTACTTAAGTCGGCATTGTGCCTTTTGTATTTAATTCCGATGCAATTTCTGTATTTCATCGTCAATAAGAAGGTCCAAGGGATACAGTAAACCTGATGTGAAGCATCGGACTCTATAACTAGTGTCACAGAAATGGTTCATAACATAGACAGTAAGAAGAGTCAGTCTTCTTGTACTTATGTCAGCATTGTGCCTTTTGTATTTATTTCCGATGCAATTTCTGTGTTTCATCGTCAATAAGAAGGTGCAAGGGAAACAGTAAACCTGAAGTGAAGCATCGGAATCTATAACTAGTGTCACAGGAATGGTTCAAAACATAGACAGTAGGGAGAGTCAGTCTTCTTGTTCTTAAGTCGGCATTGTGACTTTTGTATTTAATTCCGATGCAATTTCTGTGTTTCATTGTCAATAAGAGGGTCATAGGGATACAGTAAACCTGACGTGAAGCATCGGAACCCGAAACTAAAGTCACAGGAATGGTTCAAAACATAGACAGTTAGAAGAGTCAGTCTTCTTTTACTTAAGTCTTCATTTTGCCTTTTCTATTTAATTCCGATGCATTTTCTGTGTTTAATCGTCAATAAGAAGGTCAGAGAGATACAGTAAACCTGAAGTGAAGCATCGGAATCCATAACTAGTGTCACATGAGTGGTTCAAAACATAGACAGTAAGAAGAGTCAGTCTTCGTGTACTTATGTCGGCATTGTGGCATTTGTATTTAATTCCGATGCAATTTCTGTGTTTCATCGTCAATAAGAATGTCCAAGGGATACAATAAACCTGAAGTGAAGCATCGGAATCTATAACTGGTGTCACAGAAATGGTTCAATCATCGTCAGTAAGAAGAGTCGGTCTTCATGTACTTAAGTCGGCATTGTGCCTTTTGTATTTCATTCCGATGCAATTTCTGTGCTTCATCGTCAATAAGATGGTCCAAGGGATACAGTAAACCTGAAGTGAAGCATCGGAATCTATAACCAGTGTCACAGGAATGGTTCAAACATAGTCAGTTAGAAGAGTCAGTCTTCTTGTACTTTAGTCGGCATTGTGCCCTTCGTATTTAATTCCGACGCAATTTCTGTGTTTCACCGTCAATAAGAAGCTCAGAGGGATACAGTAAACCTGAAGTGAAGCATCGGAATCAATAACTAGTGTCACAGGAATGGTTCAAACATAGACAGTAAGAAGAGTCAGTCTTCTTGTACTTAAGACGGCATTGTGCCTTTTGTATTTAATTCCGATGCTATTTCTGTGATTCATCGTCAATAAGAAGGTCCAAGGGATACAGTAAACCTGATGTGAAGCATCGGACTCTATAACTAGTGTCACAGAAATGGTTCATAACACAGACAGTAAGAAGAGTCAGTCTTCTTGTACTTAAGTCGGCATTGTGCCTTTTGTATTTATTTCCGATGCAATTTCTGTGTTTCATCGTCAATAAGAAGGTGCAAGGGAAACAGTAAACCTGAAGTGAAGCATCGGAATCTATAACTAGTGTCACAGGAATGGTTCAAAACATAGACAGTAGGGAGAGTCAGTCTTCTTGTTCTTAAGTCGGCATTGTGCCTTTTGTATTTAATTCCGATGCAATTTCTGTGTTTCATTGTCAATAAGAAGGTCAGAGGAATACAGTAAACCTGAAGTGAAGCATCGGAACCCGAAACTAGTGTCACAGGAATGGTTCGAAACATAGACAGTTAGAAGAGTCAGTCTTCTTTTACTTAAATCGGCATTGTGCCATTTCTATTTAATTCCGATGCATTTTCTGTGTTTAATCGTCAATAAGAAGGTCAGAGGGATACAGTAAACCTGAAGTGAAGCATCGGAATCCATAACTAGTGTCACAGGAATGGTTCAAAACATAGCCAGTATGAAGAGTCAGTCTTCTTGTACTTAAGTCGGCATTGTGCCTTTTGTATTTAATTCCGATGCAATTTCTGTGTTTCATCGTCAGTAAGAATGTCCAAGGGATACAATAAACCTGAAGTGAAGCATCGGAATCTATAACTGGTGTCACAGAAATGGTTCAATCATCGTCAGTAAGAAGAGTCGGTCTTCATGTACTTAAGTCGGCATTATGCCTTTTGTATTTAATTCCGATGCAATTTCTGTGCTTCATCGTCAATGAGATGGTCCAAGAGATACAGTAAACCTGAAATAAGCATCGAAATCTACAACTAGTGTCACAGGAATTGTTCAAAACATAGACAGTAAGAAGAGTAAGTCTTCTTGTACTAAAGTCGGCATTGTGCCTTCTGTATTTAATTCCGATGCAATTTCTGTGTTTCATCGTCAGTAAGAAGGTCCAAGGGAAACAGTAAACCTGATGTGAAGCATCGGAATCTATAACTAGTGTCACAGGAATGGTTCAAAACATAGAGAGTAAGAGGAGTCAGTCTTCGTGTACTTATGTCGGCATTGTGGCATTTGTATTTAATTCCGATGCAATTTCTGTGTTTCATCGTCAATAAGAAGTTCAGAGGGATACAGTAAACCTGAAGTGAAGCATCGGAATCTATAACTAGAGTCACAGGAATGGTTCAAAACATAGTCAGTAATAAGAGTCAGTGTTCTAGTCCTTAAGTCGACATTGCACCTTTTGTATTTAATTCCGATGCAATTTCTGTGTTTCATCGGCAATAAGGTCAGAAGGATACAGTAAACCTGAAGTGAAGCATCGGAATCTATAACCAGTGTCACAGGAATTGTTCAAAACATAGACAGTAGGGAGAGTCGGTCTTCTTGTACTTAAGTCGGCATTGTGCCTTTTGTATTTAATTCCGATGCAATTTCTGTGTTTCATTGTCAATAAGAAGGTCAGAGGGATTCAGTAAACCTGAAGTGAAGCATCGGATTCCAAAACTAGTGTCACAGGAATGGTTCAAAACATAGACAGTAGGAAGAGTCAGTCTTCTTGTACTTAAGTCGGCATTGTGCATTTTCTATTTAATTCTGATGCAATTTCAGTGTTTCATCGTCAATAAGAAGGTCCAAGGTATACAGTAAACCTGGAGTGAAGCAACGGAATCTATAACTAGTGTCACAGGAATGGTTCAAAACATAGACAGTAAGAAGAGTCAGTCTTCTTGTACTTAAGTCGACAATGTGCCTTTTCTATTAAATTCCAATGCAATTTCTGTGTTTCATCGTCAATAAGAAGGTCCAAGGTATACAGTAAATCTGAAGTGAAGCATCGAAATCTGTAACTAGTGACACAGGAATGGTTCAAACTATAATCAGTAAGAAGAGTCAGTCTTCTTATACTTAAATCGGCATTGTGCCTTTTCTATTTAATTCCGATGCAATTTCTGTGTCTCATCGTCAATAAGATGGTCCAAGGGATACAGTAAACATGGAGTGAAGCATCGGAATCTATAACTAGTGTCACGGGATGGTTTCAAATCATAGACAGTTAGAAGAGTCAGTCTTCTTGTACTTAAGTCGGCATTGTGCCTTTTCTATTTAATTCCGATGCAATTTCTGTGTTTCATCGTCAATAAGAAAGTCAGAGGGATACAGTAAAGCATCGGAATCCATAACTAGTGTCACAGGAATGGTTCAAAACATATACAGTAAGAAGAGTCAGTCTTCTTGTACTTAAGTTGGCATTTTGCCTTTTGTATTTAATTCCGATGCAATTTCTGTGTTTCATCGTCAATAAGAAGGTCCAAGGGATATAGAAAACCTGGAGTGAAGCATCGGAATCTATAACTAGTGTCATAGGAATAGTTCAAACCATAGACAATAAGAAGAGTCAGTCTTCTTGTACTTAAGGCGACATTGTGCCTTTTGTATTTAATTCCGATGCAATTTCTGTGTCTCATCGTCAATAAGAATGTCCAAGGGATACAGTAAACCTGAAGTGAAGCATCGGAATCTATGACTAGTGTCACAGGATTGATTCAATCATTGTCAGTAAGAAGAGTCGGTCTTCATGCACTAAAATCGCCATTGTGCCTTTTCTATTTAATTCCGATGCAATTTGTGTGTTTCATCGTCAATAAGAAGGTCCAAGGTATACAGTAAACCTGAAGTGAAGCATCGGAATCTATAACTAGTGTCACAAGAATGGTTCAAAACATAGTCAGTAAGAAGAGTCAGTCTTCTTGTCCTTAAGACGGCATTGTGCCTTTTGTATTTAATTCCGATACAATTTCTGTGTTTCATCGTCAACAAGAAGGTCCAAGGGATACAGTAAACCTGGAGTGTAGCATCGGAATCTATAACTAGTGTCACAGGAATGGTTCAAAGCATAGACAGTAAGAAGAGTCCGTCTTCGTGTACTAAAGTTGGCATTTTGCCTTTTGTATTTAATTCAGATGCAATTTCTGTGCTTCATCGTCAATAAGAAGGTCCAAGGGATACAGTAAACCAGAAGTGAAGCATCGGAATCTATAACTAGTGTCACAGGATGTGTTCAAAACATAGTCAGAAGGAAGAGTCAGTCTTCTTGTACTTAGGTCGGCATTGTGCCTTTTCTATTTAATTCCGATGCAATTTCTGTGTTTCATCGTCAATAACAAGGTCCAAGGGATACAGTAAACCTGGAGTGAAGCATCGAAATCTATAACTAGTGTCACAGGAATGGTTCAAAACATAGACAGTAAGAAGAGTCAGTCTTCTTGTTCCTAAGTCGGTATTATGCCTTTTGTATTTAATTCCGATGCAATTACTGTGTTTCATCGTCAATAGGAAGGTCAGAGGGATAAAGTAAGCCTGAAGTGAAGCATCGGAATCTATTACTAGTGTCACAGGAATGGTTCAAAACATAGACAGTTAGAAGAGTCAGTCTTCTTGTCCTTAAGTCCTCATTGTGCCTTTTATATTTAATTCCGGTGAATTTCTGTGTTTCATCGGCAATAAGGTCAGAGGGATACAGTAAACCTGAAGTTAAGCATCGGAATCTATAACTAGTTTCACAGGAATGGTTCAAAACATAGTCAGTAAGAAGAGTCAGTGTTCTAGTCCTTAAGTCGACATTGCACCTTTTGTATTTAATTCCGATGCAATTTCTGTGTTTCATCGGCAATAAGGTCAGAAGGATACAGTAAACCTGAAGTGAAGCATCGGAATCTATAACCAGTGTCACAGGAATTGTTCAAAACGCAGACAGTAGGGAGAGTCGGTCTTCTTGTACTTAAGTCGGCATTGTGCCTTTTGTATTTAATTCCGATGCAATTTCTGTGTTTCATTGTCAATAAAAAGGTCAGAGGGATTCAGTAAACCTGAAGTGAAGCATCGGAATCCAAAACTAGTGTCACAGGAATGGTTCAAAACATAGACAGTAGGAAGAGTCAGTCTTCTTGTACTTAAGTCGGCATTGTGCATTTTCTATTTAATTCTGATGCAATTTCAGTGTTTCATCGTCAATGAGAAGGTCCAAGGTATACAGTAAACCTGGAGTGAAGCATCGGAATCTATAACTAGTGTCACAGGAATGGTTCAAAACATAGACAGTAAGAAGAGTCAGTCTTCTTGTACTTAAGTCGACAATGTGCCTTTTCTCTTAAATTCCAATGCAATTTCTGTGTTTCATCGTCAATAGGAAGGTCCAAGGTATACAGTAAATATGAAGTGAAGCATCGGAATCTGTAACTAGTGTCACAGGAATGGTTCAAACTATAATCAGTAAGAAGAGTCAGTCTTCTTATACTTAAATCGGCATTGTGCCTTTTCTATTTAATTCCGATGCAATTTCGGTGTTTCATCATCAATAAGATGGTCCAAGGGATACAGTAAACCTGGAGTGAAGCATCGGAATCTATAACTAGTGTCACGGGAATGTTTCAAATCATAGACAGTTAGAAGAGTCAGTCATCTTGTACTTAAGTCGGCATTGTGCCTTTTCTATTTAATTCCGATGCAATTTCTGTGTTTCATCGTCAATAAGAAGGTCAGAGGGATACAGTAAGGCATCGGAATCCATAACTAGTGTCACAGGAATGGTTCAAAACATATACAGTAAGAAGAGTCAGTCTTCTTGTACTTAAGTTGGCATTTTGCCTTTTGTACTTAATTCCGATGCAATTTCTGTGTTTCATCGTCAATAAGAAGGTCCAAGGGATATAGTAAACCTGGAGTGAAGCATCGGAATCTATAACTAGTGTCATAGGAATAGTTCAAACCATAGACAGTAAGAAGAGTCAGTCTGCTTGTACTTAAGGCGACATTGTGCCTTTTGTATTTAATTCCGATGTAATTTCTGTGTCTCATCGTCAATAAGAATATCCAAGGGATACAGTAAACCTGAAGTGAAGCAACGGAATCTATAACTAGTGTCACAGTAATGATTCAATCATTGTCAGTAAGAAGAGTCGGTCTTCATGCACTAAAATCGCCATTGTGCCTTTTGTATTTAATTCCGATGCAATTTGTGTGTTTCATCGTCAATAAGAAGGTCCAAGGTATACAGTAAAACTGAAGTGAAGCATCGGAATCTATAACTAGTGTCACAAGAATGGTTCAAATCATAGTCAGTAAGAAGAGTCAGTCTTCTTGTCATTAAGTTGGCATTATGCCTTTTGTATTTATTTCCGATGCAATTTCTGTGTTTCATCGTCAACAAGAAGGTCCAAGGGATACAGTAAACCTGGAGTGTAGCATCGGAATCTATAACTAGTGTCACAGGAATGGTTCAAAACATAGACAGTAAGAAGAGTCAGTCTTCTTGTTCCTAAGTCGGTATTATGCCTTTTGTATTTAATTCAGATGCAATTACTGTGTTTCATCGTCAATAGGAAGGTCAGAGGGATAAAGTAAGCCTGAAGTGAAGCATCGGAATCTATAACTAGTGTCACAGGAATGGTTCAAAACATAGACAGTTAGAAGAGTCAGTCTTCTTGTCCTTAAGTCGGCATTGTGCCTTTTATATTTAATTCCGGTGAATTTCTGTGTTTCATCGGCAATAAGGTCAGAGGGATACAGTAAACCTGAAGTGAAGCATCGGAATCTATAACTAGTGTCACAGGAATGGTTCAAAACATAGACAGTAGGAAGAGTCAGTTTTCTTGTACTTACGTCGGCATTGTGCCTTTGTATTTAATTCCGATACAATTTCTGTGTTTCATTGTCAATAAGAAGGTCAGAGGGCTATAGTAAACCTGTAGTGAAGAATCGAAATCCAAAACTAGTGTCACAGGAATGGTTCAAACATAGACAGTAGGAGGAGTCAGTCTTCTTGTACTTAAGTCGGCATTGTGCCTTCTGTATTTAATTCCGATGCAATTTCTGTGTTTCATCGTCAATAAGAAGGTCCAACGGATACAGTAAACCTGGAGTGAAGCATCGGAATCTATAACTAGTGTCACAGTGATAGATCAAAACATAGCATTAAGAAGAGTCAGTTTTCTTGTACTTAAGTCGGCATTGTGCCTTTTGTATTTAATTCCGATGCAATTTCTGTGTTTCATCGTCAACAAGAAGGTCCAAGGGATATAGTAAACCTGGAGTGAAGCATCGGAATCTATAACTAGTGTCATTGGAATAGTTCAAACCATAGACAGTAAGAAGAGTCAGTCTTCTTGTACTTAAGTCGACATTGTGCCTTTTGTATTTAATTCGGATGCAATTTCTGTGTCTCATCGTCAATAAGAATATCCAAGGGATACAGTAAACCTGAAGTGAAGCATCGGAATCTATAACTAGTGTCACAGGAATGATTCAATCATTGTCAGTAAGAAGAGTCGGTCTTCATGTACTAAAATCGCCATTGTGCCTTTTGTATTTAATTCCGATGCAATTTCTGTGTTTCATCGTCAATAAGAAGGTCCAAGGTATACAGAAAACCTGAAGTGAAGCATCGGAATCTATAACTAGTGTCACAGGAATGGTTCAAAGCATAGTCAGTAAGAAGAGTCAGTCTTCTTGTCCTTAAGTCGGCATTGTGCCTTTTGTATTTAATTCCGATGCAATTTCTGTGTTTCATCGTCAACAAGAAGGTCCAAGGGATACACTAAACCTGGAGTGTAGCATCGGAATCTATAACAAGTGTCACAGGAATGGTTCAAAACATAGACAGTAAGAAGAGTCAGCCTTCGTGTACTAAAGTTGGAATTTTGCCTTTTGTATTTAATTCCGATGCAATTTCTGTGTTTCATCGTCAATAAGGAGGTCCAAGGGATATAGTAAACCTAGGGCGAAGCATCGGAATCTATAACTAGTGTCATAGGAATAGTTCAAACCATAGACAGTAAGAAGAGCCAGTCTTCTTGTACTTAAGGCGACATTGTGCCTTTTGTATTTCATTCCGATGCAATTTCTGTGTCTCATCGTCAATAAGAATGTCCAAGGGATACAGTAAACCTGAAGTGAAGCATCGGAATCTATAACTAGTGTCACAGGAATGGTTCAAAACATAGACAGTTAGAAGAGTCAGTCTTCTTGTCCTTAAGTCGGCATTGTGCCTTTTATATTCAATTCCGGTGAATTTCTGTGTTTCATCGGCAATAAGGTCAGAGGGATACAGTAAACCTGAAGTGAAGCATCGGAATCTATAACTAGTGTCACAGGAATGGTTCAAAACATAGACAGTAGGAAGAGTCAGTTTTCTTGTACTTACGTCGGCATTGTGCCTTTGTATTTAATTCCGATACAATTTCTGCGTTTCATTGTCAATAAGAAGGTCAGAGGGCTATAGTAAAGCTGAAGTGAAGAATCGAAATCCAAAACTAGTGTCACAGGAATGGTTCAAACATAGACAGTAGGAAGAGTCAGTCTTCTTGTACTTAAGTCGGCATTGTGCCTTCTGTATTTAATTCCGATGCAATTTCTGTGTTTCATCGTCAATAAGAAGGTCCAACGGATACAGTAAACCTGGAGTGAAGCATCGGAATCTATAACTAGTGTCACAGTGATAGATCAAAACATAGCATTAAGAAGAGTCAGTTTTCTTGTACTTAAGTCGGCATTGTGCCTTTTGTATTTAATTCCGATGCAATTTCTGTGTTTCATCGTCAACAAGAAGGTCCAAGGGATATAGTAAACCTGGAGTGAAGCATCGGAATCTATAACTAGTGTCATTGGAATAGTTCAAACCATAGACAGTAAGAAGAGTCAGTCTTCTTGTACTTAAGTCGACATTGTGCCTTTTGTATTTAATTCGGATGCAATTTCTGTGTCTCATCGTCAATAAGAATATCCAAGGGATACAGTAAACCTGAAGTGAAGCATCGGAATCTATAACTAGTGTCACAGGGATGATTCAATCATTGTCAGTAAGAAGAGTCGGTCTTCATGTACTAAAATCGCCATTGTGCCTTTTGTATTTAATTCCGATGCTATTTCTGTGTTTCATCGTCAATAAGAAGGTCCAAGGTATACAGATAACCTGAAGTGAAGCATCGGAATCTATAACTAGTGTCACAGGAATGGTTCAAAGCATAGTCAGTAAGAAGAGTCAGTCTTCTTGTCCTTAAGTCGGCATTGTGCCTTTTGTATTTAATTCCAATGCAATTTCTGTGTTTCATCGTCAACAAGAAGGTCCAAGGGATACACTAAACCTGGAGTGTAGCATCGGAATCTATAACTAGTGTCACAGGAATGGTTCAAAACATAGACAGTAAGAAGAGTCAGCCTTCGTGTACTAAAGTTGGCATTTTGCCTTTTGTATTTAATTCCGATGCAATTTCTGTGTTTCATCGTCAATAAGAAGGTCCAAGGGATATAGTAAACCTGGAGTGAAGCATCGGAATCTATAACTAGTGTCATAGGAATAGTTCAAACCATAGACAGTAAGAAGAGCCAGTCTTCTTGTACTTAAGGCGACATTGTGCCTTTTGTATTTCATTCCGATGCAATTTCTGTGTCTCATCGTCAATAAGAATGTCCAAGGGATACAGTAAACCTGAAGTGAAGCATCGGAATCTATAACTAGTGTCACAGGAATGATTCAATCATTGTCAGTAAGAAGAGTCGGTCTTCATGCACTAAAATCGCCATTGTGCCTTTTGTATTTAATTCCGATGCAATTTCTGTGTTTCATCGTCAATAAGAAGGTCCAAGGTATACAGTAAACCTGAAGTGAAGCATCGGAATCTATAACTAGTGTCACAAGAATGGTTCAAAGCATAGTCAGTAAGAAGAGTCAGTCTTCTTGTCCTTAAGTCGGCATTGTGCCTTTTGTATTTAATTCCGATGCAATTTCTGTGTTTCATCGTCAACAAGAAGGTCCAAGGGATACAGTAAACCTGGAGTGTAGCATCGGAATCAATAACTAGTGTCACAGGAATGGTTGAATTCATAGACAGTAAGAAGAGTCTGTCTTCGTGTACTAAAGTTGGCATTTTGCCTTTTGTATTTAATTCAGATGCAATTTCTGTGCTTCATCGTCAATAAAAAGGTGCAAGGGATACAGTAAACCTGAAGTGAAGCATCGGAATCTATAACTAGTGTCACAGGAAGTGTTCAAAACATAGTCAGTAAGAAGAGTCAGTCTTCTTGTACTTAAGTCGGCATTGTGCCTTTTCTATTTAATTCCGATGCAATATCTGTGTTTCATCGTCAATAACAAGGTCCAAGGGATACAGTAAACCTGGAGTGAAGCATCGAAATCTATAACTAGTGTCAATGGAATGGTTCAAAACATAGACAGTAAGAAGAGTCAGTCTTCTTGTTCCTAAGTCGGTATTATGCCTTTTGTATTTAATTCCGATGCAATTACTGTGTTTCATCGTCAATAGGAAGGTCAGAGGGATAAAGTAAGCCTGAAGTGAAGCATCGGAATCTATAACTAGTGTCACAGGAATGGTTTAAAACATAGACAGTTAGAAGAGTCAGTCTTCTTGTCCTTAAGTCGGCATTGTTCCTTTTATATTTAATTCCGGTGAATTTCTGTGTTTCATCGGCAATAAGGTCAGAGGGATACAGTAAACCTGAAGTGAAGCATCGGAATCTATAACTAGTGCCACAGGAATGGTTCAAAACATAGACAGTAGGAAGAGTCAGTTTTCTTGTACTTACGTCGGCATTGTGCCTTTGTATTTAATTCCGATACAATTTCTGTGTTTCATTGTCAATAAGAAGGTCAGAGGGATATAGTAAACCTGAAGTGAAGAATCGGAATCCAAAACTAGTGTCACAGGAATGGTTCAATTATAGACAGTAGGAAGAGTCAGTCTTCTTGTACTTAAGTCGGCATTGTGCCTTCTGTATTTAATTCCGATGCAATTTCTGTGTTTCATCGTCAATAAGAAGGTCCAAGGGATACAGTAAACCTGGAGTGAAGCATCGGAATCTATAACTAGTGTCACAGTGATAGTTCAAAACATAGCATTAAGAAGAGTCAGTCTTCTTGTACTTAAGTCGGCATTGTGCCTTTTGTATTTAATTCCGATGCAATTTCTATGTTTCATCGTCAACAAGAAGGTCCAAGGGATATAGTAAACCTGGAGTGAAGCATCGGAATCTATAACTAGTGTCATTGGAATAGTTCAAACGATAGACAGTAAGAAGAGTCAGTCTTCTTGTACTTAAGTCGACATTGTGCCTTTTGTATTTAATTCCGATGCAATTTCTGTGTCTCATCGTCAATAAGAATATCCAAGGGATACAGTAAACCTGAAGTGAAGCATCGGAAACTATAACTAGTGTCACAGGAATGATTCAATCATTGTCAGTAAGAAGAGTCGGTCTTCATGTACTAAAATCGCCATTGTGCCTTTTGTATTTAATTCCGATGCAATTTCTGTGTTTCATCGTCAATAAGAAGGTCCAAGGTATACAATAAACCTGAAGTGAAGCATCGGAATCTATAACTAGTGTCACAGGAATGGTTCAAAGCATAGTCAGTAAGAAGAGTCAGTCTTCTTGTCCTTAAGTCGGCATTGTGCCTTTTGTATTTAATTCCGATGCAATTTCTGTGTTTCATCGTCAACAAGAAGGTCCAAGGGATACACTAAACCTGGAGTGTGCATCGGAATCTATAACTAGTGTCACAGGAATGGTTCAAAACATAGACAGTAAGAAGAGTCAGCCTTCGTGTACTAAAGTTGGCATTTTGCCTTTTGTATTTAATTCAGATGCAATTTCTGTGTTTCATCGTCAATAAGAAGGTCCAACGGATACAGTAAACCTGGAGTGAAGCATCGGAATCTATAACTAGTGTCACAGTGATAGATCAAAACATAGCATTAAGAAGAGTCAGTCTTCTTGTACTTAAGTCGGCATTGTGCCTTTTGTATTTAATTCCGATGCAATTTCTATGTTTCATCGTCAACAAGAAGGTCCAAGGGATATAGTAAACCTGGAGTGAAGCATCGGAATCTATAACTAGTGTCATTGGAATAGTTCAAACGATAGAAAGTAAGAAGAGTCAGTCTTCTTGTACTTAAGTCGACATTGTGCCTTTTGTATTTAATTCCGATGCAATTTCTGTGTCTCATCGTCAATAAGAATATCCAAGGGATACAGTAAACCTGAAGTGAAGCATCGGAAACTATAACTAGTGTCACAGGAATGATTCAATCATTGTCAGTAAGAAGAGTCCGTCTTCATGTACTAAAATCGCCATTGTGCCTTTTGTATTTAATTCCGATGCAATTTCTGTGTCTCATCGTCAATAAGAATGTCCAAGGGATACAGTAAACCTGAAGTGAAGCATCGGAATCTATAACTAGTGTCACAGGAATGGTTCAAAACATAGACAGTTAGAAGAGTCAGTCTTCTTGTCCTTAAGTCGGCATTGTGCCTTTTATATTCAATTCCGGTGAATTTCTGTGTTTCATCGGCAATAAGGTCAGAGGGATACAGTAAACCTGAAGTGAAGCATCGGAATCTATAACTAGTGTCACAGGAATGGTTCAAAACATAGACAGTAGGAAGAGTCAGTTTTCTTGTACTTACGTCGGCATTGTGCCTTTGTATTTAATTCCGATACAATTTCTGCGTTTCATTGTCAATAAGAAGGTCAGAGGGCTATAGTAAACCTGAAGTGAAGAATCGAAATCCAAAACTAGTGTCACAGGAATGGTTCAAACATAGACAGTAGGAAGAGTCAGTCTTCTTGTACTTAAGTCGGCATTGTGCCTTCTGTATTTAATTCCGATGCAATTTCTGTGTTTCATCGTCAATAAGAAGGTCCAACGGATACAGTAAACCTGGAGTGAAGCATCGGAATCTATAACTAGTGTCACAGTGATAGATCAAAACATAGCATTAAGAAGAGTCAGTTTTCTTGTACTTAAGTCGGCATTGTGCCTTTTGTATTTAATTCCGATGCAATTTCTGTGTTTCATCGTCAACAAGAAGGTCCAAGGGATATAGTAAACCTGGAGTGAAGCATCGGAATCTATAACTAGTGTCATTGGAATAGTTCAAACCATAGACAGTAAGAAGAGTCAGTCTTCTTGTACTTAAGTCGACATTGTGCCTTTTGTATTTAATTCGGATGCAATTTCTGTGTCTCATCGTCAATAAGAATATCCAAGGGATACTGTAAAGCTGAAGTGAAGCATCGGAATCTATAACTAGTGTCACAGGAATGATTCAATCATTGTCAGTAAGAAGAGTCGGTCTTCATGTACTAAAATCGCCATTGTGCCTTTTGTATTTAATTCCGATGCTATTTCTGTGTTTCATCGTCAATAAGAAGGTCCAAGGTATACAGATAACCTGAAGTGAAGCATCGGAATCTATAACTAGTGTCACAGGAATGGTTCAAAGCATAGTCAGTAAGAAGAGTCAGTCTTCTTGTCCTTAAGTCGGCATTGTGCCTTTTGTATTTAATTCCGATGCAATTTCTGTGTTTCATCGTCAACAAGAAGGTCCAAGGGATACACTAAACCTGGAGTGTAGCATCGGAATCTATAACTAGTGTCACAGGAATGGTTCAAATCATAGACAGTAAGAAGAGTCAGCCTTCGTGTACTAAAGTTGGCATTTTGCCTTTTGTATTTAATTCCGATGCAATTTCTGTGTTTCATCGTCAATAAGAAGGTCCAAGGGATATAGTAAACCTGGAGTGAAGCATCGGAATCTATAACTAGTGTCATAGGAATAGTTCAAACCATAGACAGTAAGAAGAGCCAGTCTTCTTGTACTTAAGGCGACATTGTGCCTTTTGTATTTCATTCCGATGCAATTTCTGTGTCTCATCGTCAATAAGAATGTCCAAGGGATACAGTAAACCTGAAGTGAAGCATCGGAATCTATAACTAGTGTCACAGGAATGATTCAATCATTGTCAGTAAGAAGAGTCGGTCTTCATGCACTAAAATCGCCATTGTGCCTTTTGTATTTAATTCCGATGCAATTTCTGTGTTTCATCGTCAATAAGAAGGTCCAAGGTATACAGTAAACCTGAAGTGAAGCATCGGAATCTATAACTAGTGTCACAAGAATGGTTCAAAGCATAGTCAGTAAGAAGAGTCAGTCTTCTTGTCCTTAAGTCGGCATTGTGCCTTTTGTATTTAATTCCGATGCAATTTCTGTGTTTCATCGTCAACAAGAAGGTCCAAGGGATACAGTAAACCTGGAGTGTAGCATCGGAATCAATAACTAGTGTCACAGGAATGGTTGAATTCATAGACAGTAAGAAGAGTCTGTCTTCGTGTACTAAAGTTGGCATTTTGCCTTTTGTATTTAATTCAGATGCAATTTCTGTGCTTCATCGTCAATAAAAAGGTGCAAGGGATACAGTAAACCTGAAGTGAAGCATCGGAATCTATAACTAGTGTCACAGGAAGTGTTCAAAACATAGTCAGTAAGAAGAGTCAGTCTTCTTGTACTTAAGTCGGCATTGTGCCTTTTCTATTTAATTCCGATGCAATTTCTGTGTTTCATCGTCAATAACAAGGTCCAAGGGATACAGTAAACCTGGAGTGAAGCATCGAAATCTATAACTAGTGTCAATGGAATGGTTCAAAACATAGACAGTAAGAAGAGTCAGTCTTCTTGTTCCTAAGTCGGTATTATGCCTTTTGTATTTAATTCCGATGCAATTACTGTGTTTCATCGTCAATAGGAAGGTCAGAGGGATAAAGTAAGCCTGAAGTGAAGCATCGGAATCTATAACTAGTGTCACAGGAATGGTTTAAAACATAGACAGTTAGAAGAGTCAGTCTTCTTGTCCTTAAGTCGGCATTGTTCCTTTTATATTTAATTCCGGTGAATTTCTGTGTTTCATCGGCAATAAGGTCAGAGGGATACAGTAAACCTGAAGTGAAGCATCGGAATCTATAACTAGTGTCACAGGAATGGTTCAAAACATAGACAGTAGGAAGAGTCAGATTTCTTGTACTTACGTCGGCATTGTGCCTTTGTATTTAATTCCGATACAATTTCTGTGTTTCATTGTCAATAAGAAGGTCAGAGGGATATAGTAAACCTGAAGTGAAGAATCGGAATCCAAAACTAGTGTCACAGGAATGGTTCAATTATAGACAGTAGGAAGAGTCAGTCTTCTTGTACTTAAGTCGGCATTGTGCCTTCTGTATTTAATTCCGATGCAATTTCTGTGTTTCATCGTCAATAAGAAGGTCCAAGGGATACAGTAAACCTGGAGTGAAGCATCGGAATCTATAACTAGTGTCACAGTGATAGATCAAAACATAGCATTAAGAAGAGTCAGTCTTCTTGTACTTAAGTCGGCATTGTGCCTTTTGTATTTAATTCCGATGCAATTTCTATGTTTCATCGTCAACAAGAAGGTCCAAGGGATATAGTAAACCTGGAGTGAAGCATCGGAATCTATAACTAGTGTCATTGGAATAGTTCAAACGATAGACAGTAAGAAGAGTCAGTCTTCTTGTACTTAAGTCGACATTGTGCCTTTTGTATTTATTTCCGATGCAATTTCTGTGTCTCATCGTCAATAAGAATATCCAAGGGATACAGTAAACCTGAAGTGAAGCATCGGAAACTATAACTAGTGTCACAGGAATGATTCAATCATTGTCAGTAAGAAGAGTCGGTCTTCATGTACTAAAATCGCCATTGTGCCTTTTGTATTTAATTCCGATGCAATTTCTGTGTTTCATCGTCAATAAGAAGGTCCAAGGTATACAATAAACCTGAAGTGAAGCATCGGAATCTATAACTAGTGTCACAGGAATGGTTCAAAGCATAGTCAGTAAGAGGAGTCAGTCTTCTTGTCCTTAAGTCGGCATTGTGCCTTTTGTATTTAATTCCGATGCAATTTCTGTGTTTCATCGTCAACAAGAAGGTCCAAGGGATACACTAAACCTGGAGTGTGCATCGGAATCTATAACTAGTGTCACAGGAATGGTTCAAAACATAGACAGTAAGAAGAGTCAGCCTTCGTGTACTAAAGTTGGCATTTTGCCTTTTGTATTTAATTCAGATGCAATTTCTGTGCTTCATCGTAAACAAAAAGGTCCAAGGGATACAGTAAACCTGAAGTGAAGCATCGGAATCTATAACTAGTGTCACAAGAATGGTTCAAAACATAGTCAGTAAGAAGAGTCAGTCTTCTTGTCCTTAAGTCGGCATTGTGCCTTTTGTATTTAATTCCGATGCAATTTCTGTGTTTCATCGTCAACAAGAAGGTCCAAGGGATACAGTAAACCTGGAGTGTAGCATCGGAATCTATAACTAGTGTCACAGGAATGGTTGAAATCATAGACAGTAAGAAGAGTCAGTCTTCGTGTACTAAAGTTGGCATTTTGCCTTTTGTATTTAATTCAGATGCAATTTCTGTGCTTCATCGTCAATAAAAAGGTGCAAGGGATACAGTAAACCTGAAGTGAAGCATCGGAATCTATAACTAGTGTCACAGGAAGTGTTTAAAACATAGTCAGTAAGAAGAGTCAGTCTTCTTGTACTTAAGTCGGCATTGTGCCTTTTCTATTTAATTCCGATGCAATTTCTGTGTATCATCGTCAATAAGAAGGTCCAAAGGATATAGTAAACCTGGAGTGAAGCATCGGAATCTCTAACTAGTGTCACAGGAATGGTTCAAAACATAGACAGTAAGAAGAGACAGTCTTCTTGTACTTAAGTCGCCATTGTGCCTTTTGCATTTAATTCCGATGCAATTTCTGTGTTTCATCGTCAACAAGAAGGTCCAAGGGATACACTAAACCAGGAGTGTAGCATCGGAATCTATAACTAGTGTCACAGGAATGGTTCAAAACATAGACAGTAAGAAGAGTCAGCCTTCGTGTACTAAAGTTGGCATTTTGCCTTTTGTATTTAATTCAGATGCAATTTCTGTGCTTCATCGTCAATGAATAGGTCCAAGGGATACAGTAAACCTGAAGTGAAGCATCGGAATCTATAACTAGTGTCACAGGAATGGTTCAAATCATAGTCAGTAACAATGGTCAGTCTTCTTGTACTTAAGTCGGAATTGTGCCTTTTCTATTTAATTCCGATGCAAATTCTGTGTTTCATCGTCAATAACAAGGTCCAAGGGATACAGTAAACCTGGAGTGAAGCATCGGAATCTATAACTAGTGTCAATGGAATGGTTCCAATCATAGACAGTAAGAAGAGTCAGTCTTCTTGTACTTAAGTCGGCATTATGGCTTTTGTATTTAATTCCGATGCAATTTCTGTGTTTCATCGTCAATAAGAAGGTCAAAGGGATACAGTAAACCTGAAGTGAAGCATCGGAATCTATTGCTGGTGTCACAGGAATGGTTCAAATCATAGTCAGTAAGAAGAGTCAGTCTTCTTGTCCTTAAGTCGGAATTGTGCCTTTTGTATTTAATTCCGTTTCAATTTCTGTGTTTCATCGTCAATAGGAAGGTCAGAGGGATACAGTAAACCTGAAGTGGAGCATCGGAATCCACAACTAGTGTCACAGGAATGGTTCAAAGCATAGACAGTCTGAAGAGTGAGTCTTATTGTACTTAAGACGGCATTGTGCCTTTTGTATTTAATTCCGATGCAATTTCTGTGTTTCATCGTCAATAAAAAGGTCCAAGGTATACAGTAAACCTGAAGTAAAGCATCGGAATCTATAACTAGTGTCACAGGATTGGCTCAAACTATAATCAGTAAGAAGAGTCAGTCTTCTTGTACTTAAGCCGGCATTGTGCCTTTTGTATTTAATTCCGATGCAATTTCTGTGTTTCATCGTCAATAAGAAGGTCCAAGGGATACAGTAAACCTGCAGTGAAGCATCGGAATCTATAACTAGTGTCACAGTGATAGATCAAAACATAGGCATTAAGAAGAGTAATTCTTCTTGTACTTAAGTCGGCATTGTGCCTTTTTTATTTAATTCGGATGCAATTTCTGTGTTTCATCGTCAATAAGAAGGTCCAAGGTATACAGTAAACCTGAAGTGATGCATCGGAATCTATAACTAGTGTCACAGGAATGGTTCAACTCATAGCCAGTAAGAAGAGTCAGTCTTCTTGTCCTTAAGTCGGCATTGTGCCTTTTGTATTTAATTCCGATGCAATTTCTGTGTTTCATCGTCAACAAGAAGGTCCAAGGGATACACTAAACCTGGAGTGTAGCATCGGAATCTATAACTAGTGTCACAGGAATGGTTCAAAACATAGACAGTAAGAAGAGTCAGCCCTTGGTTTACTAAAGTTGGCATTTTGCCTTTTGTATTTAATTCAGATGCAATTTCTGTGCTTCATCGTCAATAAAAAGGTCCAAGGGATACAGTAAACCTGAACTGAAGCATCGGAATCTATAACTAGTGTCACTGGAAATGTTCAAACATAGTCAGTAAGAAAAGTCAGTCTTCTTGTACTTAAGTCGGCATTGTGCCTTTTCTATTTAATTCCGATGCAAATTCTGTGTTTCATTGTCAATAAGAAGGTCAGAGGGATACAGTAAACGTGAAGTGAAGCATCGGAACCCAAAACTAGTGTCACAGGAATGGTTCAAAACATAGACAGTTAGAAGAGTCAGTCTTCTTTTACTTAAGTAGGCATTGTGCCTTTTCTATTTAATTCCGATGCATTTTCTGTGTTTCATCGTCAATAAGAAGATCAGAGGGATACAGTAAACCTGAAGTGAAGCATCGGAATCCATAACTAGTGTCACAGGAATGGTTCAAAACATAGTCAGTAAGAAGCGTCCGTCTTCCTGTACTTAAGTCGGCATTGTGCCTTCTGTATTTAATTCCGATGCAATTTCTGTGTTTCATCGTCAATAAGAAGGTCCAAGGGATTCAATAAACCTGAAGTGAAGCATCGGAATCTATAACTAGTGTCACAGGAATGGTTCAAATCATAGTCAGTAAGAAGAGTCAGTCTTCTTGTACTTAAGTCGGCATTGTGCCTTTTCTATTTAATTCCGATGCAATTTCTGTGTTTCATCGTCAATAACAAGGTTCAAGGGATACAGTAAACCTGGAGTGAAGCATCGGAATCCATAACTAGTGTCAATGGAATGGTTCAAATCATAGACAGTAAGAAGAGTCAGTCTTCTTGTACTTAAGTCGGCATTATGCCTTTTGTATTTAATTCCGATGCAATTTCTGTGTTTCATCGTCAATAAGAAGGCCAAAGGGATACAGTAAACCTGAAGTGAAGCATCGGAATCTATTGATAGTGTCACAGGAATGGTTCAAAACATAGTCAGTAAGAAGAGTCAGTCTTCTTGTCCTTAAGTCGGAATTGTGCCTTTTGTATTTAATTCCGATTCAATTTCTGTGTTTCATCGTCAATAGAAAGGTCAGAGGGATACAGTAAACCTGAAGAGAAGCATCGGAATCCACAACCAGTGTCACAGGAATAGTTCTTATCATAGTCACTAAGAAGAGTCAGTCTTCTTGTACTTAAGTCGGCATTGTGCTTTTCTATTTAATTCCGATGCAATTTCTGTGTTTCATCGTCAATAAGAAGGTCCAAGGTATACAGTAAACATGAACTAAAGCATCAGAATCTATAACTAGCGTCACAGGAATGGGTCAAACTATAATCAGTAAGAAGTGTCAGTCTTCTTGTACTTAAGTCGGCATTGTGCCTTTTGTTTTTAATTCCGATGCAATTTCTGTGTTTCATCGTCAATTAGAAGGTCCAAGGGATACAGTAAAAATGGAGTGAAGCATCGGAATCTATAACTAGTGTCACAGAAATGGTTCAAAACATAGACAGTAATAAGAGTCAGTCTTCTTGAACTTAAGTCGGCATTGTGCCTTTTGTATTTAATTCCGATGCAATTTCTGTGTTTCATAGTCAATAAGAAGGTCCAAGGGATACAGTAAACTTGAAGTGATGCATCGGAATCTATAACTAGTGTCACAGGAATGGTTCAAAACATAGTCAGTAAGAAGAGTCAGTCTTCTTGTACTTCAGTCGGCATTGTGCCTTTTCTATTTAATTCCGTTGCAATTTCTGTGTTTCATCGTCAATAAGATGCTCCAAGGGATACTGTAAACCTGGAGTGAAGCATCGGAATCTATAACCAGTGTCAATGGAATAGTTCTAAACATAGACAGTAAGAAGAGTCAGTCTTCTTGTACCTAAGTCGACATTGTACCTTTTGTATTTAATTCCGAAGCAATTTCTGAGTTTCATCGTCAATAAGAAAGTCAGAGGGATACAGTAAACCTGAAGTGAAGCATCGGAATCTATCACTAATGCACAGGAATGGTTCAAAACATAGACAGTAGGAAGAGTCAGTCTTCTTGTACTTAAGTCGGCATTGTGCCTTTTGTAATTAATTCCGATGCAATTTCTGTGTTACATCGTCAATACGAAGGTCCTAGGGATACAGTAAACCTGAAATGAATCGTCGGAATCTATAACTAGTGTCACAGGAGTGGTTCAAAACAAAGTCAGAAAGAAGAGTTAGTCTTCTTGTCGTTAAGTCTGCATTGTGCCTTTTGTATTTGATTCCGATGCAATTTCTGTGTTTCATCGTCACTAAGAAGGTCCAAATGTTACAGTAAACCTGGAGTGTAGCATCGGAATCTATAACTAGCGTCACAGGAATGGTTCAAATCATAGACAGTAAGAAGAGTCAGTCTTCGTAAACTTAAGTCGGCATTTTGCCTTTTGTATTTAATTCCGATGCAATTTCTGTGTTTCATCGTCAATAAGAATGTCCTAGGGATGCAGTAAACCTGAAGTGAAGCATCGGAATCTATCACTAGTGTCTCAGGAATGCTTCAAAACATAGACAGTAGGAATAGTCAGTCTTCTCGTACTTAAGTCGGCATTGTGCCTTTTCTATTTAATTCCGATGCCATTTCTGTATTACATCGTCAATACGAAGGTCCTAGGGTTACAGTAAACGTGAAGTGAATCGTCGGAATCTATAACTAGTGTCACAGGAATGGTTCAAAACAAAGTCAGTAAGAAGAGTCAGTCTTCATGCCCTTAAGTCGGCATTGTGCCTTTTGTAATTAATTCCGATGCAATTTCTGTGTTTCATCGACAATAAGACGGTCAGAGGGATACAATAAACCTGAAGTGAAGCATCGGAATCTATAACTAGTGTCACATGGTTCAAAACATAGTCAGTAAGAAGAGTAAGTCTTTTTGTTCATAAGTTGGCATTGTGCCTTTTGTGTTTAATTCCGATGCAATTTCTGTGTTTCATCGTCAATAAGAAGGTCCAAGGGATACGGTAAACCCAAGTGAAGCATCGGAATCTATAACTTGTGTCACAGGAAAGGTTCAAAACATAGACAGTAAGAAGAGTCAGTCTTCTTGTACTTAAGTCGGCATTGTGCCTTTTGTATTTATTTCCGATGCAATTTCTGTGTTACATCGTCAATAAGAAGATCAGAGGGATACAGTAAACCTGGAGTGAAGCATCGGAACCTATAAATAGTGTCACAGGAATGGTTCAAAACATTGACAGTAGGAAGAGTCAGTCTTCTTGTACTTAAGTCGGCATTGTGCCATTTGTATTTAATTCCGATGCAATTTCTGTGTTTCATCGTCAATAAGAAGGTCCTAAGGATACAGTAAACCTGAAGTGAAGCATCGGAATCTATTACTAGTGTTACAGGAATGGTTCAAAACATAGACAGTAAGAAGAGTCAGTCTTCTTGTACTTAGGTCGGCATTGTGCCTTTTGTATTTAATTCCGATGCAATTTCTGTGTTTCATCGTCAATAAGAAGGTCCAAGGGATACAGTAAACCTGAAGTGAAGCATTGGAATCTATAACTAGTGTCACAGGAATGGTTCAAAACATAGACAGTAGGAAGAGTCAGTCTTCTTGTACTTAAGTCGGCATTGTGCCTTTTGTATTTAATTCCGATGCAATTTCTGTGTTTCATCGTCAATGAGAAGGTCAGAGGGATACAGTGAAACTGAAGTGAAGCAGCGGAAACCAAAACTAGTGTCACAGGAATGGTTCAAAACATAGACAGTAGGAAGAGTCAGTCTTCTTGTACTTAAGTCGGCATTGTGCCTTTTGTATTTAATTCCGATGCAATTTCTGTGTTTCATCGTCAATGAGAAGGTCAGAGGGATACAGTAAAACTGAAGTGAAGCAGCGGAATCCAAAACTAGTGTCACAGGAATGGTTCAAATCATAGACAGTAGGAAGAGTCAGTCTTCTTGTACTTAAGTCGGCATTGTGCCTTTTCTATTTAATTCCGATGCAATTTCCCTGTTTCATCGTCAATAAGAAGGTCCAAGGTATACATTAAACCTGAAGGGAAGCATCGGAATCTATAACTAGTGTCACAGGAATGGTTCCAAACATAGTCAGTAAGAAGTGTCAGACTTCTTGTACTTAAGTCGGCATTGGGCCTTTTCTATTTAATTCCGATCCAATTTCTGCGTTTCATAGTCAATAAGAAGGTCCAAGGGATACAGTAAACCTGGAGTGAAGCATCGGAATCTATAACTAATGTCACAGGAATGGTTAAAACATAGACAGTAAGAAGAGTCAGTCTTCTTGTACTTAAGTCGACATTGTGCCTTTTCTATTTAATTCCGATGAGATTTCTGTGTTTCATCGTCAATAAGAATGTCAGAGGGATATTATAAACCTGAAGTGAACCATCGGAATCTATAACTACTGTCACAGGAATGGTTCAAACAATGTCAGTAAGAAGAGTCAGTCTTCTTGTCCTTAAGTCGGCATTGTGCCTTATGTATTTAATTCCAATGCAATTTCTGTGTTTCATCGTAAATAAGAAGGTCCAAGGGATACAGTAAACCTGGAGTGTAGCATCGCAATCTATAACTAGTGTCTCAGGAATGGTTCAAAACATAGACAGTAAGATGAGTCATACTTCTTGTACTTAAGTCGGCATTGTGCCTTTTGTATTAAATTCCGATGCAATTTCTGTGTTTCATCGTCAATAAGAAGGTCAGAAGGATACAGTAAGCCTGAAGTGAAGCATCGGAATCTATAAGTAGTGTCACAGGAATGGTTCAAAACATAGTCAGTAAGAAAAGTCAGTCTTCTTGTCCTTAAGTCGGCATTGTGCCTTTTGTATTTAATTCCGATGCAATTTCTGTGTTTCATCGTCAATAAGAAGGTCAGAGGGATATAGTAAACCTGAAGTGAAGAATCGGAATCCAAAACTAGTGTCACAGGAATGGTTCAATTATAGACAGTAGGAAGAGTCAGTCTTCTTGTACTTAAGTCGGCATTTTGCCTTTTGTATTTAATTCAGATGCAATTTCTGTGCTTCATCGTCAATAGAAAGGTGCAAGGGATACAGTAAACCTGAAGTGAAGCATCGGAATCTATAACTAGTGTCACAGGAAGTGTTCAAAACATAGTCAGTAAGAAGAGTCAGTCTTCTTGTACTTAAGTCGGCATTGTGCCTTTTCTATTTAATTCCGATGCAATTTCTGTGTTTCATCGTCAATAACAAGGTCCAAGGGATACAGTAAACCTGGAGTGAAGCATCGAAATCTATAACTAGTGTCAATGGAATGGTTCAAAACATAGACAGTAAGAAGAGTCAGTATTCTTGTTCCTAAGTCGGTATTATGCCTTTTGTATTTAATTCCGATGCAATTACTGTGTTTCATCGTCAATAGGAAGGTCAGAGGGATAAAGTAAGCCTGAAGTGAAGCATCGGAATCTATAACTAGTGTCACAGGAATGGTTTAAAACATAGACAGTTAGAAGAGTCAGTCTTCTTGTCCTTAAGTCGGCATTGTTCCTTTTATATTTAATTCCGGTGAATTTCTGTGTTTCATCGGCAATAAGGTCAGAGGGATACAGTAAACCTGAAGTGAAGCATCGGAATCTATAACTAGTGTCACAGGAATGGTTCAAAGCATAGACAGTAGGAAGAGTCAGTTTTCTTGTACTTACGTCGGCATTGTGCCTTTGTATTTAATTCCGATACAATTTCTGTGTTTCATTGTCAATAAGAAGGTCAGAGGGATATAGTAAACCTGAAGTGAAGAATCGGAATCCAAAACTAGTGTCACAGGAATGGTTCAATTATAGACAGTAGGAAGAGTCAGTCTTCTTGTACTTAAGTCGGCATTGTGCCTTCTGTATTTAATTCCGATGCAATTTCTGTGTTTCATCGTCAATAAGAAGGTCCAAGGGATACAGTAAACCTGGAGTGAAGCATCGGAATCTATAACTAGTGTCACAGTGATAGATCAAAACATAGCATTAAGAAGAGTCAGTCTTCTTGTACTTAAGTCGGCATTGTGCCTTTTGTATTTAATTCCGATGCAATTTCTATGTTTCATCGTCAACAAGAAGGTCCAAGGGATATAGTAAACCTGGAGTGAAGCATCGGAATCTATAACTAGTGTCATTGGAATAGTTCAAACGATAGACAGTAAGAAGAGTCAGTCTTCTTGTACTTAAGTCGACATTGTGCCTTTTGTATTTAATTCCGATGCAATTTCTGTGTCTCATCGTCAATAAGAATATCCAAGGGATACAGTAAACCTGAAGTGAAGCATCGGAAACTATAACTAGTGTCACAGGAATGATTCAATCATTGTCAGTAAGAAGAGTCGGTCTTCATGTACTAAAATCGCCATTGTGCCTTTTGTATTTAATTCCGATGCAATTTCTGTGTTTCATCGTCAATAAGAAGGTCCAAGGTATACAATAAACCTGAAGTGAAGCATCGGAATCTATAACTAGTGTCACAGGAATGGTTCAAAGCATAGTCAGTAAGAAGAGTCAGTCTTCTTGTCCTTAAGTCGGCATTGTGCCTTTTGTATTTAATTCCGATGCAATTTCTGTGTTTCATCGTCAACAAGAAGGTCCAAGGGATACACTAAACCTGGAGTGTGCATCGGAATCTATAACTAGTGTCACAGGAATGGTTCAAAACATAGACAGTAAGAAGAGTCAGCCTTCGCGTACTAAAGTTGGCATTTTGCCTTTTGTATTTAATTCAGATGCAATTTCTGTGCTTCATCGTAAATAAAAAGGTCCAAGGGATACAGTAAACCTGAAGTGAAGCATCGAAATCTATACCTAGTGTCACAAGAATGGTTCAAAACATAGTCAGTAAGAAGAGTCAGTCTTCTTGTCCTTAAGTCGGCATTGTGCCTTTTGTATTTAATTCCGATGCAATTTCTGTGTTTCATCGTCAACAAGAAGGTCCAAGGGATACAGTAAACCTGGAGTGTAGCATCGGAATCTATAACTAGTGTCACAGGAATGGTTGAAATCATAGACAGTAAGAAGAGTCAGTCTTCGTGTACTAAAGTTGGCATTTTGCCTTTTGTATTTAATTCAGATGCAATTTCTGTGCTTCATCGTCAATAAAAAGGTGCAAGGGATACAGTAAACCTGAAGTGAAGCATCGGAATCTATAACTAGTGTCACAGGAAGTGTTCAAAACATAGTCAGTAAGAAGAGTCAGTCTTCTTGTACTTAAGTCGGCATTGTGCCTTTTCTATTTAATTCCGATGCAATTTCTGTGTTTCATCGTCAATAAGAAGGTCAGAAGGATACAGTAAGCCTGAAGTGAAGCATCGGAATCTATAAGTAGTGTCACAGGAATGGTTCAAAACATAGTCAGTAAGAAAAGTCAGTCTTCTTGTCCTTAAGTCGGCATTGTGCCTTTTGTATTTAATTCCGATGCAATTTCTGTGTTTCATCGTCAATAAGAAGGTCAGAGGGATATAGTAAACCTGAAGTGAAGAATCGGAATCCAAAACTAGTGTCACAGGAATGGTTCAATTATAGACAGTAGGAAGAGTCAGTCTTCTTGTACTTAAGTCGGCATTTTGCCTTTTGTATTTAATTCAGATGCAATTTCTGTGCTTCATCGTCAATAGAAAGGTGCAAGGGATACAGTAAACCTGAAGTGAAGCATCGGAATCTATAACTAGTGTCACAGGAAGTGTTCAAAACATAGTCAGTAAGAAGAGTCAGTCTTCTTGTACTTAAGTCGGCATAGTGCCTTTTCTATTTAATTCCGATGCAATTTCTGTGTTTCATCGTCAATAACAAGGTCCAAGGGATACAGTAAACCTGGAGTGAAGCATCGAAATCTATAACTAGTGTCAATGGAATGGTTCAAAACATAGACAGTAAGAAGAGTCAGTATTCTTGTTCCTAAGTCGGTATTATGCCTTTTGTATTTAATTCCGATGCAATTACTGTGTTTCATCGTCAATAGGAAGGTCAGAGGGATAAAGTAAGCCTGAAGTGAAGCATCGGAATCTATAACTAGTGTCACAGGAATGGTTTAAAACATAGACAGTTAGAAGAGTCAGTCTTCTTGTCCTTAAGTCGGCATTGTTCCTTTTATATTTAATTCCGGTGAATTTCTGTGTTTCATCGGCAATAAGGTCAGAGGGATACAGTAAACCTGAAGTGAAGCATCGGAATCTATAACTAGTGTCACAGGAATGGTTCAAAGCATAGACAGTAGGAAGAGTCAGTTTTCTTGTACTTACGTCGGCATTGTGCCTTTGTATTTAATTCCGATACAATTTCTGTGTTTCATTGTCAATAAGAAGGTCAGAGGGATATAGTAAACCTGAAGTGAAGAATCGGAATCCAAAACTAGTGTCACAGGAATGGTTCAATTATAGACAGTAGGAAGAGTCAGTCTTCTTGTACTTAAGTCGGCATTGTGCCTTCTGTATTTAATTCCGATGCAATTTCTGTGTTTCATCGTCAATAAGAAGGTCCAAGGGATACAGTAAACCTGGAGTGAAGCATCGGAATCTATAACTAGTGTCACAGTGATAGATGAAAACATAGCATTAAGAAGAGTCAGTCTTCTTGTACTTAAGTCGGCATTGTGCCTTTTGTATTTAATTCCGATGCAATTTCTATGTTTCATCGTCAACAAGAAGGTCCAAGGGATATAGTAAACCTGGAGTGAAGCATCGGAATCTATAACTAGTGTCATTGGAATAGTTCAAACGATAGACAGTAAGAAGAGTCAGTCTTCTTGTACTTAAGTCGACATTGTGCCTTTTGTATTTAATTCCGATGCAATTTCTGTGTCTCATCGTCAATAAGAATATCCAAGGGATACAGTAAACCTGAAGTGAAGCATCGGAAACTATAACTAGTGTCACAGGAATGATTCAATCATTGTCAGTAAGAAGAGTCGGTCTTCATGTACTAAAATCGCCATTGTGCCTTTTGTATTTAATTCCGATGCAATTTCTGTGTTTCATCGTCAATAAGAAGGTCCAAGGTATACAATAAACCTGAAGTGAAGCATCGGAATCTATAACTAGTGTCACAGGAATGGTTCAAAGCATAGTCAGTAAGAAGAGTCAGTCTTCTTGTCCTTAAGTCGGCATTGTGCCTTTTGTATTTAATTCCGATGCAATTTCTGTGTTTCATCGTCAACAAGAAGGTCCAAGGGATACATTAAACCTGGAGTGTGCATCGGAATCTATAACTAGTGTCACAGGAATGGTTCAAAACATAGACAGTAAGAAGAGTCAGCCTTCGCGTACTAAAGTTGGCATTTTGCCTTTTGTATTTAATTCAGATGCAATTTCTGTGCTTCATCGTAAATAAAAAGGTCCAAGGGATACAGTAAACCTGAAGTGAAGCATCGAAATCTATACCTAGTGTCACAAGAATGGTTCAAAACATAGTCAGTAAGAAGAGTCAGTCTTCTTGTCCTTAAGTCGGCATTGTACCTTTTGTATTTAATTCCGATGCAATTTATGTGTTTCATCGTCAACAAGAAGGTCCAAGGGATACAGTAAACCTGGAGTGTAGCATCGGAATCTATAACTAGTGTCACAGGAATGGTTGAAATCATAGACAGTAAGAAGAGTCAGTCTTCGTGTACTAAAGTTGGCATTTTGCCTTTTGTATTTAATTCAGATGCAATTTCTGTGCTTCATCGTCAATAAAAAGGTGCAAGGGATACAGTAAACCTGAAGTGAAGCATCGGAATCTATAACTAGTGTCACAGGAAGTGTTCAAAACATAGTCAGTAAGAAGAGTCAGTCTTCTTGTACTTAAGTCGGCATTGTGCCTTTTCTATTTAATTCCGATGCAATTTCTGTGTATCATCGTCAATAAGAAGGTCCAAAGGATATAGTAAACCTGGAGTGAAGCATCGGAATCTCTAACTAGTGTCACAGGAATGGTTCAAATCATAGACAGTAAGAAGAGACAGTCTTCTTGTACTTAAGTCGGCATTGTGCCTTTTGCATTTAATTCCGATGCAATTTCTGTGTTTCATCGTCAACAAGAAGGTCCAAGGGATACACTAAACCAGGAGTGTAGCATCGGAATCTATAACTAGTGTCACAGGAATGGTTCAAAACATAGACAGTAAGAAGAGTCAGCCTTCGTGTACTAAAGTTGGCATTTTGCCTTTTGTATTTAATTCAGATGCAATTTCTGTGCTTCATCGTCAATGAATAGGTCCAAGGGATACAGTAAACCTGAAGTGAAGCATCGGAATCTATAACTAGTGTCACAGGAATGGTTCAAATCATAGTCAGTAACAATGGTCAGTCTTCTTGTACTTAAGTCGGAATTGTGCCTTTTCTATTTAATTCCGATGCAAATTCTGTGTTTCATCGTCAATAACAAGGTCCAAGGGATACAGTAAACCTGGAGTGAAGCATCGGAATCTATAACTAGTGTCAATGGAATGGTTCCAATCATAGACAGTAAGAAGAGTCAGTCTTCTTGTACTTAAGTCGGCATTATGGCTTTTGTATTTAATTCCGATGCAATTTCTGTGTTTCATCGTCAATAAGAAGGTCAAAGGGATACAGTAAACCTGAAGTGAAGCATCGGAATCTATTGCTGGTGTCACAGGAATGGTTCAAATCATAGTCAGTAAGAAGAGTCAGTCTTCTTGTCCTTAAGTCGGAATTGTGCCTTTTGTATTTAATTCCGATTCAATTTCTGTGTTTCATCGTCAATAGGAAGGTCAGAGGGATACAGTAAACCTGAAGTGGAGCATCGGAATCCACAACTAGTGTCACAGGAATGGTTCAAAGCATAGACAGTCTGAAGAGTGAGTCTTATTGTACTTAAGACGGCATTGTGCCTTTTGTATTTAATTCCGATGCAATTTCTGTGTTTCATCGTCAATAAAAAGGTCCAAGGTATACAGTAAACCTGAAGTAAAGCATCGGAATCTATAACTAGTGTCACAGGATTGGCTCAAACTATAATCAGTAAGAAGAGTCAGTCTTCTTGTACTTAAGCCGGCATTGTGCCTTTTGTATTTAATTCCGATGCAATTTCTGTGTTTCATCGTCAATAAGAAGGTCCAAGGGATACAGTAAACCTGCAGTGAAGCATCGGAATCTATAACTAGTGTCACAGTGATAGATCAAAACATAGGCATTAAGAAGAGTAATTCTTCTTGTACTTAAGTCGGCATTGTGCCTTTTTTATTTAATTCGGATGCAATTTCTATGTTTCATCGTCAATAAGAAGGTCCAAGGTATACAGTAAACCTGAAGTGATGCATCGGAATCTATAACTAGTGTCACAGGAATGGTTCAAAACATAGCCAGTAAGAAGAGTCAGTCTTCTTGTCCTTAAGTCGGCATTGTGCCTTTTGTATTTAATTCCGATGCAATTTCTGTGTTTCATCGTCAACAAGAAGGTCCAAGGGATACACTAAACCTGGAGTGTAGCATCGGAATCTATAACTAGTGTCACAGGAATGGTTCAAAACATAGACAGTAAGAAGAGTCAGCCCTCGGTTTACTAAAGTTGGCATTTTGCCTTTTGTATTTAATTCAGATGCAATTTCTGTGCTTCATCGTCAATAAAAAGGTCCAAGGGATACTGTAAACCTGAATTGAAGCATCGGAATCTATAACTAGTGTCACTGGAAATGTTCAAACATAGTCAGTAAGAAAAGTCAGTCTTCTTGTACTTAAGTCGGCATTGTGCCTTTTCTATTTAATTCCGATGCAAATTCTGTGTTTCATTGTCAATAAGAAGGTCAGAGGGATGCAGTAAACCTGAAGTGAAGCATCGGAACCCAAAACTAGTGTCACAGGAATGGTTCAAAACATAGACAGTTACAAGAGTCAGTCTTCTTTTACTTAAGTAGGCATTGTGCCTTTTCTATTTAATTCCGATGCATTTTCTGTGTTTCATCGTCAATAAGAAGATCAGAGGGATACAGTAAACCTGAAGTGAAGCATCGGAATCCATAACTAGTGTCACAGGAATGGTTCAAAACATAGTCAGTAAGAAGCGTCCGTCTTCTTGTACTTAAGTCGGCATTGTGCCTTTTGTATTTAATTCCGATGCAATTTCTGTGTTTCATCGTCAATAAGAAGGTCCAAGGGATACAATAAACCTGAAGTGAAGCATCGGAATCTATAACTAGTGTCACAGGAATGGTTCAAATCATAGTCAGTAAGAAGAGTCAGTCTTCTTGTACTTAAGTCGGCATTGTGCCTTTTCTATTTAATTCCGATGCAATTTCTGTGTTTCATCGTCAATAACAAGGTTCAAGGGATACAGTAAACCTGGAGTGAAGCATCGGAATCCATAACTAGTGTCAATGGAATGGTTCAAATCATAGACAGTAAGAAGAGTCAGTCTTCTTGTACTTAAGTCGGCATTATGCCTTTTGTATTTAATTCCGATGCAATTTCTGTTTTTCATCGTCAATAAGAAGGCCAAAGGGATACAGTAAACCTGAAGTGAAGCATCGGAATCTATTGCTAGTGTCACAGGAATGGTTCAAAACATAGTCAGTAAGAAGAGTCAGTCTTCTTGTCCTTAAGTCGGAATTGTGCCTTTTGTATTTAATTCCGATTCAATTTCTGTGTTTCATCGTCAATAGAAAGGTCAGAGGGATACAGTAAACCTGAAGAGAAGCATCGGAATCCACAACCAGTGTCACAGGAATAGTTCTTATCATAGTCACTAAGAAGAGTGAGTCTTCTTGTACTTAAGTCGGCATTGTGCTTTTCTATTTAATTCCGATGCAATTTCTGTGTTTCATCGTCAATAAGAAGGTCCAAGGTATACAGTAAACATGAACTAAAGCATCAGAATCTATAACTAGCGTCACAGGAATGGGTCAAACTATAATCAGTAAGAAGTGTCAGTCTTCTTGTACTTAAGTCGGCATTGTGCCTTTTGTTTTTAATTCCGATGCAATTTCTGTGTTTCATCGTCAATTAGAAGGTCCAAGGGATACAGTAAAAATGGAGTGAAGCATCGGAATCTATAACTAGTGTCACAGAAATGGTTCAAAACATAGACAGTAATAAGAGTCAGTCTTCTTGAACTTAAGTCGGCATTGTGCCTTTTGTATTTAATTCCGATGCAATTTCTGTGTTTCATCGTCAATAAGAAGGTCCAAGGGATACAGTAAACTTGAAGTGATGCATCGGAATCTATAACTAGTGTCACAGGAATGGTTCAAAACATAGTCAGTAAGAAGAGTCAGTCTTCTTGTACTTCAGTCGGCATTGTGCCTTTTCTATTTAATTCCGTTGCAATTTCTGTGTTTCATCGTCAATAAGATGCTCCAAGGGATACTGTAAACCTGGAGTGAAGCATCGGAATCTATAACCAGTGTCAATGGAATAGTTCTAAACATAGACAGTAAGAAGAGTCAGTCTTCTTGTACCTAAGTCGACATTGTGCCTTTTGTATTTAATTCCGAAGCAATTTCTGAGTTTCATCGTCAATAAGAAAGTCAGAGGGATACAGTAAACCTGAAGTGAAGCATCGGAATCTATCACTAATGCACAGGAATGGTTCAAAACATAGACAGTAGGAAGAGTCAGTCTTCTTGTACTTAAGTCGGCATTGTGCCTTTTGTAATTAATTCCGATGCAATTTCTGTGTTACATCGTCAATACGAAGGTCCTAGGGATACAGTAAACCTGAAATGAATCGTCGGAATCTATAACTAGTGTCACAGGAGTGGTTCAAAACAAAGTCAGAAAGAAGAGTTAGTCTTCTTGTCGTTAAGTCTGCATTGTGCCTTTTGTATTTGATTCCGATGCAATTTCTGTGTTTCATCGTCACTAAGAAGGTCCAAATGTTACAGTAAACCTGGAGTGTAGCATCGGAATCTATAACTAGCGTCACAGGAATGGTTCAAATCATAGACAGTAAGAAGAGTCAGTCTTCGTAAACTTAAGTCGGCATTTTGCCTTTTGTATTTAATTCCGATGCAATTTCTGTGTTTCATCGTCAATAAGAATGTCCTAGGGATGCAGTAAACCTGAAGTGAAGCATCGGAATCTATCACTAGTGTCTCAGGAATGCTTCAAAACATAGACAGTAGGAATAGTCAGTCTTCTCGTACTTAAGTCGGCATTGTGCCTTTTCTATTTAATTCCGATGCCATTTCTGTGTTACATCGTCAATACGAAGGTCCTAGGGTTACAGTAAACGTGAAGTGAATCGTCGGAATCTATAACTAGTGTCACAGGAATGGTTCAAAACAAAGTCAGTAAGAAGAGTCAGTCTTCATGCCCTTAAGTCGGCATTGTGCCTTTTGTAATTAATTCCGATGCAATTTCTGTGTTTCATCGACAATAAGACGGTCAGAGGGATACAATAAACCTGAAGTGAAGCATCGGAATCTATAACTAGTGTCACATGGTTCAAAACATAGTCAGTAAGAAGAGTAAGTCTTTTTGTGCATAAGTTGGCATTGTGCCTTTTGTGTTTAATTCCGATGCAATTTCTGTGTTTCATCGTCAATAAGAAGGTCCAAGGGATACGGTAAAACCAAGTGAAGCATCGGAATCTATAACTTGTGTCACAGGAAATGTTCAAAACATAGACAGTAAGAAGAGTCAGTCTTCTTGTACTTAAGTCGGCATTGTGCCTTTTGTATTTATTTCCGATGCAATTTCTGTGTTACATCGTCAATAAGAAGATCAGAGGGATACAGTAAACCTGGAGTGAAGCATCGGAACCTATAAATAGTGTCACAGGAATGGTTCAAAACATTGACAGTAGGAAGAGTCAGTCTTCTTGTACTTAAGTCGGCATTGTGCCATTTGTATTTAATTCCGATGCAATTTCTGTGTTTCATCGTCAATAAGAAGGTCCAAAGGATACAGTAAACCTGAAGTGAAGCATCGGAATCTATTACTAGTGTTACAGGAATGGTTCAAAACATAGACAGTAAGAAGAGTCAGTCTTCTTGTACTTAAGTCGGCATTGTGCCTTTTGTATTTAATTCCGATGCAATTTCTGTGTTTCATCGTCAATAAGAAGGTCCAAGGGATACAGTAAACCTGAAGTGAAGCATTGGAATCTATAACTAGTGTCACAGGAATGGTTCAAAACATAGACAGTAGGAAGAGTCAGTCTTCTTGTACTTAAGTCGGCATTGTGCCTTTTGTATTTAATTCCGATGCAATTTCTGTGTTTCATCGTCAATGAGAAGGTCAGAGGGATACAGTGAAACTGAAGTGAAGCAGCGGAATCCAAAACTAGTGTCACAGGAATGGTTCAAAACATAGACAGTAGGAAGAGTCAGTCTTCTTGTACTTAAGTCGGCATTGTGCCTTTTGTATTTAATTCCGATGCAATTTCTGTGTTTCATCGTCAATGAGAAGGTCAGAGGGATACAGTAAAACTGAAGTGAAGCAGCGGAATCCAAAACTAGTGTCACAGGAATGGTTCAAATCATAGACAGTAGGAAGAGTCAGTCTTCTTGTACTTAAGTCGGCATTGTGCCTTTTCTATTTAATTCCGATGCAATTTCTGTGTTTCATCGTCAATAAGAAGGTCCAAGGTATACATTAAACCTGAAGGGAAGCATCGGAATCTATAACTAGTGTCACAGGAATGGTTCAAAACATAGTCAGTAAGAAGTGTCAGACTTCTTGTACTTAAGTCGGCATTGGGCCTTTTCTATTTAATTTCGATGCAATTTCTGCGTTTCATAGTCAATAAGAAGGTCCAAGGGATACAGTAAACCTGGAGTGAAGCATCGGAATCTATAACTAATGTCACAGGAATGGTTAAAACATAGACAGTAAGAAGAGTCAGTCTTCTTGTACTTAAGTCGACATTGTGCCTTTTCTATTTAATTCCGATGAGATTTCTGTGTTTCATCGTCAATATGAATGTCAGAGGGATATTATAAACCTGAAGTGAACCATCGGAATCTATAACTACTGTCACAGGAATGGTTCAAACAATGTCAGTAAGAAGAGTCAGTCTTCTTGTCCTTAAGTCGGCATTGTGCCTTATGTATTTAATTCCAATGCAATTTCCGTGTTTCATCGTAAATAAGAAGGTCCAAGGGATACAGTAAACCTGGAGTGTAGCATCGCAATCTATAACTAGTGTCACAGGAATGGTTCAAAACATAGACAGTAAGATGAGTCATACTTCTTGTACTTAAGTCGGCATTGTGCCTTTTGTATTAAATTCCGATGCAATTTCTGTGTTTCATCGTCAATAAGAAGGTCAGAAGGATACAGTAAGCCTGAAGTGAAGCATCGGAATCTATAAGTAGTGTCACAGGAATGGTTCAAAACATAGTCAGTAAGAAAAGTCAGTCTTCTTGTCCTTAAGTCGGCATTGTGCCTTTTGTATTTAATTCCGATGCAATTTCTGTGTTTCATCGTCAATAAGAAGGACCAAGGGATACAGTAAACCTGAAGTGAAGCATCGGAAGCGATAAGTAGTGGCATAGGAATGGTTCAAAACATAGTCAGTAAGAAGGGACAGTCTTCTTGTCCTTAAGTCGGCATTGTGCCTTTTGTATTTAATTCCTATTCTTTTTCTGTGTTTCATCGGCAATAACGTCAGAGGGATACAGTAAACCTGAAGTGAAGCATCGGAATCTATAACTAGTGTCACATGAATGGTTCAAAACATAGTCAGTAAGATGAGTCAGTCTTTTTGTACATTAGTCGGCATTGTGCCTTTTGTGTTTAATTCCGATGCACTTTCTGTGTTTCATCGTCAATAAGAAAGTCCAAGGGATACGGTAAACCTCAAGTGAAGCATCGGAATCTATAACTAGTGTCACAGGAAAGGTTCAAAACATAGACAGTCAGAATAGTCAGTCTTCTAGTACTTAAGTCGGCATTGTGCCTTTTGTATTTAATTCTGATGCAATTTCTGTGTTACATCGTCAATAAGAAGATCAGAGGGATAGAGTAAACCTGGAGTGAAGCATCGGAATCTATAACTAGTGTCACAGGAATGGCTCAAAACATAGATAGTAAGAAGAGTCAGTCTTCGTGTACTTAAGTCGGCATTTTGCCTTATGTATTTAATTACGATGCTTTGTCTGTGTTTCATCGTCAATAAGAAGGTCCAAGGGATACAGTAAACCTGAAGTGAAGCATCGGAATCTATAACTAGTATCACAGGAATGGTTCAAATCATAGTCAGTAAGAAGAGTCAGTCTTCTTGTACTTAAGTCGGCATTGTGCCTTTTGTATTTAATTCCGATTCAATTTCTGTATTTCATCGTCAATAAGAAGGTCAGAGGGATACAGTAAGCCTGAAGTGAAGCATCGGAATCTATAACTAGTGTCACAGGAACGGTTCAAAACATAGTCAGTAAGAAAAGTCAGTCTTCTTGTCCTTAAGTCGGCATTGTGCCTTTTGTATTTAATTCCGATGCAATTTCTGTGTTTCATCGTCAGTAAGAAGGTCCAAGGGATACAGTAAACCTGGAGTGAAGCATCGGAAACTATAACTAGTGTCACAGGAATGGTTCAAAACATAGGCAGTAAGAAGAGTCAGTCTTCTTGTACTTAAGTCGGCATTGTGCCTTACGTATTTAATTCCGATGCAATTTCTGTGATTCATCGTCAATAAGAAGGTCCAAGGGATACAGTTAACCTGCAGTGAAGCATCGGAATCTATAAGTAGTGTCACAGGAATGGTTCAAAACATAGTCAGTAAGAAGAGACAGTCTTCGTGTCCTTAATTCGGCATTGTGCCTTTTGTATTTAATTCCGATTGAATTTCTGTCTTTCATCGGCAATAAGGTCAGAAGGGATACAGTAAACCTGAAGTGAAGCATCGGAATCTATAACTAGTGTCACAGGAATGATTCAAACATAGACAGTAGGAAGACTCTGTCTTCTAGTACTTGAAGTCGGCATTGTGCCTTTTGTATTTAATTCCGATGCAATTTCTGTGTTTCATCGTCAATAAGAAGGTACGAGGGATACAGTAAACCTGAAGTGAAGCATCGGAAACCAAAACTAGTGTCACAGGAACGGTTCAAAACATAGTCAGTAAGAAGAGTCAGTCTTCTTGTACTTAAGTCGGCATTGTGCCTTATGTATTTAATTCCGATGCAATTTCTGTGTTTGATCGTCAATATGAAGGTCAGAGGGATACAGTAAACCTGAAGTGAAGCATCGGAATCTATAACTAGTGTCACAGGAATGGTTCAAAACATAGTCAGTAAGAAGAGTCAGTCTTCTTGTCCTTAAGTCGGCATTGTGCCTTTTGTATTTAATTCCGATGCAATTTCTGTGTTTCATCGTCAATAAGACGGTCCAAGGGCTTCAGTAAACCTGGAGTGAAGCATTTGAATCTATAACTAGTGTCACAGGAATGGTTCAAATCATAGACAGTAGGAAGAGTCAGTCTTCTTGTACTTAAGTCGGCATTGTGCCTTTTCTATTTAATTCCGATGCAATTTCTGTGTTTCATCGTCAATAAGAAGGTCCAAGGTATACATTAAACCTGAAGGGAAGCATCGGAATCTATAACTAGTGTCACAGGAATGGTTCAAAACATAGTCAGTAAGAAGTGTCAGACTTCTTGTACTTAAGTCGGCATTGGGCCTTTTCTATTTAATTCCGATGCAATTTCTGCGTTTCATAGTCAATAAGAAGGTCCAAGGGATACAGTAAACCTGGAGTGAAGCATCGGAATCTATAACTAATGTCACAGGAATGGTTAAAACATAGACAGTAAGAAGAGTCAGTCTTCTTGTACTTAAGTCGACATTGTGCCTTTTCTATTTAATTCCGATGAGATTTCTGTGTTTCATCGTCAATAAGAATGTCAGAGGGATATTATAAACCTGAAGTGAACCATCGGAATCTATAACTACTGTCACAGGAATGGTTCAAACAATGTCAGTAAGAAGAGTCAGTCTTCTTGTCCTTAAGTCGGCATTGTGCCTTATGTATTTAATTCCAATGCAATTTCTGTGTTTCATCGTAAATAAGAAGGTCCAAAGGATACAGTAAACCTGGAGTGTAGCATCGCAATCTATAACTAGTGTCACAGGAATGGTTCAAAACATAGACAGTAAGATGAGTCATACTTCTTGTACTTAAGTCGGCATTGTGCCTTTTGTATTAAATTCCGATGCAATTTCTGTGTTTCATCGTCAATAAGAAGGTCAGAAGGATACAGTAAGCCTGAAGTGAAGCATCGGAATCTATAAGTAGTGTCACAGGAATGGTTCAAAACATAGTCAGTAAGAAAAGTCAGTCTTCTTGTCCTTAAGTCGGCATTGTGCCTTTTGTATTTAATTCCGATGCAATTTCTGTGTTTCATCGTCAATAAGAAGGACCAAGGGATACAGTAAACCTGAAGTGAAGCATCGGAAGCGATAAGTAGTGTCATAGGAATGGTTCAAAACATAGTCAGTAAGAAGGGACAGTCTTCTTGTCCTTAAGTCGGCATTGTGCCTTTTGTATTTAATTCCTATTCATTTTCTGTGTTTCATCGGCAATAACGTCAGAGGGATACAGTAAACCTGAAGTGAAGCATCGGAATCTATAACTAGTGTCACATGAATGGTTCAAAACATAGTCAGTAAGATGAGTCAGTCTTTTTGTACATAAGTCGGCATTGTGCCTTTTGTTTTTAATTCCGATGCACTTTCTGTGTTTCATCGTCAATAAGAAAGTCCAAGGGATACGGTAAACCTCAAGTGAAGCATCGGAATCTATAACTAGTGTCACAGGAAATGTTCAAAACATAGACAGTCAGAATAGTCAGTCTTCTAGTACTTAAGTCGGCATTGTGCCTTTTGTATTTAATTCTGATGCAATTTCTGTGTTACATCGTCAATAAGAAGATCAGAGGGATACAGTAAACCTGGAGTGAAGCATCGGAATCTATAACTAGTGTCACAGGAATGGCTCAAAACATAGATAGTAAGAAGAGTCAGTCTTCGTGTACTTAAGTCGGCATTTTGCCTTATGTATTTAATTACGATGCTTTGTCTGTGTTTCATCGTCAATAAGAAGGTCCAAGGGATACAGTTAACCTGCAGTGAAGCATCGGAATCTATAAGTAGTGTCACAGGAATGGTTCAAAACATAGTCAGTAAGAAGAGACAGTCTTCGTGTCCTTAATTCGGCATTGTGCCTTTTGTATTTAATTCCGATTGAATTTCTGTCTTTCATCGGAAATAAGGTCAGAAGGGATACAGTAAACCTGAAGTGAAGCATCGGAATCTATAACTAGTGTCACAGGAATGATTCAAACATAGACAGTAGGAAGACTCTGTCTTCTAGTACTTGAAGTCGGCATTGTGCCTTTTGTATTTAATTCCGATGCAATTTCTGTGTTTCATCGTCAATAAGAAGGTACGAGGGATACAGTAAACCTGAAGTGAAGCATCGGAAACCAAAACTAGTGTCACAGGAACGGTTCAAAACATAGTCAGTAAGAAGAGTCAGTCTTCTTGTACTTAAGTCGGCATTGTGCCTTATGTATTTAATTCCGATGCAATTTCTGTGTTTGATCGTCAATATGAAGGTCAGAGGGATACAGTAAACCTGAAGTGAAGCATCGGAATCTATAACTAGTGTCACAGGAATGGTTCAAAACATAGTCAGTAAGAAGAGTCAGTCTTCTTGTCCTTAAGTCGGCATTGTGCCTTTTGTATTTAATTCCGATGCAATTTCTGTGTTTCATCGTCAATAAGACGGTCCAAGGGCTTCAGTAAACCTGGAGTGAAGCATTTGAATATATAACTAGTGTCACAGGAATGGTTCAAATCATAGACAGTAGGAAGAGTCAGTCTTCTTGTACTTAAGTCGGCATTGTGCCTTTTCTATTTAATTCCGATGCAATTTCTGTGGTTCATCGTCAATAAGAAGGTCCAAGGTATACATTAAACCTGAAGGGAAGCATCGGAATCTATAACTAGTGTCACAGGAATGGTTCAAAACATAGTCAGTAAGAAGTGTCAGACTTCTTGTACTTAAGTCGGCATTGGGCCTTGTCTATTTAATTCCGATGCAATTTCTGCGTTTCATAGTCAATAAGAAGGTCCAAGGGATACAGTAAACCTGGAGTGAAGCATCGGAATCTATAACTAATGTCACAGGAATGGTTAAAACATAGACAGTAAGAAGAGTCAGTCTTCTTGTACTTAAGTCGACATTGTGCCTTTTCTATTTAATTCCGATGAGATTTCTGTGTTTCATCGTCAATAAGAATGTCAGAGGGATATTATAAACCTGAAGTGAACCATCGGAATCTATAACTACTGTCACAGGAATGGTTCAAACAATGTCAGTAAGAAGAGTCAGTCTTCTTGTCCTTAAGTCGGCATTGTGCCTTATGTATTTAATTCCAATGCAATTTCTGTGTTTCATCGTAAATAAGAAGGTCCAAAGGATACAGTAAACCTGGAGTGTAGCATCGCAATCTATAACTAGTGTCACAGGAATGGTTCAAAACATAGACAGTAAGATGAGTCATACTTCTTGTACTTAAGTCGGCATTGTGCCTTATGGATTAAATTCCGATGCAATTTCTGTGTTTCATCGTCAATAAGAAGGTCAGAAGGATACAGTAAGCCTGAAGTGAAGCATCGGAATCTATAAGTAGTGTCACAGGAATGGTTCAAAACATAGTCAGTAAGAAAAGTCAGTCTTCTTGTCCTTAAGTCGGCATTGTGCCTTTTGTATTTAATTCCGATGCAATTTCTGTGTTTCATCGTCAATAAGAAGGACCAAGGGATACAGTAAACCTGAAGTGAAGCATCGGAAGCGATAAGTAGTGTCATAGGAATGGTTCAAAACATAGTCAGTAAGAAGGGACAGTCTTCTTGTCCTTAAGTCGGCATTGTGCCTTTTGTATTTAATTCCTATTCATTTTCTGTGTTTCATCGGCAATAACGTCAGAGGGATACAGTAAACCTGAAGTGAAGCATCGGAATCTATAACTAGTGTCACATGAATGGTTCAAAACATAGTCAGTAAGATGAGTCAGTCTTTTTGTACATAAGTCGGCATTGTGCCTTTTGTGTTTAATTCCGATGCACTTTCTGTGTTTCATCGTCAATAAGAAAGTCCAAGGGATACGGTAAACCTCAAGTGAAGCATCGGAATCTATAACTAGTGTCACAGGAAAGGTTCAAAACATAGACAGTCAGAATAGTCAGTCTTCTCGTACTTAAGTCGGCATTGTGCCTTTTGTATTTAATTCTGATGCAATTTCTGTGTTACATCGTCAATAAGAAGATCAGAGGGATACAGTAAACCTGGAGTGAAGCATCGGAATCTATAACTAGTGTCACAGGAATGGCTCAAAACATAGATAGTAAGAAGAGTCAGTCTTCGTGTACTTAAGTCGGCATTTTGCCTTATGTATTTAATTACGATGCTTTGTCTGTGTTTCATCGTCAATAAGAAGGTCCAAGGGATACAGTAAACCTGAAGTGAAGCATCGGAATCTATAACTAGTATCACAGGAATGGTTCAAATCATAGTCAGTAAGAAGAGTCAGTCTTCTTGTACTTAAGTCGGCATTGTGCCTTTTGTATTTAATTCCGATTCAATTTCTGTATTTCATCGTCAATAAGAAGGTCAGAGGGATACAGTAAGCCTGAAGTGAAGCATCGGAATCTATAACTAGTGTCACAGGAACGGTTCAAAACATAGTCAGTAAGAAAAGTCAGTCTTCTTGTCCTTAAGTCGGCATTGTGCCTTTTGTATTTAATTCCGATGCAATTTCTGTGTTTCATCGTCAATAAGAAGGTACGAGGGATACAGTAAACCTGAAGTGAAGCATCGGAATCCAAAACTAGTGTCACAGGAACGGTTCAAAACATAGTCAGTAAGAAGAGTCAGTCTTCTTGTACTTAAGTCGGCATTGTGCCTTATGTATTTAATTCCGATGCAATTTCTGTGTTTGATCGTCAATATGAAGGTCAGAGGGATACAGTAAACCTGAAGTGAAGCATCGGAATCTATAACTATTGTCACAGGAATGGTTCAAAACATAGTCAGTAAGAAGAGTCAGTCTTCTTGTCCTTAAGTCGGCATTGTGCCTTTTGTATTTAATTCCGATGCAATTTCTGTGTTTCATCGTCAATAAGACGGTCCAAGGGCTTCAGTAAACCTGGAGTGAAGCATTTGAATCTATAACTAGTGTCACAGGAATGGTTCAAAACATAGACAGTAAGAAGAGTCAGTCTTCTTGTACTTAAGTCGACATTGTGCCTTTTCTATTTAATTCCGATGCAATTTCCGTGTTTCATCGTCAATAAGAAAGTCAGAGGGATACAATAAACCTGAAGTGAAGCATTGGAATATATAACTAGTGTCACAGGAATGGTTCAAATTAAAGTCAGTAAGAAGAGTCAGTCCTCTTGTCCATAAGTCGGCATGGTGCCTTTTGTATTTCATTCCGATGCAATTTCTGTGTTTCATCGTCAATAAGAAGGTCAGAGGGATACAGTAAACCTGAAGTGAAGGATCGGAATCTATAACTAGTGTCAGAGGAATGGTCAAAACATAGACTGTAGAAAGAGTCAGTCTTCTTGTACTTAAGTCGACATTGTGCCTTTTCTATTTAATTCCGATGCGATTTCTGTGTTTCATCGTCAATAAGAATGTCAGAGGGATATTATAAACCTGCAGTGAACCATCGGAATCTATAACTACTGTCACAGGAATGGTTCAAACAAAGTCAGTAAGAAGAGTCGGTCTTCTTGTACTTAAGTCGGCATTGTGCCTTTTGTATTTAATTCCGATGCAATTTCTGTGTTTCATCGTCAATAAGAAGGTCCAATGGTTACAGTAAACCTGGAATGTAGCATCGGAATCTATAACTAGTGTCACAGGAATGGTTCAAATCATAGACAGTAAGAAGAGTCAGTCTTCGTGTACTTAAGTCGGCATTTTGCCTTTTGTTTTTAATTCCGATGCATTTTCTGTGTTTCATCGTCGATAAGAAGGTCCAAGGGATACAGTAAATCTGAAGTGAAGCATAGGAATCTATAACTAGTGTCTCAGGAATGGTTCAAATCATAGTCAGAAAGAAGAGTCAGTCTTCTTGTACTTAAGTCGGCATTGTAATTTTTGTATTGAATTCCGATGCAATGTCTGTGTTTCATCGTCAATAACAAGGTCAGAGGGATACAGTAAGCCTGAAGTGAAGCATCGGAATCTATAACTAGTGTCACAGGAATGGTTCAAATCACAGTCAGTAAGAAAAGTCAGTCTTCTTGTCCTTAAGTCGGCATTGTGCCTTTTGTATTTAATTCCGATGCAATTTCTGTGATTCATCGTCAATATGAAGGTCCAAGGGATACAGTAAACCTGAAGTGAAGCATCGGAATCGATAAGTAGTGTCACAGGAATAGTTCAAAACATAGTCAGTAAGAAGAGACAGTCTTCTTGTCCTTAAGTCGGCATTGTGCCTTTTGTATTTAATTCCTATTCAATTTCTGTGTTTCATTGGCAATAAGGTCAGAGGGATACAGTAAACCTGAAGTGAAGCATCGGAATCGATAAGTAGTTTCGCAGGAATGGTTCAAAACATTGACAGTAGGAAGAGTGAGTCTTCTTGTACTTAAGTCGGCATTGTGCCTTTTATATTTAATTCCGATGCAATTTCTGTGTTTCATCGTCAATAAGAAGGTCCAAGGGGTACAGTAATCCTGAAGTGAAGCATCGGAATCTATAACTACTGTCACAGGAATGGTTCAAAACATAGACAGGAAGAAGAGTCATTCTTCTTGTACTTAAGTCGGTATTGTGCCTTTTGTATTTAATTCCGATGCAATTTCTGTGTTTCATCGTAAATAAGAGGGTCCAAGGGATACAGTAAACCTGGAGTGTAGCATCGGAATCTATAACTAGTGTCACAGGAATGGCTCAAAACATAGATAGTAAGAAGAGTCAGTCTTCGTGTACTTAAGTCGGCATTTTGCCTTATGTATTTAATTACGATGCTTTTTCTGTGTTTCATCGTCAATAAGAAGGTCCAAGGGATACAGTAAACCTGAAGTGAAGCATCGGAATCTATAACTAGTGTCACAGGAACGGTTCAAAACATAGTCAGTAAGAAAAGTCAGTCTTCTTGTCCTTAAGTCGGCATTGTGCCTTTTGTATTTAATTCCGATGCAATTTCTGTGTTTCATCGTCAGTAAGAAGGTCCAAGGGATACAGTAAACCTGGAGTGAAGCATCGGAAACTATAACTAGTGTCACAGGAATGGTTCAAAACATAGGCAGTAAGAAGAGTCAGTCTTCTTGTACTTAAGTCGGCATTGTGCCTTTTGTATTTAATTCCGATGCAATTTCTGTGTTTCATCGTAAATAAGAAGGTCCAAGGGATACAGTAAACCAGAAGTGAAGCATCGGAATCTATTACTAGTGTCACTGGAATGGTTCAAAATATAGACAGTAAGGAGAGTCAGTCTTCTTGTACTTAAGTCGGCATTGTGCCTTATGTATTTAATTCCGATGCAATTTCTGTGATTCATCGTCAATAAGAAGGTCCAAGGGATACAGTTAACCTGAAGTGAAGCATCGGAATCTATAACTAGTGTCACAGGAATGATTCAAACTTAGACAGTAGGAAGACTCTGTCTTCTAGTACTTGAAGTCGGCATTGTGCCTTTTGTATTTAATTCCGATGCAATTTCTGTGTTTCATCGTCAATAAGAAGGTACGAGGGATACAGTAAACCTGAAGTGAAGCATCCGAAACCAAAACTAGTGTCACAGGAACGGTTCAAAACATAGTCAGTAAGAAGAGTCAGTCTTATGGTACTTAAGTCGGCATTGTGCCTTATGTATTTAATTCCGATGCAATTTCTGTGTTTGATCGTCAATATGAAGGTCAGAGGGATACAGTAAACCTGAAGTGAAGCATCGGAATCTATAACTATTGCCACAGGAATGGTTCAAAACATAGTCAGTAAGAAGAGTCAGTCTTCTTGTCCTTAAGTCGGCATTGTGCCTTTTGTATTTAATTCCGATGCAATTTCTGTGTTTCATCGTCAATAAGACGGTCCAAGGGCTTCAGTAAACCTGGAGTGAAGCATTTGAATCTATAACTAGTGTCACAGGAATGGTTCAAAACATAGACAGTAAGAAGAGTCAGTCTTCTTGTACTTAAGTCGACATTGTGCCTTTTCTATTTAATTCCGATGCAATTTCTGTGTTTCATCGTCAATAAGAAAGTCAGAGGGATACAATAAACCTGAAGTGAAGCATTGGAATATATAACTAGTGTCACAGGAATGGTTCAAATTAAAGTCAGTAAGAAGAGTCAGTCCTCTTGTCCATAAGTCGGCATGGTGCCTTTTGTATTTCATTCCGATGCAATTTCTGTGTTTCATCGTCAATAAGAAGGTCAGAGGGATACAGTAAACCTGAAGTGAAGGATCGGAATCTATAACTAGTGTCAGAGGAATGGTCAAAACATAGACTGTAGAAAGAGTCAGTCTTCTTGTACTTAAGTCGACATTGTGCCTTTTCTATTTAATTCCGATGCGATTTCTGTGTTTCATCGTCAATAAGAATGTCAGAGGGATATTATAAACCTGCAGTGAACCATCGGAATCTATAACTACTGTCACAGGAATGGTTCAAACAAAGTCAGTAAGAAGAGTCGGTCTTCTTGTACTTAAGTCGGCATTGTGCCTTTTGTATTTAATTCCGATGCAATTTCTGTGTTTCATCGTCAATAAGAAGGTCCAAGGGTTACAGTAAACCTGGAATGTAGCATCGGAATCTATAACTAGTGTCACAGGAATGGTTCAAATCATAGACAGTAAGAGGAGTCAGTCTTCGTGTACTTAAGTCGGCATTTTGCCTTTTGTTTTTAATTCCGATGCATTTTCTGTGTTTCATCGTCGATAAGAAGGTCCAAGGGATACAGTAAATCTGAAGTGAAGCATAGGAATCTATAACTAGTGTCACAGGAATGGTTCAAATCATAGTCAGAAAGAAGAGTCAGTCTTCTTGTACTTAAGTCGGCATTGTAATTTTTGTATTGAATTCCGATGCAATGTCTGTGTTTCATCGTCAATAACAAGGTCAGAGGGATACAGTAAGCCTGAAGTGAAGCATCGGAATCTATAACTAGTGTCACAGGAATGGTTCAAATCACAGTCAGTAAGAAAAGTCAGTCTTCTTGTCCTTAAGTCGGCATTGTGCCTTTTGTATTTAATTCCGATGCAATTTCTGTGATTCATCGTCAATATGAAGGTCCAAGGGATACAGTAAACCTGAAGTGAAGCATCGGAATCGATAAGTAGTGTCACAGGAATAGTTCAAAACATAGTCAGTAAGAAGAGACAGTCTTCTTGTCCTTAAGTCGGCATTGTGCCTTTTGTATTTAATTCCTATTCAATTTCTGTGTTTCATTGTCAATAAGGTCAGAGGGATACAGTAAACCTGAAGTGAAGCATCGGAATCGATAAGTAGTTTCACAGGAATGGTTCAAAACATTGACAGTAGGAAGAGTGAGTCTTCTTGTACTTAAGTCGGCATTGTGCCTTTTATATTTAATTCCGATGCAATTTCTGTGTTTCATCGTCAATAAGAAGGTCCAAGGGGTACAGTAATCCTGAAGTGAAGCATCGGAATCTATAACTACTGTCACAGGAATGGTTCAAAACATAGACAGGAAGAAGAGTCGTTCTTCTTGTACTTAAGTCGGTATTGTGCCTTTTGTATTTAATTCCGATGCAATTTCTGTGTTTCATCGTAAATAAGAGGGTCCAAGGGATACAGTAAACCTGGAGTGTAGCATCGGAATCTATAACTAGTGTCACAGGAATGGCTCAAAACATAGATAGTAAGAAGAGTCAGTCTTCGTGTACTTAAGTCGGCATTTTGCCTTATGTATTTAATTACGATGCTTTTTCTGTGTTTCATCGTCAATAAGAAGGTCCAAGGGATACAGTAAACCTGAAGTGAAGCATCGGAATCTATAACTAGTGTCACAGGAATGGATCAAATCATAGTCAGTAAGAAGAGTCAGTCTTCTTGTACTTAAGTCGGCATTGTGCCTTTTGTATTTAATTCCGATTCAATTTCTGTATTTCATCGTCAATAAGAAGGTCAGAGGGATACAGTAAGCCTGAAGTGAAGCATCGGAATCTATAACTAGTGTCACAGGAACGGTTCAAAACATAGTCAGTAAGAAAAGTCAGTCTTCTTATCCTTAAGTCGGCATTGTGCCTTTTGTATTTAATTCCGATGCATTTTCTGTGTTTCATCGTCAGTAAGAAGGTCCAAGGGATACAGTAAACCTGGAGTGAAGCATCGGAAACTATAACTAGTGTCACAGGAATGGTTCAAAACATAGGCAGTAAGAAGAGTCAGTCTTCTTGTACTTAAGTCGGCATTGTGCCTTTTGTATTTAATTCCGATGCAATTTCTGTGTTTCATCGTAAATAAGAAGGTCCAAGGGATACAGTAAACCAGAAGTGAAGCATCGGAATCTATTACTAGTGTCACTGGAATGGTTCAAAATATAGACAGTAAGGAGAGTCAGTCTTCTTGTACTTAAGTCGGCATTGTGCCTTATGTATTTAATTCCGGTGCAATTTCTGTGATTCATCGTCAATAAGAAGGTCCAAGGGATACAGTTAACCTGAAGTGAAGCATCGGAATCTATAAGTAGTGTCACAGGAATGGTTCAAAACATAGTCAGTAAGAAGAGACAGTCTTCATGTCCTTAATTCGGCATTGTGCCTTTTGTATTTAATTCCGATTGAATTTCTGTCTTTCATCGGCAATAAGGTCAGAAGGGATACAGTAAACCTGAAATGAAGCATCGGAATCTATAACTAGTGCCACAGGAATGATTCAAACATAGACAGTAGGAAGACTCTGTCTTCTAGTACTTGAAGTCGGCATTGTGCCTTTTGTATTTAATTCCGATGCAATTTCTGTGTTTCATCGTCAATAAGAAGGTAAGAGGGATACAGTAAACCTGAAGTGAAGCATCGGAAACCAAAACTACTGTCACAGGAATGGTTCAAAACATAGACAGTAGGAAGAGTCAGTCTTCTTGTACTTAATTCGGCATTGTGCCTTTTGCATTTAATTCCGATGCAATTTCTGTGTTTCATCGCCAATAAGAAGGTCCAAGGGATAAAGTAAACCTGGAGTGAAGCATCGGAATCAATAACTAGTGTCACAGGAATGGTTAAAAACATAGACAGTAAGAAGAGTCAGTCTTCTTGTACTTAAGTCGACATTGTGCCTTTTGTATTTAATTCCGATGCAATTTCTGTGTTTCATCGTCAATAAGAATGTCCAAGGGATACAGTAAACCTGGATTGAAGCATCGGAATCTATAACTAGTGTCACACGAATGGTTCAAAACATAGACAGTAAGAAGAGTCAGTCTTCTTGTACTTAAGTCGGCATTGTGCCTTTTCTATTTAATTCCGATGCAATTTCTGTGTTTCATCAACAATAAGAAGGTCCAAGGGATACAGTAAACTTGAAGTGAAGCATAGGAATCTATAACTAGTGTCATAGGAATGGTTCAAAACATAGTCACAAAGAAGAGTCAGTCTTCTTGTACTTAAGTCGGCATTTAGCCTTTTGTATTTCATTCCGATGCAATTTCTGTGTTTCATCGTCAATAAGAAGGTCCAAGGGATACAGTAAACCTGGAGTGAAGGATCGGAATCTATTACTAGTGTCACAGGAATCGTTCAAAACATAGACAGTAGGAAGAGTCAGTCTTCTTGTACTTAAAACGGCATTGTGCCTTTTGTATTTAATTCCGATGCAATTTCTGTGTTTCATCAACAATAAGAAGGTCCAAATGATACAGTAAACCTGAAGTGAAGCATAGGAATCTATAACTAGTGTCATAGGAATGGTTCAAATCATAGTCAGAAAGAAGAGTCAGTCTTCTTGTACTTAAGTCGACATTTTGCCTTTTCTATTTAATTCCGATGCAATTTCTGTGTTTCATCGTCAATAAGAAAGTCAGAGGGATACAATAAACCTGAAGTGAAGCATCGGAATATAAAACTAGTGTCACAGGAATGTTTCAAATTAAAGTCAGTGAGAAGAGTCAGTCTTCTTGTCCTTAAGTCGGCATGGTGCCTTTTGTATTTAATTGCTATGCAATTTCTGTGTTTCATCGTGCATAAGATGGTCCAAGGGATACAGTAAAGCTGGAGTGTAGCATCGGAATCTATAACTAGTGTCACAGGAATGGTTCAAAACATAGGCACTAAGAAGAGTCAGTCTACGTGTACTTAAGTCGGCATTTTGCCTTTTGTTTTTAATTCCGATGCATTTTCTGTGTTTCATCGTCAATAAGAAGGTCCAAGAGATACAGTAAACCTGAAGTGAAGAATCGGAATCTATAACTAGTGTCACAGGAATGGTTCAAAACATAGTCTGTAAGAAGAGTCAGTCTTCTTGTACTTAAGTCGGCATTGTGCCTTTTGTATTTAATTCCGATGCAATTTCTGTGTTTCATCGTCAATAAGAAGGTCAGAGGGATACAGTAAACCTGAAGTGAAGCATCGGAATTTATAACTAGTGTTACAGGAGTGGTTTTAAACATAGTCAGTAAGAAGAGACAGTCTTCTTGTACTTTAGTCGGCATTGTGCCTTATGTATTTAATTCCGATACAATTTCTGAGTTTCATCGTCAATAAGTAGGTCCAAGGGATACAGTAGACCTGAATTGAAGCATCGGAATCTGTAACTAGTGTCACAGGAATTTTTCAAAACATAGACAGTAAGAAGAGTCAGCCTTCTTGTACTTAAGTCGGCATTGTGCCTTTTGTATTTAAATCCGATGCAAATTCTGTGTTTCATCGTCAATAAGAAGGTCCAAGGGATACAGTGAACCTGGAGTGAAGCATCGGCATCGATAACTAGTGTCACAAGAATGGTTCAAACATAGTCAGTAAGAAGAGTCAGTCTTATTGTACTTAAGTAGGCATTGCGCCTTTTGTATTTCATTCCGCTGCAATTTCTGTGTTTCATGTCAATAAGAAAGTCAGAGGGATACAGTAAACCTGAAGTGAAGGATCGGAATCTATAACTAGTGTCAGAGGAATGGTCAAAACATAGACTGTAGGAAGAGTCATTCTTCTTGTACTTAAGTCGGCATTGTTCCTTTTGTATTTAATTCGGATGCAATTTCTGTGTTTCATTGTCAATAGGAAGGTCAGAAGGATACAGTAAACCTGAAGTGAAGCATCGGAATCAATAACTAGTGTCACAGGAATGGTTCAAAACATAGACAATAAGAAGAGTCAGTCTTCTTGTACTTAAGTCGGCATTGTGCCTTTTCTATTTAATTCCGATGCTATTTCTGTGATTCATCGTCAATAAGAAGGTCCAAGGTATACATTAAACCTGAAGTGAAGCATCGGAATCTATAACTAGTGTCACAAGAATGGATCAAAACATAGTCAGTAAGAAGAGTCAGACCACTTGTACTTAAGTCGGCATTGTGCCTTTTCTATTTAATTCCGATGCAATTTCTGTGTTTCATCGTCAATAATAAGGTCCAAGGGATACAGTAAACCTTGAGTGAAGCATCGGAATCTATAACTAGTGTCACAGGAATGGTTCAAAACATAGACAGTAAGAAGAGTCAGTCTCCTTGTACTTACGTCGACATTGTGCCTTTTCTATTTAATTCCGATGCAATTTCTGTGTTTCATCGTCAATAAGAAAGTCAGAGGGATACAATTAACCTGAAGTGAAGCTTCGGAATCTATAACTAGTGTCACAGGAATGGTTCAAAACATAGTCAGTAAGAAGAGTTAGTCTTCTTGTCCTTAAGTCGGCATTGTGTCATTTGTATTTAATTCCGATGCAATTTCTGTTATTCATCGTCAATAAGAAGGTCCAAGGGATACGGTGAACCTGGAGTGAAGCATCGGAATCTATAACTAGTGTCACAGGAGTGCTTTTAAACATAGTCAGTAAGAATAGTCAGTCTTCTTGTACTTTAGTCGGCATTGTGCCTTTTGTATTTAATTCCGATACAATTTCTGTGTTTCATCGACAATAAGAAGGTCCAAGGGATACAGTAGATCTGAATTGAAGCATCGGAATCTGTAACTAGTGTCACAGGAATTTTTCAAAACATAGACAGTAAGAAGAGTCACACTACTTGTACTGAAGTCGACAATGTGCCTTTTCTATTTAATTCCGATGCAATTTCTGTGTTTCATCGTCAATAAGATGGTCCAAGGGATACAGTAAACCTGGAGTGAAGCATCGGAATCTATAACTAGTGTCACAGGAATGGTTCAAAGCATAGACAGTAAGAAGAGTCAGTCTTCTTGTACTTAAATCGACATTGTGCCTTTTCTACTTAATTCCGATGCAATTTCTGTGTTTCATCGTCAATAAGAAAGTCAGAGGGATACAATTAACCTGAAGTGAAGCATTGGAATATACAACTAGTGTCACAGGAATGGTTCAAAACATAGACAGTAAGAAGAGTCAGTCTACGTGTACTTAAGTCGGCATTTTGCCTTTTGTATTTAATTCCGATGCATTTTCTGTGTTTCATCGTCAATAAGAAGGTCCAAGGGATTCAGTAAACCTGAAGTGAAGCATCTGAATCTATAACTAGTGTCACAGGAATGGTTCAAAACATAGTCAGTAAGAAGAGTCAGTCTTCTTGTACTTAAGTCGGCATTGTGCCTTTTGTATTAAATTCCGATGCAATTTCTGTGTTTCATCGTCAATAAGAAGGTCAGAGGGATACAGTAAACCTGAAGTGAAGCATCGGATTCTATAACTAGTGTCACAGGAATGGTTCAAAACATAGTCAGTAAGAAGAGTCAGTCTTCTTGTCCTTAAGTCGGCATTGTGCCTCTTGTATTTATATTCCGATACAATTTCTGTGTTTCATTAATAATAAGAAGATCCAAGGGGGTACAGTAAACCTGAAGTGAAGCACCGGAATCTATAACTAGTGTCACACGAATGGTTCAAAACATAGTCAGTAAGAAGAGTCAGTCTTCTTGTACTTAAGTCGGCATTGTGCCTTTTCTATTTAATTCCGATGCAATTTCTGTGTTTCATCAACAATAAGAAGGTCCAAGGGATACAGTAAACTTGAAGTGAAGCATAGGAATCTATAACTAGTGTCATAGGAATGGTTCAAAACATAGTCACAAAGAAGAGTCAGTCTTCTTGTACTTAAGTCGGCATTTAGCCTTTTGTATTTCATTCCGATGCAATTTCTGTGTTTCATCGTCAATAAGAAGGTCCAAGGGATACAGTAAACCTGGAGTGAAGGATCGGAATCTATTACTAGTGTCACAGGAATCGTTCAAAACATAGACAGTAGGAAGAGTCAGTCTTCTTGTACTTAAAACGGCATTGTGCCTTTTGTATTTAATTCCGATGCAATTTCTGTGTTTCATCAACAATAAGAAGGTCCAAATGATACAGTAAACCTGAAGTGAAGCATAGGAATCTATAACTAGTGTCATAGGAATGGTTCAAATCATAGTCAGAAAGAAGAGTCAGTCTTCTTGTACTTAAGTCGACATTTTGCCTTTTCTATTTAATTCCGATGCAATTTCTGTGTTTCATCGTCAATAAGAAAGTCAGAGGGATACAATAAACCTGAAGTGAAGCATCGGAATATAAAACTAGTGTCACAGGAATGTTTCAAATTAAAGTCAGTGAGAAGAGTCAGTCTTCTTGTCCTTAAGTCGGCATGGTGCCTTTTGTATTTAATTGCTATGCAATTTCTGTGTTTCATCGTGCATAAGATGGTCCAAGGGATACAGTAAAGCTGGAGTGTAGCATCGGAATCTATAACTAGTGTCACAGGAATGGTTCAAAACATAGGCACTAAGAAGAGTCAGTCTACGTGTACTTAAGTCGGCATTTTGCCTTTTGTTTTTAATTCCGATGCATTTTCTGTGTTTCATCGTCAATAAGAAGGTCCAAGAGATACAGTAAACCTGAAGTGAAGAATCGGAATCTATAACTAGTGTCACAGGAATGGTTCAAAACATAGTCTGTAAGAAGAGTCAGTCTTCTTGTACTTAAGTCGGCATTGTGCCTTTTGTATTTAATTCCGATGCAATTTCTGTGTTTCATCGTCAATAAGAAGGTCAGAGGGATACAGTAAACCTGAAGTGAAGCATCGGAATTTATAACTAGTGTTACAGGAGTGGTTTTAAACATAGTCAGTAAGAAGAGACAGTCTTCTTGTACTTTAGTCGGCATTGTGCCTTATGTATTTAATTCCGATACAATTTCTGAGTTTCATCGTCAATAAGAAGGTCCAAGGGATACAGTAGACCTGAATTGAAGCATCGGAATCTATAACTAGTGTCACAGGAATTTTTCAAAACATAGACAGTAAGAAGAGTCAGCCTTCTTGTACTTAAGTCGGCATTGTGCCTTTTGTATTTTAATCCGATGCAAATTCTGTGTTTCATCGTCAATAAGAAGGTCCAAGGGATACAGTGAACCTGGAGTGAAGCATCGGCATCGATAACTAGTGTCACAAGAATGGTTCAAACATAGTCAGTAAGAAGAGTCAGTCTTATTGTACTTAAGTAGGCATTGTGCCTTTTGTATTTCATTCCGCTGCAATTTCTGTGTTTCATGTCAATAAGAAAGTCAGAGGGATACAGTAAACCTGAAGTGAAGGATCGGAATCTATAACTAGTGTCAGAGGAATGGTCAAAACATAGACTGTAGGAAGAGTCATTCTTCTTGTACTTAAGTCGGCATTGTTCCTTTTGTATTTAATTCGGATGCAATTTCTGTGTTTCATTGTCAATAGGAAGGTCAGAGGGATACAGTAAACCTGAAGTGAAGCATCGGAATCTATAACTAGTGTCACAGGAATGGTTCAAAACACAGACAATAAGAAGAGTCAGTCTTCTTGTACTTAAGTCGGCATTGTGCCTTTTCTATTTAATTCCGATGCAATTTCTGTGATTCATCGTCAATAAGAAGGTCCAAGGTATACATTAAACCTGAAGTGAAGCATCGGAATCTATAACTAGTGTCACACGAATGGTTCAAAACATAGACAGTAAGAAGAGTCAGTCTTCTTGTACTTAAGTCGGCATTGTGCCTTTTCTATTTAATTCCGATGCAATTTCTGTGTTTCATCAACAATAAGAAGGTCCAAGGGATACAGTAAACTTGAAGTGAAGCATAGGAATCTATAACTAGTGTCATAGGAATGGTTCAAAACATAGTCACAAAGAAGAGTCAGTCTTCTTGTACTTAAGTCGGCATTTAGCCTTTTGTATTTCATTCCGATGCAATTTCTGTGTTTCATCGTCAATAAGAAGGTCCAAGGGATACAGTAAACCTGGAGTGAAGGATCGGAATCTATTACTAGTGTCACAGGAATCGTTCAAAACATAGACAGTAGGAAGAGTCAGTCTTCTTGTACTTAAAACGGCATTGTGCCTTTTGTATTTAATTCCGATGCAATTTCTGTGTTTCATCAACAATAAGAAGGTCCAAATGATACAGTAAACCTGAAGTGAAGCATAGGAATCTATAACTAGTGTCATAGGAATGGTTCAAATCATAGTCAGAAAGAAGAGTCAGTCTTCTTGTACTTAAGTCGACATTTTGCCTTTTCTATTTAATTCCGATGCAATTTCTGTGTTTCATCGTCAATAAGAAAGTCAGAGGGATACAATAAACCTGAAGTGAAGCATCGGAATATAAAACTAGTGTCACAGGAATGTTTCAAATTAAAGTCAGTGAGAAGAGTCAGTCTTCTTGTCCTTAAGTCGGCATGGTGCCTTTTGTATTTAATTGCTATGCAATTTCTGTGTTTCATCGTGCATAAGATGGTCCAAGGGATACAGTAAAGCTGGAGTGTAGCATCGGAATCTATAACTAGTGTCACAGGAATGGTTCAAAACATAGGCACTAAGAAGAGTCAGTCTACGTGTACTTAAGTCGGCATTTTGCCTTTTGTTTTTAATTCCGATGCATTTTCTGTGTTTCATCGTCAATAAGAAGGTCCAAGAGATACAGTAAACCTGAAGTGAAGAATCGGAATCTATAACTAGTGTCACAGGAATGGTTCAAAACATAGTCTGTAAGAAGAGTCAGTCTTCTTGTACTTAAGTCGGCATTGTGCCTTTTGTATTTAATTCCGATGCAATTTCTGTGTTTCATCGTCAATAAGAAGGTCAGAGGGATACAGTAAACCTGAAGTGAAGCATCGGAATTTATAACTAGTGTTACAGGAGTGGTTTTAAACATAGTCAGTAAGAAGAGACAGTCTTCTTGTACTTTAGTCGGCATTGTGCCTTATGTATTTAATTCCGATACAATTTCTGAGTTTCATCGTCAATAAGTAGGTCCAAGGGATACAGTAGACCTGAATTGAAGCATCGGAATCTGTAACTAGTGTCACAGGAATTTTTCAAAACATAGACAGTAAGAAGAGTCAGCCTTCTTGTACTTAAGTCGGCATTGTGCCTTTTGTATTTAAATCCGATGCAAATTCTGTGTTTCATCGTCAATAAGAAGGTCCAAGGGATACAGTGAACCTGGAGTGAAGCATCGGCATCGATAACTAGTGTCACAAGAATGGTTCAAACATAGTCAGTAAGAAGAGTCAGTCTTATTGTACTTAAGTAGGCATTGCGCCTTTTGTATTTCATTCCGCTGCAATTTCTGTGTTTCATGTCAATAAGAAAGTCAGAGGGATACAGTAAACCTGAAGTGAAGGATCGGAATCTATAACTAGTGTCAGAGGAATGGTCAAAACATAGACTGTAGGAAGAGTCATTCTTCTTGTACTTAAGTCGGCATTGTTCCTTTTGTATTTAATTCGGATGCAATTTCTGTGTTTCATTGTCAATAGGAAGGTCAGAAGGATACAGTAAACCTGAAGTGAAGCATCGGAATCTATAACTAGTGTCACAGGAATGGTTCAAAACATAGACAATAAGAAGAGTCAGTCTTCTTGTACTTAAGTCGGCATTGTGCCTTTTCTATTTAATTCCGATGCTATTTCTGTGATTCATCGTCAATAAGAAGGTCCAAGGTATACATTAAACCTGAAGTGAAGCATCGGAATCTATAACTAGTGTCACAAGAATGGATCAAAACATAGTCAGTAAGAAGAGTCAGACCACTTGTACTTAAGTCGGCATTGTGCCTTTTCTATTTAATTCCGATGCAATTTCTGTGTTTCATCGTCAATAATAAGGTCCAAGGGATACAGTAAACCTTGAGTGAAGCATCGGAATCTATAACTAGTGTCACAGGAATGGTTCAAAACATAGACAGTAAGAAGAGTCAGTCTCCTTGTACTTACGTCGACATTGTGCCTTTTCTATTTAATTCCGATGCAATTTCTGTGTTTCATCGTCAATAAGAAAGTCAGAGGGATACAATTAACCTGAAGTGAAGCTTCGGAATCTATAACTAGTGTCACAGGAATGGTTCAAAACATAGTCAGTAAGAAGAGTTAGTCTTCTTGTCCTTAAGTCGGCATTGTGTCATTTGTATTTAATTCCGATGCAATTTCTGTTATTCATCGTCAATAAGAAGGTCCAAGGGATACGGTGAACCTGGAGTGAAGCATCGGAATCTATAACTAGTGTCACAGGAGTGCTTTTAAACATAGTCAGTAAGAATAGTCAGTCTTCTTGTACTTTAGTCGGCATTGTGCCTTTTGTATTTAATTCCGATACAATTTCTGTGTTTCATCGACAATAAGAAGGTCCAAGGGATACAGTAGATCTGAATTGAAGCATCGGAATCTGTAACTAGTGTCACAGGAATTTTTCAAAACATAGACAGTAAGAAGAGTCACACTACTTGTACTGAAGTCGACAATGTGCCTTTTCTATTTAATTCCGATGCAATTTCTGTGTTTCATCGTCAATAAGATGGTCCAAGGGATACAGTAAACCTGGAGTGAAGCATCGGAATCTATAACTAGTGTCACAGGAATGGTTCAAAGCATAGACAGTAAGAAGAGTCAGTCTTCTTGTACTTAAATCGACATTGTGCCTTTTCTACTTAATTCCGATGCAATTTCTGTGTTTCATCGTCAATAAGAAAGTCAGAGGGATACAATTAACCTGAAGTGAAGCATTGGAATATACAACTAGTGTCACAGGAATGGTTCAAAACATAGACAGTAAGAAGAGTCAGTCTACGTGTACTTAAGTCGGCATTTTGCCTTTTGTATTTAATTCCGATGCATTTTCTGTGTTTCATCGTCAATAAGAAGGTCCAAGGGATTCAGTAAACCTGAAGTGAAGCATCTGAATCTATAACTAGTGTCACAGGAATGGTTCAAAACATAGTCAGTAAGAAGAGTCAGTCTTCTTGTACTTAAGTCGGCATTGTGCCTTTTGTATTAAATTCCGATGCAATTTCTGTGTTTCATCGTCAATAAGAAGGTCAGAGGGATACAGTAAACCTGAAGTGAAGCATCGGATTCTATAACTAGTGTCACAGGAATGGTTCAAAACATAGTCAGTAAGAAGAGTCAGTCTTCTTGTCCTTAAGTCGGCATTGTGCCTCTTGTATTTATATTCCGATACAATTTCTGTGTTTCATTAATAATAAGAAGATCCAAGGGGGTACAGTAAACCTGAAGTGAAGCACCGGAATCTATAACTAGTGTCACACGAATGGTTCAAAACATAGTCAGTAAGAAGAGTCAGTCTTCTTGTACTTAAGTCGGCATTGTGCCTTTTCTATTTAATTCCGATGCAATTTCTGTGTTTCATCAACAATAAGAAGGTCCAAGGGATACAGTAAACTTGAAGTGAAGCATAGGAATCTATAACTAGTGTCATAGGAATGGTTCAAAACATAGTCACAAAGAAGAGTCAGTCTTCTTGTACTTAAGTCGGCATTTAGCCTTTTGTATTTCATTCCGATGCAATTTCTGTGTTTCATCGTCAATAAGAAGGTCCAAGGGATACAGTAAACCTGGAGTGAAGGATCGGAATCTATTACTAGTGTCACAGGAATCGTTCAAAACATAGACAGTAGGAAGAGTCAGTCTTCTTGTACTTAAAACGGCATTGTGCCTTTTGTATTTAATTCCGATGCAATTTCTGTGTTTCATCAACAATAAGAAGGTCCAAATGATACAGTAAACCTGAAGTGAAGCATAGGAATCTATAACTAGTGTCATAGGAATGGTTCAAATCATAGTCAGAAAGAAGAGTCAGTCTTCTTGTACTTAAGTCGACATTTTGCCTTTTCTATTTAATTCCGATGCAATTTCTGTGTTTCATCGTCAATAAGAAAGTCAGAGGGATACAATAAACCTGAAGTGAAGCATCGGAATATAAAACTAGTGTCACAGGAATGTTTCAAATTAAAGTCAGTGAGAAGAGTCAGTCTTCTTGTCCTTAAGTCGGCATGGTGCCTTTTGTATTTAATTGCTATGCAATTTCTGTGTTTCATCGTGCATAAGATGGTCCAAGGGATACAGTAAAGCTGGAGTGTAGCATCGGAATCTATAACTAGTGTCACAGGAATGGTTCAAAACATAGGCACTAAGAAGAGTCAGTCTACGTGTACTTAAGTCGGCATTTTGCCTTTTGTTTTTAATTCCGATGCATTTTCTGTGTTTCATCGTCAATAAGAAGGTCCAAGAGATACAGTAAACCTGAAGTGAAGAATCGGAATCTATAACTAGTGTCACAGGAATGGTTCAAAACATAGTCTGTAAGAAGAGTCAGTCTTCTTGTACTTAAGTCGGCATTGTGCCTTTTGTATTTAATTCCGATGCAATTTCTGTGTTTCATCGTCAATAAGAAGGTCAGAGGGATACAGTAAACCTGAAGTGAAGCATCGGAATTTATAACTAGTGTTACAGGAGTGGTTTTAAACATAGTCAGTAAGAAGAGACAGTCTTCTTGTACTTTAGTCGGCATTGTGCCTTATGTATTTAATTCCGATACAATTTCTGAGTTTCATCGTCAATAAGAAGGTCCAAGGGATACAGTAGACCTGAATTGAAGCATCGGAATCTATAACTAGTGTCACAGGAATTTTTCAAAACATAGACAGTAAGAAGAGTCAGCCTTCTTGTACTTAAGTCGGCATTGTGCCTTTTGTATTTTAATCCGATGCAAATTCTGTGTTTCATCGTCAATAAGAAGGTCCAAGGGATACAGTGAACCTGGAGTGAAGCATCGGCATCGATAACTAGTGTCACAAGAATGGTTCAAACATAGTCAGTAAGAAGAGTCAGTCTTATTGTACTTAAGTAGGCATTGTGCCTTTTGTATTTCATTCCGCTGCAATTTCTGTGTTTCATGTCAATAAGAAAGTCAGAGGGATACAGTAAACCTGAAGTGAAGGATCGGAATCTATAACTAGTGTCAGAGGAATGGTCAAAACATAGACTGTAGGAAGAGTCATTCTTCTTGTACTTAAGTCGGCATTGTTCCTTTTGTATTTAATTCGGATGCAATTTCTGTGTTTCATTGTCAATAGGAAGGTCAGAGGGATACAGTAAACCTGAAGTGAAGCATCGGAATCTATAACTAGTGTCACAGGAATGGTTCAAAACATAGACAATAAGAAGAGTCAGTCTTCTTGTACTTAAGTCGGCATTGTGCCTTTTCTATTTAATTCCGATGCAATTTCTGTGATTCATCGTCAATAAGAAGGTCCAAGGTATACATTAAACCTGAAGTGAAGCATCGGAATCTATAACTAGTGTCACAAGAATGGATCAAAACATAGTCAGTAAGAAGAGTCAGACCACTTGTACTTAAGTCGGCATTGTGCCTTTTCTATTTAATTCCGATGCAATTTCTGTGTTTCATCGTCAATAATAAGGTCCAAGGGATACAGTAAACCTTGAGTGAAGCATCGGAATCTATAACTAGTGTCACAGGAATGGTTCAAAACATAGACAGTAAGAAGAGTCAGTCTCCTTGTACTTACGTCGACATTGTGCCTTTTCCATTTAATTCCGATGCAATTTCTGTGTTTCATCGTCAATAAGAAAGTCAGAGGGATACAATTAACCTGAAGTGAAGCTTCGGAATCTATAACTAGTGTCACAGGAATGGTTCAAAACAAAGTCAGTAAGAAGAGTTAGTCTTCTTGTCCTTAAGTCGGCATTGTGTCATTTGTATTTAATTCCGATGCAATTTCTGTTATTCATCGTCAATAAGAAGGTCCAAGGGATACAGTGAACCTGGAGTGAAGCATCGGAATCTATAACTAGTGTCACAGGAGTGCTTTTAAACATAGTCAGTAAGAATAGTCAGTCTTCTTGTACTTTAGTCGGCATTGTGCCTTTTGTATTTAATTCCGATACAATTTCTGTGTTTCATCGACAATAAGAAGGTCCAAGGGATACAGTAGATCTGAATTGAAGCATCGGAATCTGTAACTAGTGTCACAGGAATTTTTCAAAACATAGACAGTAAGAAGAGTCACACTACTTGTACTGAAGTCGACAATGTGCCTTTTCTATTTAATTCCGATGCAATTTCTGTGTTTCATCGTCAATAAGATGGTCCAAGGGATACAGTAAACCTGGAGTGAAGCATCGGAATCTATAACTAGTGTCACAGGAATGGTTCAAAGCATAGACAGTAAGAAGAGTCAGTCTTCTTGTACTTAAATCGACATTGTGCCTTTTCTACTTAATTCCGATGCAATTTCTGTGTTTCATCGTCAATAAGAAAGTCAGAGGGATACAATTAACCTGAAGTGAAGCATTGGAATATACAACTAGTGTCACAGGAATGGTTCAAAACATAGACAGTAAGAAGAGTCAGTCTACGTGTACTTAAGTCGGCATTTTGCCTTTTGTATTTAATTCCGATGCATTTTCTGTGTTTCATCGTCAATAAGAAGGTCCAAGGGATTCAGTAAACCTGAAGTGAAGCATCTGAATCTATAACTAGTGTCACAGGAACGGTTCAAAACATAGTCAGTAAGAAGAGTCAGTCTTCTTGTACTTAAGTCGGCATTGTGCCTTTTGTATTAAATTCCGATGCAATTTCTGTGTTTCATCGTCAATAAGAAGGTCAGAGGGATACAGTAAACCTGAAGTGAAGCATCGGATTCTATAACTAGTGTCACAGGAATGGTTCAAAACATAGTCAGTAAGAAGAGTCAGTCTTCTTGAACTTAAGTCGGCATTGTGCCTTTTGTATTTAATTCCGAGGCAATATCTGTGTGTCATCGTCAATAAGAAGGTCCAAGGGATACAGTAAACCTGGAGTGAAGCATCGGAATCTATAACTAGTGTTACAGGAGTGGTTTTAAACATAGTCAGTAAGAAGGGTCAGTCTTCTTGTACTTTAGTCGGCATTGTGCCTTTTGTATTTAATTCCGATACAATTTCTGTGTTTCATCGTCAATAAGAAGGTCCAAGGGATACAGTAGACCTGAATTGAAGCAAGGAATCTATAACTAGTGTCACAGGAATTTTTCAAATCATAGACAGTAAGGAGAGTCAGTCTTCTTGTATTTAAGTCGGCATTGTGCCTTTTGTATTTAATTCCGATGCAATTTCTGTGTTTCATCGTCAATACGAAGATCCAAGGGATACAGCAAACCTGAAGTTAAGCATCGGAATTTACAACTAGTGTCACAGGAATAGTTCAAAACATAGACAGCAAGAAGAGTCAGTCTTCTTGTACTTAAGTCGGCATTGTGCCTTTTGTATTTAATTCCGATGCAATATCTTTGTGTCATCGTCAATAAGAAGGTCCAAGGGATACAGTAAACCTGGAGTGAAGCATCGGAATCTATAACTAGTGTTACAGGAGTGGTTTTAAACATAGTCAGTAAGAAGAGTCAGTCTTCTTTTACTTTAGTCGGCATTGTGCCTTTTCTATTTAATTCCGATGTAATTTCTGTGTTTCTTCGTCAATAAGAATGTCAGAGGGATACAGTAACCCTGAAGTGAAGCACCGGAATCTATAACTAGAGTCACAGGAATGGTTCAAAACATAGACAGTAAGAAGAGTCAGTCTTCTTGAACTTAAGACGGTATTGTGCCTTTTGTATTTAAATCCGATGCAATTTCTGTGTTTCATCGTCAATAAGAAGGTCTAAGGGATACAGTGAACCTGGAGTGAAGCATCGGAATCGATAACTAGTGGCACAAGAATGGTTCAAAACATAGTCAGTAAGAAGAACCAGTCTTATTGTACTTAAGTAGGCATTGTGTCTTTTGTATTTCATTCCGATGCAATTTCTGTGTTTCATCGTCAATAAGAAGGTCAGAGGGATACAATAAACCTGAAGTGAAGGATCGGAATCTATAACTACTGTCAGAGGAATGGTCAAAACATAGACTGTAGGAAGAGTCAGTCTTCTTGTACTTAAGTCGGCATTGTTCCTTTTGTATTTAATTCGGATGCAATTTCTGTGTTTCATTGTCAATAGGAAGGTCAGAGGGATACAGTGAACCTGAAGTGAAGCATCGGAATCTATAACTATTGTCACAGGAATGGTTCAAAACAGAGACAATAAGAAGAGTCAGTCTTCTTGTACTTAAGTCGGCATTGTGCCTTTTCTATTTAATTCCGATGCAATTTCTGTGTTTCATCGTCAATAAGAAGGTCCAAGGTATACATTAAACCTGATGTGAAGCATCGGAATCTATAACTAGTGTCACAGGAATGGTTCAAAACATAGTCAGTAAGAAGAGTCAGACTACTTGTACCTAAGTCGGCATTGTGCCTTTTCTATTTAATTCCGATGCAATTTCTGTGTTTCATCGTCAATAAGAAGGTCCAAGGGATACAGTAAACCTGGAGTGAAGCATCGGAATCTATAACTAGTGTCACAGGAACGGTTCAAAACATAGACAGTAAGAAGAGTCAGTCTTCTTGTACTTAAGTCAACATTGTGCCTTTTCTATTTAATTCCGATGCAATTTCTGTGTTTCATCGTCAATAAGAAAGTCAGAGGGATACAATTAACCTGAAGTGAAGCATCGGAATCTATAACTAGTGTCACAGGAATGGTTCAAAACAAAGTCAGTAAGAAGAGTCAGTCTTCTTGTCCTTAAGTCGGCATTGTGCCTTTTGTATTTAATTGCGATGCAATTTCTGCATTTCGTCGTAAATAAGAGGGTTCAAGGGATTCAGTAAACCTGAAGTGAAGCATCGGAATCTATTACTAGTGTCAATGGAATGGTTCAAAATATAGACAGTTAGGAGAGTCAGTCTTCTTGTACTTAAGTCGGCATTGTGCCTATTGTATTTAATTCCGTTGCAATTTTTGTGATTCATCGTCAATAAGAAGGTCCAAGGGATACAGTAAACCTGATGTGAAGCATCGGACTCTATAACTAGTTCCACAGAAATGGTTCAAAACATAGACAGTAGGAAGAGTCAGTCTTCTTGTACTTAAGTCGGCATTGTACTTTTTGTATTTAATTCCGATGCAATTTCTGTGTTTCATAGTGAATAAGAAGGTCCAAGGGATACAGTAAACCTGAAGTGAAGCATCGGAATCTATAACTAGCGTCACAGGAATGGTTCAAAACAAAGACAGTTGGAAGTGTCAGTCTTCTTGTACTTAAGTCGGCATTGTGTCTTTTGTATTTAATTCCGATGCAATTTCTTTGTTTCATCGTCAATAAGAAGGTCCAAGGGATACAATAAACCTGGAGTGAAGCATCGGAATCTATAACTAGTGTCACAGGAGTGGTTTTAAACATAGTCAGTAAGAAGAATCAGTCTTCCTGTACTTTAGTCGGCATTGTCCCTTTTGTATTTAATTCCGATACAATTTCTGTGTTTCATTGTCTATAAGAAGGTCCAAGGGATACAGTAGACCTGAATTGAAGCATCGGAATCTATAACTAGTGGCACAGGAATTTTTCAAAACATAGACAGTACGAAGAGTCAGACTACTTGTACTTAAGTCGGCATTGTGCCTTTTCTATTTAATTCCGATGCAATTTCTGTGTTTCATCGTCAATAAGAAGGTCCAAGGGATACAGTAAACCTGGAGTGAAGCATCGGAATGTATAACTAGTGTCACAGGAATGGTTCAAAGCATAGAAAGTAAGAAGAGTCAGTCTTCTTGTACTTAAGTCGTCATTGTGCCTTTTCTATTGAATTCCGATGCAATTTCTGTGTTTCATCGTTAATAAGAAAGTCAGAGGGATACAATAAACCTGAAGTGAAGGATTGGAATATATAACTAGTGTCACAGGAATGGTTCAAATTAAAGTCAGTAAGAAGAGTCAGTCTTCTTGCCCTTAAGTCAGCATGGTGCCTTTGTATTTAATTGCGATGCAATTTCTGTGTTTCATCGTAAATAAGAAGGTCCAAGGGATACAGTAAACCTGGAGTGTAGCATCGGAATCTATAACTAGTATCACAGGAATGGTTCAAAACATAGACAGTAAGAAGAGTCAGTCTACGTGTACTTAAGTCGGCATTTTGCCTTTTGTATTTAATTACGATGCATTTTCTGTGTTTCATCGTCAATAAGAAGGTCCAAGGGATACAGTAAACTTGAAGTGAAGCATCGGAATCTATAACTAGTGTCACAGGAATGGTTCAAAACATAGTCAGTAAGAAGAGTCAGTCTTCTTGTCCTTAAGTCGGCATTGTGCCTTTTGTATTTAATTCCGATACAATTTCTATGTTTCATCGTCAATAAGAAGGTCCAAGGGATACAGTAAACCTGGAGTGAAGCATCGGAATTTATAACTAGTGTCACAGGAATGGTTCAAAACATAGACAGTAAGAAGTGTCAGTCTTCTTGTACTTAAGTCGGCATTGTGCCTATTTAATTCCGATGCAATTTCTGTGTTTCATCAACAATAAGAAGATCCAAGGGATACAGTAAACCTGGAGTGAAGGATCGGAATCTATAACTAGTGTTACAGGAGTGGTTTTAAACATAGTCAGTAAGAAGAGTCAGTCTTCTTGTACTTTAGTCGTCATTGTGCTTTTGTATTTAATTCCGATACAATTTCTGTGTTTCATCGTCAATAAGAAGGTCCAAGGGATACAGTAGACCTGAATTGAAGCGAGGAAACTATAACTAGTGTCACAGGAATTTTTCAAATCATAGACAGTAAGAAGAGTCAGCCTTCTTGTACTTAAGTCGGCATTGTGCCTTTTGAATTTAATTCCGATGCAATTTCTGTGTTTCATCGTCAATGAGAAGGTCAGAGGGATACAGTAACCCTGAAGTGAAGCACCGGAATCTATAACTAGAGCCACAGGAATGGTTGAAAACATAGACAGTAAGAAGAGGCAGTCTTCTTGAACTTATGACGGCATTGTGCCTTTTGTATTTAAATCCGATGCAATTTCTGTGTTTCATTGTCAGTAAGAAGGTCAAAGGGATACAGTGAACCTGGAGTGAAGCATCGGAATCGATAACTAGTGTCACAAGAATGGTTCAAAACGTAGTCAGTAAGAAGAGTCAGTCTTATTGTACTTAAGTAGGCATTGTGCCTTTTGTATTTCATTCCGATGCAATTTCTTTGTTTCATCGTCAATAAGAAGGTCCAAGGGATACAGTAAACCTGGAGTGAAGCATCGGAATCTATAACTAGTGTCACAGGAATGGTTCAAAACAAAGTCAGTAAGAAGAGTCAGTCTTCTTGTCCTTAAATCGGCATTGTGCCTTTTGTATTTAATTCCGATGCAATTTCTGTGTTTCATCGTCAATAAGAAGGTCAGAGGGATACAGTAAACCTGAAGTGAAGCATCGGATTCTATAACTAGTGTCACAGGAATGGTTCAAAACTTAGACAGTTGGAAGGGTCAGTCTTCTTGTACTTAAGTCGGCATTGTGTCTTTTGTATTTAATTCCGATGCAATTTCTGTGTTTCATCGCCAATAAGAAGGTCCAAGGGATACAGTAAACCTGAAGTGAAGCATCGGCATCTACAACTAGTGTCACAGGAATGGTTCAAAACATAGACAGCAAGAAGAGTCAGTCTTCTTGTACTTAAGTCGGCATTGTGCCTTTTGTATTTAATTCCGATACAATATCTGTGTTTCATCGTCAATAAGAAGGTCCAAGGGATACAGTAGACCTGAATTGAAGCGAGGAAACTATAACTAGTGTCACAGGAATTTTTCAAATCATAGACAGTAAGAAGAGTCAGCCTTCTTGTACTTAAGTCGGCATTGTGCCTTTTGTATTTAATTCCGATGCAATTTCTGTGTTTCATCGTCAATAAGAAGGTCAGAGGGATACAATTAACCTGAAGTGAAGCATCGGAATCTATAACTAGTGTCACAGGAATGGTTCAAAACAAAGTCAGTAAGAAGAGTCAGTCTTCTTGTACTTAAGTCGGCATTGTGCCTTTTGTATTTAATTGCGATGCAATTTCTGCATTTCGTCGTAAATAATAAGGTTCAAGGGATACAGTAAACCTGAAGTGAAGCATCGGAATCTATAACTAGTGTCACAGGAATGGTTCAAATGATAGATAGTTGGAAGGGTCAGTCTTCTTGTACTTAAGTCGGCATTTTGTCTTTTGTATTTAATTCCGATGCAATTTCTGTGTTTCATCGTCAATAAGAAGGTCCAAGGGATACAGTAAACCTGAAGTGAAGCATCGGAATCTACAACTAGTGTCACAGGGATGGTTCAAAACATAGACAGCATGAAGAGTCAGTCTTCTTGTACTTAAGTCGGCATTGTGCCTTTTGTATTTAATTCCAATGCAATTTCTGTGTGTCATCGTCGATAAGAATGTCCAAGGGATACAGTAAACCTGGAGTGAAGCATCGGAATCTATAACTAGTGTCACAGGAATGGTTCAAAACATAGACAGTAAGAAGAATCAGTCTTCTTGTACTTAAGTCGACATTGTGCTTTTCTATTTAATTCCGGTGCAATTTCTGTGTTTCATCGTTAATAAGAAAGTCAGAGGGATACAATAAACCTGAAGTGAAGCATTGGAATATATAACTAGTGTCACAGGAATGGTTCAAATTAAAGTCAGTAAGAGGAGTCAGTCTTCTTGTCCTTAAGTCGGCATGGTGCCTTTGTATTTCATTGCGATGCAATTTCTGTGTTTCATCGTAAATAAGAAGGTCCAAGGGATACAGTAAACCTGGAGTGAAGCATCGGAATCTACAACTAGTGCCACAGGAATGGTTCAAAACATAGACAGTAAGAAGAGTTAGTCTACGTGCACTTAAGTCGGCATTTTGCCTTTTGTATTTAATTCCGATGCATTTTCTGTGTTTCATCGTCAATAGGAAGGTCCAAGGGATACAGTAAACCTGAAGTGAAGCATCGGAATCTTTAACTAGTGTCACAGGAATGGCTCAAAACATAGTCAGGAAGAAGAGTCAGTCTTCTTGTACTTAAGTCGGCATTGTGCCTTTTGTATTTAATTCCGATGCAATTTCTGTGTTTCATCGTCAATAAGAAAGTCAGACGTATACAATTAACCTGAAGTGAGGCATCGGAATCTATAACTAGTGTCACAGGAATGGTTCAAAACAACGTCAGTAAGAAGAGTCAGTCTTCTTGTCCATAAGTCGGCATTGTGCATTTTGCATTTAATTGCGATGCAATTTCTGCATTTCGTCGTAAATAAGAAGGTCCAAGGGATACAGTAAACCTGAAGTGATGCATCGGAATCTATTACTAGTGTCACTGGAATGGTTCAAAGTATAGACAGTTAGGAGAGTCAGTCTTCTTGTACTTAAGTCGGCATTGTGCCTTTTGTATTTAATTCCGATGCAATTTCTGTGATTCATCGTCAATAAGAAGGTCCAAGGGAAACAGTAAACCTGAAGTGAAGCATCGGACTCTATAACTAGTTCCATAGAAATGGTTCAAAGCAAAGTCAGTAAGGAGAGTCAGTCTTCTTGTCCTTAAGTCGGCATTGTGCCTTTTGTATTTAATTCCGATGCAATTTCTGTGTTTCATCGTCAATAAGAAGGTCAGAGGGATTCAGTAAACCTGAAGTGAAGGATCGGATTCTATAACTAGTGTCACAGGAATGATTCAAAGCATAGTCAGTAAGAAGAGTCAGTCTTCTTGTCCTTAAGTCGGCATTGTGCCTTTTGTATTTAATTCAGATGCAATTTCTGTGCTTCATCGTCAATAAGAAGGTCCAAGGGATACAGTAAACCTGGAGTGAAGCATCGGAATTTATAACTAGTGTCACAGGAATGGTTCAAAACATAGACAGTAAGAAGCGTCAGTCTTCTTGTACTTAAGTCGGCATTGTGACTTTTCTATTTAATTCCGATGCAATTTCTGTGTTTCATCAACAATAAGAAGATCCAAGGGATACAGTAAACCTGGAGTGAAGCATCGGAATTTATAACTAGTGTCACAGGAATGGTTCAAAACATAGACAGTAAGAAGTGTCAGTCTTCTTGTACTTAAGTCGGCATTGTGCCTTTTGTATTTAATTCCGATGCAATTTCTGTGATTCATCGTCAATAAGAAGATCCAAGGGATACAGTAAACCTGGAGTGAAGGATCGGAATCTATAACTAGTGTTACAGGAGTGGTTTTAAACATAGTCAGTAAGAAGAGTCAGTCTTCTTGTACTTTAGTCGTCATTGTGCTTTTGTATTTAATTCCGATACAATTTCTGTGTTTCATCGTCAATAAGAAGGTCCAAGGGATACAGTAGACCTGAATTGAAGCGAGGAAACTATAACTAGTGTCACAGGAATTTTTCAAATCATAGACAGTAAGAAGAGTCAGCCTTCTTGTACTTAAGTCGGCATTGTGCCTTTTGAATTTAATTCCGATGCAATTTCTGTGTTTCATTGTCAATGAGAAGGTCAGAGGGATACAGTATCCCTGAAGTGAAGCACCGGAATCTATAACTAGAGCCACAGGAATGGTTGAAAACATAGACAGTAAGAAGAGGCTGTCTTCTTGAACTTATGACGGCATTGTGCCTTTTGTATTTAAATCCGATGCAATTTCTGTGTTTCATCGTCAGTAAGAAGGTCAAAGGGATACAGTGAACCTGGAGTGAAGCATCGGAATCGATAACTAGTGTCACAAGAATGGTTCAAAACGTAGTCAGTAAGAAGAGTCAGTCTTATTGTACTTAAGTAGGCATTGTGCCTTTTGTATTTCATTCCGATGCAATTTCTTTGTTTCATCGTCAATAAGAAGGTCCAAGGGATACAGTAAACCTGGAGTGAAGCATCGGAATCTATAACTAGTGTCACAGGAATGGTTCAAAACAAAGTCAGTAAGAAGAGTCAGTCTTCTTGTCCTTAAATCGGCATTGTGCCTTTTGTATTTAATTCCGATGCAATTTCTGTGTTTCATCGTCAATAAGAAGGTCAGAGGGATACAGTAAACCTGAAGTGAAGCATCGGATTCTATAACTAGTGTCACAGGAATGGTTCAAAACTTAGACAGTTGGAAGGGTCAGTCTTCTTGTACTTAAGTCGGCATTGTGTCTTTTGTATTTAATTCCGATGCAATTTCTGTGTTTCATCGCCAATAAGAAGGTCCAAGGGATACAGTAAACCTGAAGTGAAGCATCGGCATCTACAACTAGTGTCACAGGAATGGTTCAAAACATAGACAGCAAGAAGAGTCAGTCTTCTTGTACTTAAGTCGGCATTGTGCCTTTTGTATTTAATTCCGATGCAATATCTGTGTGTCATCGTCAATAAGAAGGTCCAAGGGATACAGTAAACCTGGAGTGAAGCTTCGGAATCCATAACTAGTGTTACAGGAGTGGTTTTAAACATAGTCAGCAAGAAGAGTCAGTCTTCTTGTACTTTAGTCGTCATTGTGCCTTTTGTATTTAATTCCGATACAATTTCTGTGTTTCATCGTCAATAAGAAGGTCCAAGGGATACAGTAGACCTGAATTGAAGCGAGGAAACTATAACTAGTGTCACAGGAATTTTTCAAGTCATAGACAGTAAGAAGAGTCAGCCTTCTTGTACTTAAGTCGGCATTGTGCCTTTTGTATTTAATTCCGATGCAATTTCTGTGTTTCATCGTCAATAAGAAGGTCCAAGGGATACAGTAAACCTGAAGTGAAGCATCGGAATCTACAACTAGTGTCACAGCGATGGTTCAAAACATAGACAGCAAGAAGAGTCAGTCTTCTTGTACTTAAGTCGGCATTGTGCCTTTTGTATTTAATTCCAATGCAATTTCTGTGTGTCATCGTCGATAAGAAGGTCCAAGGGATACAGTAAACCAGGAGTGAAGCATCGGAATCTATAACTAGTGTCACAGGAATGGTTCAAAACATAGACAGTAAGAAGAATCAGTCTTCTTGTACTTAAGTCGACATTGTGCCTTTTCTATTTAATTCCGGTGCAATTTCTGTGTTTCATCGTTAATAAGAAAGTCAGAGGGATACAATAAACCTGAAGTGAAGCATTGGAATATATAACTAGTGTCACAGGAATGGTTCAAATTAAAGTCAGTAAGAGGAGTCAGTCTTCTTGTCCTTAAGTCGGCATGGTGCCTTTGTATTTAATTGCGATGCAATTTCTGTGTTTCATCGTAAATAAGAAGGTCCAAGGGATACAGTAAACCTGGAGTGAAGCATCGGAATCTACAACTAGTGCCACAGGAATGGTTCAAAACATAGACAGTAAGAAGAGTTAGTCTACGTGCACTTAAGTCGGCATTTTGCCTTTTGTATTTAATTCCGATGCATTTTCTGTGTTTCATCGTCAATAGGAAGGTCCAAGGGATACAGTAAACCTGAAGTGAAGCATCGGAATCTTTAACTAGTGTCACAGGAATGGCTCAAAACATAGTCAGGAAGAAGAGTCAGTCTTCTTGTACTTAAGTCGGCATTGTGCCTTTTGTATTTAATTCCGATGCAATTTCTGTGTTTCATCGTCAATAAGAAAGTCAGACGTATACAATTAACCTGAAGTGAGGCATCGGAATCTATAACTAGTGTCACAGGAATGGTTCAAAACAACGTCAGTAAGAAGAGTCAGTCTTCTTGTCCATAAGTCGGCATTGTGCATTTTGCATTTAATTGCGATGCAATTTCTGCATTTCGTCGTAAATAAGAAGGTCCAAGGGATACAGTAAACCTGAAGTGATGCATCGGAATCTATTACTAGTGTCACTGGAATGGTTCAAAATATAGACAGTTAGGAGAGTCAGTCTTCTTGTACTTAAGTCGGCATTGTGCCTTTTGTATTTAATTCCGATGCAATTTCTGTGATTCATCGTCAATAAGAAGGTCCAAGGGAAACAGTAAACCTGAAGTGAAGCATCGGACTCTATAACTAGTTCCATAGAAATGGTTCAAAGCAAAGTCAGTAAGGAGAGTCAGTCTTCTTGTCCTTAAGTCGGCATTGTGCCTTTTGTATTTAATTCCGATGCAATTTCTGTGTTTCATCGTCAATAAGAAGGTCAGAGGGATTCAGTAAACCTGAAGTGAAGCATCGGATTCTATAACTAGTGTCACAGGAATGATTCAAAACATAGTCAGTAAGAAGAGTCAGTCTTCTTGTCCTTAAGTCGGCATTGTGCCTTTTGTATTTAATTCCGATGCAATTTCTGTGCTTCATCGTCAATAAGAAGGTCCAAGGGATACAGTAAACCTGGAGTGAAGCATCGGAATTTATAACTAGTGTCACAGGAATGGTTCAAAACATAGACAGTAAGAAGTGTCAGTCTTCTTGTACTTAAGTCGGCATTGTGACTTTTCTATTTAATTCCGATGCAATTTCTGTGTTTCATCAACAATAAGAAGATCCAAGGGATACAGTAAACCTGAAGTGAAGCATCGGAATCTATAACTAGTGTCACAGGAATGGTTCAAAACATAGACAGTTGGAAGGGTCAGTCTTCTTGTACTTAAGTCGGCATTGTGTCTTTTGTATTTAATTCCGATGCAATTTCTGTGTTTCATCGTCAATAAGAAGGTCCAAGGGATACAGTAGACCTGAAGTGAAGCATCGGAATCTACAACTAGTGTCACAGGAATGGTTCAAAACATAGACAGCAAGAAGAGTCAGTCTTCTTGTACTTAAGTCGGCATTGTGCCTTTTGTATTTAATTCCGATGCAATATCTGTGTGTCATCGTCAATAAGAAGGTCCAAGGGATACAGTAAACCTGGAGTGAAGCATCGAAATCTATAACTAGTGTTACAGGAGTGGTTTTAAACATAGTCAGTAAGAAGAGTCAGTCTTCTTGTACTTTAGCCGTCATTGTGCCTTTTGTATTTAATTCCGATACAATTTCTGTGTTTCATCGTCAATAAGAAGGTCCAAGGGATACAGTAGACCTGAATTGAAGCGAGGAAACTATAACTAGTGTCACAGGAATTTTTCAAATCATAGACAGTAAGAAGAGTCAGCCTTCTTGTACTTAAGTCGGCATTGTGCCTTTTGTGTTTAATTCCGATGCAATTTCTGTGTTTCATCGTCAATAAGAAGGTCAGAGGGATACAGTAACCCTGAACTGAAGCACCGGAATCTATAACTAGAGTCACAGGAATGGTTCAAAACATAGACAGTAAGAAGAGGCAGTCTTCTTGAACTGAAGACGGCATTGTGCCTTTTGTATTTAAATCCGATGCAATTTCTGTGTTTCATCGTCAGTAAGAAGGTCAAAGGGATACAGTGAACCTGGAGTAAGGCATCAGAGTCGATAACTAGTGTCTCAAGAATGGTTCAAAACGTAGTCAGTAAGAAGAGTCAGTCTTATTGTACTTAAGTACGCATTGTGTCTTTTGTATTTCATTCCGATGCAATTTCTGTATTTCATCGTCAATAAGAAGGTCCAAGGGATACAGTAAACCTGGAGTGAAGCATCGGAATCTATAACTAGTGTCACAGGAATGGTTCAAAACAAAGTCAATAAGAAGAGTCAGTCTTCTTGTCCTTAAGTCGGCATTGTGCCTTTTGTATTTAATTACGATGCAATTTCTGTGTTTCATCGTCAATAAGAAGGTCCAATGGGATACAGTACACCTGGAGTGAAGCATCGGAATCTATTACTAGTGTCACAGGAATGGTTCAAAACATAGACAGTAAGAAGAGTCAGTCTTCTTGTACTTAAGTCGACATTGTGCCTTTTCTATTTAATTCCGATGCAATTTCTGTGTTTCATCGTCAATAAGAAAGTCAGAGGGATACAATTAACCTGATGTGAAGCATCGGAATTTTTAACTAGTGTCACAGGAATGGTTCAAAACAAAGTCAGTAAGAAGAGTCAGTCTTCTTGTCCTTAAGTCGGCATTGTGCCTTTTGTATTTAATTGCGATGCAATTTCTGCATGTCGTCGTAAATAATAAGGTTCAAGGGATACAGTAAACCTGAAATGAAGCATCGGAATCTATTACTAGTGTCACTGGAATGGTTCAAAATATAGACAGTTAAGAGAGTCAGTCTTCCTGTACTTAAGTCGGCATTGTGCCTTTTGTATTTAATTCCGATGCAATTTCTGTGATTCTTCGTCAATAAGAAGGTCCAAGGGATACAGTAAACCTGAAGTGAAGCATCGGACTCTATAACTAGTTCCACAGAAATGGTTCAAAACATAGACAGTAGGAAGAGTCAGTCTTCTTGTACTTAAGTAGGCATTGTGCTTTTTGTATTTAATTCCGTTGCAATTTCTGTGTTTCATCGTGAATATGAAGGTCCAAGGGATACAGTAAACCTGAAGTGAAGCATCGGAATCTATAACTAGTGTCACAGGAATGGTTCAAATCATAGACAGTTGGAAGGGTCAGTCTTCTTGTACTTAAGTCGGCATTTTGTCTTTTGTATTTAATTCCGATGCAATTTCTGTGTTTCATCGTCAATAAGAAGGTCCAAGGGATACAGTAAACCTGAAGTGAAGCATCGGAATCTACAACTAGTGTCACAGGAATGGTTCAAAACATAGACAGCAAGAAGAGTCAGTCTTCTTGTACTTAAGTCGGCATTGTGCCTTATGTATTTAATTCCAATGCAATTTCTGTGTGTCATCGTCAATAAGAAGGTCCAAGGGATACAGTAAACCTGGAGTGAAGCATCGGAATCTATAACTAGTGTCACAGGAATGGTTCAAAACATAGACAGTAAGAAGAATCAGTCTTCTTGTACTTAAGTCGACATTGTGCCTTTTCTATTTAATTCCGGTGCAATTTCTGTGTTTCATCGTTAATAAGAAAGTCAGAGGGATACAATAAACCTGAAGTGAAGCATTGGAATATGTAACTAGTGTCACAGGAATGGTTCATATTAAAGTCAGTAAGAGGAGTCAGTCTTCTTGTCCTTAAGTCGGCATGGTGCCTTTGTATTTAATTGCGATGCAATTTCTGTGTTTCATCGTAAATAAGAAGGTCCAAGGGATACAGTAAACCTGGAGTGAAGCATCGGAATCTACAACTAGTGCCACAGGAATGGTTCAAAACATAGACAGTAAGAAGAGTTAGTCTACGTGCACTTAAGTCGGCATTTTGCCTTTTGTATTTAATTCCGATGCATTTTCTGTGTTTCATCGTCAATAGGAAGGTCCAAGGGATACAGTAAACCTGAAGTGAAGCATCGGAATCTTTAACTAGTGTCACAGGAATGGCTCAAAACATAGTCAGGAAGAAGAGTCAGTCTTCTTGTACTTAAGTCGGCATTGTGCCTTTTGTATTTAATTCCGATGCAATTTCTGTGTTTCATCGTCAATAAGAAAGTCAGACGTATACAATTAACCTGAAGTGAGGCATCGGAATCTATAACTAGTGTCACAGGAATGGTTCAAAACAACGTCAGTAAGAATAGTCAGTCTTCTTGTCCATAAGTCGGCATTGTGCATTTTGCATTTAATTGCGATGCAATTTCTGCATTTCGTCGTAAATAAGAAGGTCCAAGGGATACAGTAAACCTGAAGTGATGCATCGGAATCTATTACTAGTGTCACTGGAATGGTTCAAAATATAGACAGTTAGGAGAGTCAGTCTTCTTGTACTTAAGTCGGCATTGTGCCTTTTGTATTTAATTCCGATGCAATTTCTGTGATTCATCGTCAATAAGAAGGTCCAAGGGAAACAGTAAACCTGAAGTGAAGCATCGGACTCTATAACTAGTTCCATAGAAATGGTTCAAAGCAAAGTCAGTAAGGAGAGTCAGTCTTCTTGTCCTTAAGTCGGCATTGTGCCTTTTGTATTTAATTCCGATGCAATTTCTGTGTTTCATCGTCAATAAGAAGGTCCAATGGGATACAGTACACCTGGAGTGAAGCATCGGAATCTATTACTAGTGTCACAGGAATGGTTCAAAACATAGACAGTAAGAAGAGTCAGTCTTCTTGTACTTAAGTCGACATTGTGCCTTTTCTATTTAATTCCGATGCAATTTCTGTGTTTCATCGTCAATAAGAAAGTCAGAGGGATACAATTAACCTGATGTGAAGCATCGGAATTTTTAACTAGTGTCACAGGAATGGTTCAAAACAAAGTCAGTAAGAAGAGTCAGTCTTCTTGTCCTTAAGTCGGCATTGTGCCTTTTGTATTTAATTGCGATGCAATTTCTGCATGTCGTCGTAAATAATAAGGTTCAAGGGATACAGTAAACCTGAAATGAAGCATCGGAATCTATTACTAGTGTCACTGGAATGGTTCAAAATATAGACAGTTAAGAGAGTCAGTCTTCCTGTACTTAAGTTGGCATTGTGCCTTTTGTATTTAATTCCGATGCAATTTCTGTGATTCTTCGTCAATAAGAAGGTCCAAGGGATACAGTAAACCTGAAGTGAAGCATCGGACTCTATAACTAGTTCCACAGAAATGGTTCAAAACATAGACAGTAGGAAGAGTCAGTCTTCTTGTACTTAAGTAGGCATTGTGCTTTTTGTATTTAATTCCGTTGCAATTTCTGTGTTTCATCGTGAATATGAAGGTCCAAGGGATACAGTAAACCTGAAGTGAAGCATCGGAATCTATAACTAGTGTCACAGGAATGGTTCAAATCATAGACAGTTGGAAGGGTCAGTCTTCTTGTACTTAAGTCGGCATTTTGTCTTTTGTATTTAATTCCGATGCAATTTCTGTGTTTCATCGTCAATAAGAAGGTCCAAGGGATACAGTAAACCTGAAGTGAAGCATCGGAATCTACAACTAGTGTCACAGGAATGGTTCAAAACATAGACAGCAAGAAGAGTCAGTCTTCTTGTACTTAAGTCGGCATTGTGCCTTATGTATTTAATTCCAATGCAATTTCTGTGTGTCATCGTCAATAAGAAGGTCCAAGGGATACAGTAAACCTGGAGTGAAGCATCGGAATCTATAACTAGTGTCACAGGAATGGTTCAAAACATAGACAGTAAGAAGAATCAGTCTTCTTGTACTTAAGTCGACATTGTGCCTTTTCTATTTAATTCCGGTGCAATTTCTGTGTTTCATCGTTAATAAGAAAGTCAGAGGGATACAATAAACCTGAAGTGAAGCATTGGAATATGTAACTAGTGTCACAGGAATGGTTCATATTAAAGTCAGTAAGAGGAGTCAGTCTTCTTGTCCTTAAGTCGGCATGGTGCCTTTGTATTTAATTGCGATGCAATTTCTGTGTTTCATCGTAAATAAGAAGGTCCAAGGGATACAGTAAACCTGGAGTGAAGCATCGGAATCTACAACTAGTGCCACAGGAATGGTTCAAAACATAGACAGTAAGAAGAGTTAGTCTACGTGCACTTAAGTCGGCATTTTGCCTTTTGTATTTAATTCCGATGCATTTTCTGTGTTTCATCGTCAATAGGAAGGTCCAAGGGATACAGTAAACCTGAAGTGAAGCATCGGAATCTTTAACTAGTGTCACAGGAATGGCTCAAAACATAGTCAGGAAGAAGAGTCAGTCTTCTTGTACTTAAGTCGGCATTGTGCCTTTTGTATTTAATTCCGATGCAATTTCTGTGTTTCATCGTCAATAAGAAAGTCAGACGTATACAATTAACCTGAAGTGAGGCATCGGAATCTATAACTAGTGTCACAGGAATGGTTCAAAACAACGTCAGTAAGAATAGTCAGTCTTCTTGTCCATAAGTCGGCATTGTGCATTTTGCATTTAATTGCGATGCAATTTCTGCATTTCGTCGTAAATAAGAAGGTCCAAGGGATACAGTAAACCTGAAGTGATGCATCGGAATCTATTACTAGTGTCACTGGAATGGTTCAAAATATAGACAGTTAGGAGAGTCAGTCTTCTTGTACTTAAGTCGGCATTGTGCCTTTTGTATTTAATTCCGATGCAATTTCTGTGATTCATCGTCAATAAGAAGGTCCAAGGGAAACAGTAAACCTGAAGTGAAGCATCGGACTCTATAACTAGTTCCATAGAAATGGTTCAAAGCAAAGTCAGTAAGGAGAGTCAGTCTTCTTGTCCTTAAGTCGGCATTGTGCCTTTTGTATTTAATTCCGATGCAATTTCTGTGTTTCATCGTCAATAAGAAGGTCAGAGGGATTCAGTAAACCTGAAGTGAAGCATCGGATTCTATAACTAGTGTCACAGGAATGATTCAAAACATAGTCAGTAAGAAGAGTCAGTCTTCTTGTCCTTAAGTCGGCATTGTGCCTTTTGTATTTAATTCCGATGCAATTTCTGTGCTTCATCGTCAATAAGAAGGTCCAAGGGATACAGTAAACCTGGAGTGAAGCATCGGAATTTATAACTAGTGTCACAGGAATGGTTCAAAACATAGACAGTAAGAAGTGTCAGTCTTCTTGTACTTAAGTCGGCATTGTGACTTTTCTATTTAATTCCGATGCAATTTCTGTGTTTCATCAACAATAAGAAGATCCAAGGGATACAGGAAACCTGAAGTGAAGCATCGGAATCTATAACTAGTGTCACAGGAATGGTTCAAAACATAGACAGTTGGAAGGGTCAGTCTTCTTGTACTTAAGTCGGCATTGTGTCTTTTGTATTTAATTCCGATGCAATTTCTGTGTTTCATCGTCAATAAGAAGGTCCAAGGGATACAGTAGACCTGAAGTGAAGCATCGGAATCTACAACTAGTGTCACAGGAATGGTTCAAAACATAGACAGCAAGAAGAGTCAGTCTTCTTGTACTTAAGTCGGCATTGTGCCTTTTGTATTTAATTCCGATGCAATATCTGTGTGTCATCGTCAATAAGAAGGTCCAAGGGATACAGTAAACCTGGAGTGAAGCATCGAAATCTATAACTAGTGTTACAGGAGTGGTTTTAAACATAGTCAGTAAGAAGAGTCAGTCTTCTAGTACTTTAGCCGTCATTGTGCCTTTTGTATTTAATTCCGATACAATTTCTGTGTTTCATCGTCAATAAGAAGGTCCAAGGGATACAGTAGACCTGAATTGAAGCGAGGAAACTATAACTAGTGTCACAGGAATTTTTCAAATCATAGACAGTAAGAAGAGTCAGCCTTCTTGTACTTAAGTCGGCATTGTGCCTTTTGTGTTTAATTCCGATGCAATTTCTGTGTTTCATCGTCAATAAGAAGGTCAGAGGGATACAGTAACCCTGAACTGAAGCACCGGAATCTATAACTAGAGTCACAGGAATGGTTCAAAACATAGACAGTAAGAAGAGGCAGTCTTCTTGAACTGAAGACGGCATTGTGCCTTTTGTATTTAAATCCGATGCAATTTCTGTGTTTCATCGTCAGTAAGAAGGTCAAAGGGATACAGTGAACCTGGAGTAAGGCATCAGAGTCGATAACTAGTGTCTCAAGAATGGTTCAAAACGTAGTCAGTAAGAAGAGTCAGTCTTATTGTACTTAAGTACGCATTGTGTCTTTTGTATTTCATTCCGATGCAATTTCTGTATTTCATCGTCAATAAGAAGGTCCTAGGGATACAGTAAACCTGGAGTGAAGCATCGGAATCTATAACTAGTGTCACAGGAATGGTTCAAAACAAAGTCAATAAGAAGAGTCAGTCTTCTTGTCCTTAAGTCGGCATTGTGCCTTTTGTATTTAATTACGATGCAATTTCTGTGTTTCATCGTCAATAAGAAGGTCCAATGGGATACAGTACACCTGGAGTGAAGCATCGGAATCTATTACTAGTGTCACAGGAATGGATCAAAACATAGACAGTAAGAAGAGTCAGTCTTCTTGTACTTAAGTCGACATTGTGCCTTTTCTATTTAATTCCGATGCAATTTCTGTGTTTCATCGTCAATAAGAAAGTCAGAGGGATACAATTAACCTGATGTGAAGCATCGGAATTTTTAACTAGTGTCACAGGAATGGTTCAAAACAAAGTCAGTAAGAAGAGTCAGTCTTCTTGTCCTTAAGTCGGCATTGTGCCTTTTGTATTTAATTGCGATGCAATTTCTGCATGTCGTCGTAAATAATAAGGTTCAAGGGATACAGTAAACCTGAAATGAAGCATCAGAATCTATTACTAGTGTCACTGGAATGGTTCAAAATATAGACAGTTAAGAGAGTCAGTCTTCTTGTACTTAAGTCGGCATTGTGCCTTTTGTATTTAATTCCGATGCAATTTCTGTGATTCTTCGTCAATAAGAAGGTCCAAGGGATACAGTAAACCTGAAGTGAAGCATCGGACTCTATAACTAGTTCCACAGAAATGGTTCAAAACATAGACAGTAGGAAGAGTCAGTCTTCTTGTACTTAAGTAGGCATTGTGCTTTTTGTATTTAATTCCGTTGCAATTTCTGTGTTTCATCGTGAATATGAAGGTCCAAGGGATACAGTAAACCTGAAGTGAAGCATCGGAATCTATAACTAGTGTCACAGGAATGGTTCAAATCATAGGCAGTTGGAAGGGTCAGTCTTCTTGTACTTAAGTCGGCATTTTGTCTTTTGTATTTAATTCCGATGCAATTTCTGTGTTTCATCGTCAATAAGAAGGTCCAAGGGATACAGTAAACCTGAAGTGAAGCATCGGAATCTACAACTAGTGTCACAGGAATGGTTCAAAACATAGACAGCAAGAAGAGTCAGTCTTCTTGTACTTAAGTCGGCATTGTGCCTTATGTATTTAATTCCAATGCAATTTCTGTGTGTCATCGTCAATAAGAAGGTCCAAGGGATACAGTAAACCTGGAGTGAAGCATCGGAATCTATAACTAGTGTCACAGGAATGGTTCAAAACATAGACAGTAAGAAGAGTCAGTCTTCTTGTACTTAAGTCGGCATTGTGCCTTTTCTATTTAATTCCGATGCAATTTCTGTGTTTCATCGTTAATAAGAAAGTCAGAGCGATACAATAAACCTGAAGTGAAGCATTGGAATATATAACTAGTGTCACAGGAATGGTTCAAATTAAAGTCAGTAAGAGGAGTCAGTCTTCTTGTCCTTAAGTCGGCATGGTGCCTTTGTATTTAATTGCGATGCAATTTCTGTGTTTCATCGTAAATAAGAAGGTCCAAGGGATACAGTAAACCTGGAGTGTAGCATCGGAATCTAAAACTAGTGTTACAGGAATGGCTCAAAACATAGTCAGAAAGAAGAGTCAGTCTTCTTGTACTTAAGTCGGCATTGTGCCTTTTGTATTTAATTCCGATGCAATTTCTGTGTTTCATCGTCAATAAGAAAGTCAGACGGATACAATTAACCTGAAGTGAGGCATCGGAATCTATAACTAATGTCACAGGAATGGTTCAAAACAACGTCAGTAAGAAGAGTCAGTCTTCATGTCCTTAAGTCGGCATTGTGCCTTTTGCATTTAATTGCAATGCAATTTCTGCATTTCGTCGTAAATAAGAAGGTCCAAGGCATACAGTAAACCTGAAGTGATGCATCGGAATCTATTACTAGTGTCACTGGAATGGTTCAAAATATAGACAGTTAGGAGAGTCAGTCTTCTTGTACTTAAGTCGGCATTGTGCCTTTTGTATTTAATTCCGATGCAATTTCTGTGATTCATCGTCAATAAGAAGGTCCAAGGGATACAGTAAACCTGAAGTGAAGCATCGGACTCTACAACTAGTGTCACAGGAATGGTTCAAAACATAGACAGCAAGAAGAGTCAGTCTTCTTGTACTTAAGTCGGCATTGTGCCTTTTGTATTTAATTCCAATGCAATTTCTATGGGTCATCGTCACTAAGAAGGTCCAAGGGATACAGTAAACCTGGAGTGAAGCATCGGAATCTATAACTAGTGTCACAGGAGTGGTTTTAAACATAGTCAGTAAGAAGAGTCAGTCTTCTTGTACTTTAGTCGGCATTGTGCCCTTTGTATTTAATTCCGATACAATTTCTGTGTTTCATCGTCAATAAGAAGGTCCAAGGGATACAGTAGACCTGAATTGAAGCATCGGAATCTATAACTAGTGTCACAGGAATTTTTCAAAACATAGACAGTAAGAAGAGTCAGACTACTTGCACTTAAGTCAGCATTGTGCCTTTTCTAATTAATTCCGATGCAATTTCTGTGTTTCATCGTCAATAAGAAGGTCCAAGGGATACAGTAAACCTGGAGTGAAGCATCGGAATCTATAACTAGTGTTACAGGAGAGGTTTTAAACATAGTCAGTAAGAAGAGTCAGTCTTCTTGTACTTTAGTCGGCATTGTGCCTTTTGTATTTAATTCCGATACAATTTCTGTGTTTCATCGTCAATAAGAAGGTCCAAGGGATACAGTAGACCTGAATTGAAGCAAGGAAACTATAACTAGTGTCACAGGAATTTTTCAAATCATAGACAGTAAGAAGAGTCAGCCTTCTTGTACTTAAGTCGGCATCGTGCCTTTTGTATTTAATTCCGATGCAATTTCTGTGTTTCATCGTCAATAAGAAGGTCAGAGGGATACAGTAACCCTGAAGTGAAGCACCGGAATCTATAACTAGAGGCACAGGAATGGTTCAAAACATAGACAGTAAGAAGAGTCAGTCTTCTTGAACTTAAGACCTCATTGTGCCTTTTGTATTTAAATCCGATGCAATTTCTGTGTTTCATCGTCAATAAGAAGGTCAAAGGGATACAGTGAACCTGGAGTGAAGCACCGGAATCGATAACTAGTGTCACAAGAATGGTTCAAAACATAGTCAGTAAGAAGAGTCAGTCTTATTGTACTTAAGTAGGCATTGTGCCTTTTGTATTTCATTCCTATGCAATTTCTGTGTTTCATCGTCAATAAGAAGGTCAGAGGGATACAGTAAACCTGAAGTGAAGCATCGGAATCTATTACTAGTGTCACAGGAATGGTTCAAAACATAGACAGTAAGAAGAGTCAGTCTTCTTGTACTTAAGTCAGCATTGTTCTTTTTGTATTTAATTCGGATGCAATTTCTGTGTTTCATTGTCAATAGGAAGGTCATAGGGATACAGTAAACCTGAAGTGAAGCCTCGGAATCATTAACTAGTGTCACAGGAATGGTTCTAAACATAGACAGTAAGAAGAGTCAGTCTTCTTGTACTTAAGTCGGCATTGTGCCTTTTGTATTTAATTCCGATGCACTTTCTGTGATTCATCGTCAATAAGAAGGTCCAAGGGATACAGTAAACCTGAAGTGAAGCATCGGACTCTATAACTAGTTCCATAGAAATGGTTCAAAACATAGACAGTAGGAAGAGTCAGTCATCTTGTACTTAAGTCGGCATTGTGCTTTTTGTATTTAATTCCGATGCAATTTCTGTGTTTCATCGTGAATAAGAAGGTCCAAGGGATACAGTAAACCTGAAGTGAAGCATCGGAATCTATTACTAGTGTCACAGGAATGGTTCAAAACATAGACAGTAAGAAGAGTCAGTCTTCTTGTACTTAAGTCGACATTGTGCCTTTTCTATTTAATTCCGATGCAATTTCTGTGTTTCATCGTTAATAAGAAAGTCAGAGGGATACAATAGGCCTGAAGTGAAGCATTGGAATATATAACTAGTGTCACAGGAATGGTTCAAATTAAAGTCAGTAAGAGGAGTCAGTCTTCATGTCCTTAAGTCGGCATGGTGCCTTTGTATTTAATTGCTATGCAATTTCTGTGTTTCATCGTAAATAAGAAGGTCCAAGGGATACAGTAAACCTGGAGTGTAGCATCGGAATCCACAACTAGTGCCACAGGAATGGTTCAAAACATAGACAGTAAGAAGAGTCAGTCTACGTGCACGTCAGTCGGCATTTTGCCTTTTGTATTGAATTCCGATGCAATTTCTGTGTTACATCGTCAATAGGAAGGTCCAAGGGATACAGTAACCTGAAGTGAAGCATCGGAATCTATAACTAGTGTCACAGGAATGGCTCAAAACATAGTCAGGAAGAAGAGTCAGTCTTCTTGTACTTAAGTCGGCATTGTGCCTTTTGTATTTAATTCCGATGCAATTTCTGTGTTTCATCGTCAATAAGAAAGTCAGACGGATACAATTAACCTGAAGTGAGGCATCGGAATCTATAATTAGTGTCACAGGAATGGTTCAAAACAACGTCAGTAAGAAGAGTCAGTCTTCTTGTCCTTAAGTCGGCATTGTGCCTTTATCATTTAATTGCGATGCAATTTCTGCATTTCGTCGTAAATAAGAAGGTCCAAGGGATACAGTAAACCTGAAGTGATGCATCGGAATCTATTACTAGTGTCACTGGAATGGTTCAAAATATAGACAGTTAGGAGAGTCAGACTTCTTGTACTTAAGCCAGCATTGTGCCTTTTGTATTTAATTCCGATGCACTTTCTGTGATTCATCGTCAATAAGAAGGTCCAAGGGATACAGTAAACCTGAAGTGAAGCATCGGACTCTATAACTAGTTCCATAGAAATGGTTCAAAACATAGACAGTAGGAAGAGTCAGTCATCTTGTACTTAAGTCGGCATTGTGCTTTTTGTATTTAATTCCGATGCAATTTCTGTGTTTCATCGTGAATAAGAAGGTCCAAGGGATACAGTAAACCTGAAGTGAAGCATCGGAATCTACAACTAGTGTCACAGGAATGGTTCAAAATATAGACAGTTGGAAGGGTCAGTCTTCTTGTACTTAAGTCGGCATTGTGCCTTTTGTATTTAATTCCAATGCAATTTCTGTGGGTCATCGTCACTAAGAAGGTCCAAGGGATACAGTAAACCTGGAGTGAAGCATCGGAATCTATAACTAGTGTCACAGGAGTGGTTTTAAACATAGTCAGTAAGAAGAGTCAGTCTTCTTGTACTTTAGTCGGCATTGTGCCCTGTGTATTCAATTCCGATACAATTTCTGTGTTTCATCGTCAATAAGAAGGTCCAAGGGATACAGTAGACCTGAATTGAAGCATCGGAATCTATAACTAGTGTCACAGGAATTTTTCAAAACATAGACAGTAAGAAGAGTCAGACTACTTGCACTTAAGTCGGCATTGTGCCTTTTCTAATTAATTCCGATGCAATTTCTGTGTTTCATCGTCAATAAGAAGGTCCAAGGGATACAGTAAACCTGGAGTGAAGCATCGGAATCTATAACTAGTGTTACAGGAGTGGTTTTAAACATAGTCAGTAAGAAGAGTCAGTCTTCTTGTACTTTAGTCGGCATTGTGCCTTTTGTATTTAATTCCGATACAATTTCTGTGTTTCATCGTCAATAAGAAGGTCCAAGGGGTAAAGTAGACCTGAATTGAAGCAAGGAAACTATAACTAGTGTCACAGGAATTTTTCAAATCATAGACAGTAAGAAGAGTCAGCCTTCTTGTACTTAAGTCGGCATTGTGCCTTTTGTATTTAATTCCGATGCAATTTCTGTGTTTCATCGTCAATAAGAAGGTCAGAGGGATACAGTAACCCTGAAGTGAAGCACCGGAATCTATAACTAGAGGCACAGGAATGGTTCAAAACATAGACAGTAAGAAGAGTCAGTCTTCTTGAACTTAAGACGGCATTGTGCCTTTTGTATTTAAATCCGATGCAATTTCTGTGTTTCGTCGTAAATAAGAAGGTCCAAGGGATACAGTAAACCTGAAGTGAAGCATCGGAATCTATTACTAGTGTCACTGGAATGGTTCAAAATATAGACAGTAAGGAGAGTCAGTCTTCTGGTACTTAAGTCGGCATTGTGCCTTTTGTATTTAATTCCGATGCAATTTCTGTGATTCTTCGTCAATAAGATGGTCCAAGGGATACAGTAAACCGGAAGTGAACCATCGGACTCTATAACTTGTTCCACAGAAATGGTTCAAAACATAGACAGTAGGAAGAGTCAGTCTTCTTGTACTTAAGTCGGCATTTTGTCTTTTGTATTTCATTCCGATGCAATTTCTGTGTTTCATCTTCAATAAGAAGGTCCAAGGGATACAGTAAACCTGAAGTGAAGCATCGGAATCTACAACTAGTGTCACAGGAATGGTTCAAACATAGACAGTAAGAAGAGTCAGTCTTCTTGTACTTAAGTCGACATTGTGCCTTTTCTATTTAATTCCGATGCAATTTCTGTGTTTCATCGTTAATAAGAAAGTCAGAGGGATACAATAAGCCTGAAGTGAAGCATTGGAATATATTACTAGTGTCACAGGAATGGTTCAAATTAAAGTCAGTAAGAGGAGTCAGTCTTCATGTCCTTAAGTCGGCATGGTGCCTTTGTATTTAATTGCTATGCAATTTCTGTGTTTCATCGTAAATAAGAAGGTCCAAGGGATACAGTAAACCTGGAGTGTAGCATCGGAATCCACAACTAGTGCCACAGGAATGGTTCAAAACATAGACAGTAAGAAGAGTCAGTCTACGTGCACTTAAGTCGGCATTTTGCCTTTTGTATTGAATTCCGATGCAATTTCTGTGTTACATCGTCAATAGGAAGGTCCAAGGGATACAGTAACCTGAAATGAAGCATCGGAATCTATAACTAGTGTCACAGGAATGGCTCAAAACATAGTCAGGAAGAAGAGTCAGTCTTCTTGTACTTAAGTCGGCATTGTGCCTTTTGTATTTAATTCCGATGCAATTTCTGTGTTTCATCGTCAATAAGAAAGTCAGACGGATACAATTAACCTGAAGTGAGGCATCGGAATCTATAACTAGTGTCACAGGAATGGTTCAAAACAACGTCAGTAAGAAGAGTCAGTCTTCTTGTCCTTAAGTCGGCATTGTGCCTTTATCATTTAATTGCGATGCAATTTCTGCATTTCGTCGTAAATAAGAAGGTCCAAGGGATACAGTAAACCTGAAGTGATGCATCGGAATCTATTACTAGTGTCACTGGAATGGTTCAAAATATAGACAGTTAGGAGAGTCAGTCTTCTTGTACTTAAGCCAGCATTGTGCCTTTTGTATTTAATTCCGATGCACTTTCTGTGATTCATCGTCAATAAGAAGGTCCAAGGGATACAGTAAACCTGAAGTGAAGCATCGGACTCTATAACTAGTTCCATAGAAATGGTTCAAAACATAGACAGTAGGAAGAGTCAGTCATCTTGTACTTAAGTCGGCATTGTGCTTTTTGTATTTAATTCCGATGCAATTTCTGTGTTTCATCGTGAATAAGAAGGTCCAAGGGATACAGTAAACCTGAAGTGAAGCATCGGAATCTATAACTAGTGTCACAGGAATGGTTCAAAATATTGACAGTTGGAAGGGTCAGTCTTCTTGTACTTAAGTCGGCATTGTGCCTTTTGTATTTAATTCCAATGCAATTTCTGTGGGTCATCGTCACTAAGAAGGTCCAAGGGATACAGGAAACCTGGAGTGAAGCATCGGAATCTATTACTAGTGTCACAGGAGTGGTTTTAAACATAGTCAGTAAGAAGAGTCAGTCTTCTTGTACTTTAGTCGGCATTGTGCCCTGTGTATTCAATTCCGATACAATTTCTGTGTTTCATCGTCAATAAGAAGGTCCAAGGGATACAGTAGACCTGAATTGATGCATCGGAATCTATAACTAGTGTCACAGGAATTTTTCAAAACATAGACAGTAAGAGGAGTCAGACTACTTGCACTTAAGTCGGCATTGTGCCTTTTCTAATTAATTCCGATGCAATTTCTGTGTTTCATCGTCAATAAGAAGGTCCAAGGGATACAGTAAACCTGGAGTGAAGCATCGGAATCTATAACTAGTGTTACAGGAGTGGTTTTAAACATAGTCAGTAAGAAGAGTCAGTCTTCTTGTACTTTAGTCGGCATTGTGCCTTTTGTATTTAATTCCGATACAATTTCTGTGTTTCATCGTCAATAAGAAGGTCCAAGGGGTAAAGTAGACCTGAATTGAAGCAAGGAAACTATAACTAGTGTCACAGGAATTTTTCAAATCATAGACAGTAAGAAGAGTCAGCCTTCTTGTACTTAAGTCGGCATTGTGCCTTTTGTATTTAATTCCGATGCAATTTCTGTGTTTCATCGTCAATAAGAAGGTCAGAGGGATACAGCAACCCTGAAGTGAAGCACCGGAATCTATAACTAGAGGCACAGGAATGGTTCAAAACATAGACAGTAAGAAGAGTCAGTCATCTTGAACTTAAGACGGCATTGTGCCTTTTGTATTTAAATCCGATGCAATTTCTGTGTTTCGTCGTAAATAAGAAGGTCCAAGGGATACAGTAAACCTGAAGTGAAGCATCGGAATCTATTACTAGTGTCACTGGAATGGTTCAAAATATAGAGAGTAAGGAGAGTCAGTCTTCTGGTACTTAAGTCGGCATTGTGCCTTTTGTATTTAATTCCGATGCAATTTCTGTGATTCTTCGTCAATAAGATGGTCCAAGGGATACAGTAAACCGGAAGTGAACCATCGGACTCTATAACTTGTCCCACAGAAATGGTTCAAAACATAGACAGTAGGAAGAGTCAGTCTTCTTGTACTTAAGTCGGCATTGTGCCTTTTGTATTTAATTCCAATGCAATTTCTGTGTGTCATCGTCAATAAGAAGGTCCAAGGGATACAGTAAACCTGGAGTGAAGCATCGGAATCTATAACTAGTGTCACAGGAGTGGTTTTAAACATAGTCAGTAAGAAGAGTCAGTCTTCTTGTACTTTAGTCGGCATTGTGCCTTTTGTATTTAATTCCGATACAATTTCTGTGTTTCATCGTCTATAAGAAGGTCCAACGGATACAGTAGACCTGAATTGAAGCATCGGAATCTATAACTAGTGTCACAGGAATTTTTCAAAACATAGACAGTAAGAAGAGTCAGACTACTTGTACTTAAGTTGGCATTGTGCTTTTTCTATTTAATTCCGATGCAATTTCTGTGTTTCATCGTCAATAAGAAGGTCCAAGGGATACAGTAAACTTGGAGTGAAGCATCGGAATCTATAACTAGTGTCACAGGAATGGTTCAAAACATAGACAGTAAGAAGAGTCAGTCTTCTTGTACTTAAGTCGAAATTGTGCCTTTTCCATTTAATTCCAATGCAATTTCTGTGTCTCATGGTTAATAAGAAAGTCAGAGGGATACAATAAATCTGAAGTGAAGCATTTGAATATATAACTAGTGTCACAGGAATGGTTCAAATTAAAGTCAGTAAGAAGAGTCAGTCTTCTTGTCCTTAAGTCGGCATGGTGCCTTTGTATTTAATTGCGACGCAATTTCTGTGTTTCATCGTAAATAAGAAGGTCCAAGGGATACAGTAAACCTGAAGTGGAGCATCGGAATCTATTACTAGTGTCACTGGAATGGTTCAAAATATAGACGGTTAGGAGCGTCAGTCTTCTTGTACTTAAGTCGGCATTGTGCCTTTTGTATTTAATTCCGATGCAATTTCTGTGATTCATTGTCAATAAGAAGGTCCAAGGGATACAGTAAACCTGGAGTGAAGCATCGGAATCTATAACTAGTGTCACAGGAATGGTTCAAAAAATAGACAGTAAGAAGTGTCAGTCTTCTTGTACTTAAGTCGGCATTGTGCATTTTCTATTTAATTCCGAAGCAATTTCTGTGTTTCATCAACAATAAGAAGATCCAAGGGCTACAGTACACCTGAAGTGAAGCATCTGACTCTATAACTAGTTCCACAGAAATGGTTCAAAACATAGACAGTAGGAAGAGTCAGTCTTCTTGTACTTAAGTCGGCATTGTGCTTTTTGTATTTAATTCCGATGCAATTTCTGTGTTTCATCATGAATAAGAAGGTCCAAGGGATACAGTAAACCTGAAGTGAAGCATCGGAATCCATAACTAGTGTCACAGGAATGGTTCAAAACATAGACAGTTGGAAGGGTCAGTCTTCTTGTACTTAAGTCGGCATTGTGTCTTTTGTATTTAATTCCGATGCAATTTCTGTGTTTCATCGTCAATAACAAGGTCCAAGGGATACAGTAAACCTGAAGTGACGCATCGGAATCTACAACTAGTGTCACAGGAATGGCTCAAAACATAGACAGCAAGAAGAGTCTGTCTTCTTGTACTTAAGTCGGCATTGTGCCTTTTGTATTTAATTCCGATGCAATTTCTGTGTTTCATCGACAATAAGACGGTCAGAGGGATACAGTAACCCTGAAGTGAAGCACCGGAATCTATAACTAGAGTCACAGGAATGGTTCAAAACATAGACAGTAAGAAGAGTCAGCCTTCTTGAACTTAAGACGGCATTGTGCCTTTTGTATTTAATTCCGATGCAATTTCTGTGTTTCATCGTCAATAAGAAGGTCCAAGGGATACAGTGAACCTGGAGTGAAGCATCGGAATCGATATCTAGTGTCACAGGAATGGTTCAAAACATAGTCAGTAAGAAGAGTCAGTCTTATTGTACTTAAGTAGGCATTGTGCCTATTGTATTTCATTCCGATGCAATTTCTGTGTTTAATCGTCAATAAGAAGGTCCAAGGTATACATTAAACCTGAAGTGAAGCATCGGAATCTATAACTAGTGTCACAGGAATGGTTCAAAACATAGTCAGTAACAATAGTCAGACTACCTGTACTTAAGTCGGCATTGTGCCTTTTGTATTTAATTCCGATACAATTTCTGTGTTTCATCGTCATTAAGAAGGTCCAAGGGATACAGTAAACCTGGAGTGAAGCATCGGAATCTATAACTAGTGTCACAGGAATGGTTCAAAACATAGACAGTATGAAGAGTTAGTCTTCTTGTACTTAAGTCGACATTGTGCCTTTTCTATTTAATTCCGATGCGATTTCTGTGTTCCATCGTCAATAAGAAAGTCAGAGGGATACAATAAACCTGAAGTGAAGCATCGGAATCTATAACTAGTGTCACAGGAATGGTTCAAAACAAAGACAGTAAGAAGAGTCAGTCTTCTTGTCCTTAAGTCGGCATTGTGCCTTTTGTATTTAATTGCGATGCAATTTCTGCGTTTCGTCGTAAATAAGAAGGTCCAAGGGATACAGTAAACGTGAAGTGAAGCATCGGAATCTATTACTAGTGTCACTGGAATGGTTCAAAATATAGACAGTAAGGAGCGTCAGTCTACTTTTACTTAAGTCGGCATTGTGCCTTTTGTATTTAATTCCGATGCAATTTCTGTGATTCATCGTCAATAAGAAGGTCCAAGGGATACAGTAAACCTGAAGTGAAGCATCGGAATCTATAACTAGTGCCACAGAAATGGTACAGAACATAGACAGTAGGAAGAGTCAGTCTTCTTGTACTTAAGTCGGCATTCTGGTTTTTTTTGTATTTAATTCCGATTCAATTTCTGTGTTTCATCGTCAATAAGAAGGTCCAAGGGAAACAGTAAACCTGAAGTGAAGCATCGGAATCTGTAACTAGTGTGACAGGAATGGTTCAAGGCATAGACAGTAAGAAGAGTCAGTCTTCTTGTACTCAAATCGGCATTGTGGCTTTTGTATTTAATTCCGATGCAATTTCTGTGTTTCATCGTCAATAAGAAGGTCAGAGGGATACAGTAAACCAGAAGTGAAGCATCGAATCTATGAGTAGTGTCACAGGAATGGTTCAAAACATAGTCAGTAAGATGAGACAGTCTTCTTGTCCTTAAGTCGGCATTGTTTCTTTTGTATTTAATTCCGATGCAATTTCTGTGTTTCATCGTCAATAGGAATGTCCAAGGTATACAGTAAACCTGAAGTGAAGCATCGGAATCTATAACTAGTGTCACAGGAATGGTTCAAAACATAGTCAGTAAGAAGAGTCAGTCTCCTTGTACTTAAGACGGCTTGTGCCTTTTGTATTTAATTCCGATGCAATTTCTGTGTTTCATCGTCAATAAGAAGGTCAGAGGGATACAATACACCTGAAGTGAAGCATCGGAATCTATATCTAGTGTCACAGGAATGGTTCAAAGCAAAGTCAGTAAGAAGAGTCAGTATTCTTGTCCTTAAGTCGGCATTGTGCCTTTTGTATTTAATTCGGATTCAATTTCTGTGTTTCATCGTCAATAAGAAGGTCCAAGTGATACAGTAAACCTGAAGTGAAGCATCGGAATCTATGACTAGTGTCACAGGAATGGATCAAAACATAGACAGTAAGAAGAGTCAGTCTTCGTGTACTTAAGTCGGCATTTTGCCCTTTGTATTTAATTCCGATGCAATTTCTGTGTTTCATCGTCAATAAGAAGGTACAAGGGAAACAGTAAACCTGTGGTGAAGCATCGGAATCTATAACTAGTGTCACAGGAATGGTTCAAAACATAGTAAGAAGAGTCAGTCTTCTTGTACTTAAGTCGGCATTGTGCCTTTTCTATTTAATTCCGGTGCAATTTCTGTGTTTCATTGTCAATAACAAGGTCCAAGGGATACAGTAAAGCTGGAGTTAAGCATCGGAATCTATAACTAGTGTCAATGGAATGGTTCAAAACATAGACAGTAAGAAAAATCAGTATTCTTGTACTTAAGTCGGCATTTTGCCTTTTGTATTTAATTCCGATGCAATTTCTCTGTTTCATCGTCAATAAGAAGGTCAAAGGGATACAGTAAACCAGATGTGAAGCATCGGAATCTATAACTAGTGTCACAGGAATGGTTCAAAACATAGACAGTAAGAAGAGTCAGTCTTCTTGTACTTAAGTCGGTATTGTGCTTTTTGTATTTAATTCCGATGCAATTTCTGTGTTTCATCGTGAATAAGAAGGTCCAAGGAATACAGTAAACCTGAAGTGCAGCTTTGGAATCTATAACTAGTGTCACAGTTATGGTTCAAAACATAGACAGTAAGAAAAGTCAGTCGTCTTGTACTTAAGTCGGCATTGTGCCTTTTCTATTTAATTCCGATGCAATTTCTGTGATTCATCGTCAATAAGAAGTTCAGAGGGATACAGCCAACCTGAAGTGAAGCATCCGAATTATAACTGGTGTCACAGGAATGTTTAAAAACATAGTCAGTAAAAAGAGTCAGTGTTCTTGTACTTAAGTCGGCATTGTGCCTTTTGTATTTAATTCCGATGCAATTTCTGTGTTTCATAGTCAATAAGAAGGTCCAAGGGATACAGTAAACCTGAAGTGAGCATCGGAATCTATAAGTAGTGTCACAGGAACGGTTCAAAACATTGTCAGTCAGAAGAATCAGTCTTTTTGTACTTTAGTCGGCATTGTGCCTTTTGTGTTTAACTCCGATGCAATTTCTGTGATTCATCGTCAATAAGAAGGTCCAAGGGATACAGTAAACCTGATGTGAGCATCGGAATCTATAACTAGTGTCACAGGAATGGTTCAAATCATAGACAGTAAGAAGAGTCAGTCTTCTTGTACTGAAGTCGGCATTGTGCCTTTTGTATTTAATTCCGATGCAATTTCTGTGTTTCATCGTCAGCAAGAAGATCAGAGAGATACAGTAAACCTGAAGTGAAGCATCGGAATCTATAACTAGTGTCACAGGAATGGTTCAAAACATTGACAGTAGGAAGAGTCAGTCTTCTTGTACTTTAGTCGGCATTGTGCTTTTTCTATTTAATTCCAAAGCAATTTCTGTGTTTCATCAACAATAAGAAGGTCAGAGGGATACAGTAAACCTGAAGTGAAGCATCGGAATCCAAAACTAGTGTCACAGGAATGGTTCAAACATAGTCAGTAACAAGAGTCAGTCTTCTTGTCCTTAAGTCGGCATTGTGCCTATTTTATTTAATTCCGATGCATTTTCTGTGTTTCATCGTCAATAAGAAGGTCAGAGGGATACAGTAAACCTGAAGTGAAGCATCGGAATCTATAACTAGTGTCACAGGAATGGTTCAAAACATAGTCAGTAAGAAGAGTCAGTCTTCTTGTCCTTATGTCGGCATTGTGCCTATTTTATTTAATTCCGATGCAATTTCTGTGTTTCATCGTCAATAAGAAGGTCCTAGGGATACAGTAAACCTGGAGTGAAGCATCGGAATCTATAACTAGTGTCACAGGAATGGTTCAAAACATAGACAGTAAGAAGAGTCAGTCTTCTTGTACTTAAGTCGGCATTGTGCCTTTTCTATTTAATTCCGATGCAATTTCTGTGTTTCATCAACAATGAGAAGGTCCAAAGGATACTGTAAACCTGAAGTGAAGCATCGGAATCTATAACTAGTGTCACAGGAATGGTTCAAAGCATAGTCAGTAAGAAAAGTCAGTCTTCTTGTACTTAAGTCGGCACTTTGCCTTGTGTATTTCATTCCAATGCAATTTCTGTGTCTCATCGTGAATAAGAAGGTCCAAGGTGTACAGTAAACCTGAAGTGAAGCATCGGAATCTATAACTAGTGTCACAGGAATGGTTCAAAGCATAGACAGTTGGAAGGGTCAGTCTTCTTCTACTAAAGTCGGCATTGTGCCTTTTGTATTTAATTCCGATGCAATTTCTGTGTTTCATCGTCAATAAGAAGGTCCAAGGGATACAGTAAACCTAAAGTGAAGCATAGGAATCTACAACTAGTGTCGCAGGAATGGTTCAAAACATAGACAGCAAGAAGAGTCAGTCTTCTTGTCCTTAAGTCGGCATTGTGCCTATTTTATTTAATTCCGATGCAATTTCTGTGTTTCATCGTCAATAAGAAGGTCCAAGGGATACAGTGAACCTGGAGTGAAGCATCGGAATCGATAACTAGTGTCACAAGAATGGTTCAAAACATAGTCAGTAAGAAGAGTCAGTCTTATTGTACTTAAGTAGGCATTGTGCCTTTTGTATTTCATTCCGATGCAATTTCTGTGTTTCATCGTCAATAAGAAGGTACAAGGTATACATTAAAACTGAAGTGAGGCATCGGAATCTATAACTAGTGTCACAGGAATGGTTCAAATCATAGTCAGTAAGAAGAGTCAGACTACTTGTACTTAAGTCGGCATTGTGACTTTTCTATTTAATTCCGATGCAATTTCTAAGTTTTATCGTCAATAAGAAGGTCCAAGGGATACAGTAAACCTGGAGTGAGGCATCGGAATCTATAACTAGTGTCACAGGAATGGTTCAAAACATAGACAGTAAGAAGAGTCAGTCTTCTTGTACTTAAGTCGACATTGTGCCTTTTCTCTTTAATTCGGATGCAATTTCTGTCTTTCATCGTCAATACGAAGGTCAGAGGGATACAGTAAACCTGAAGTGAAGCACCGGAATCTATAACTAGAGTCAGAGGAATGGTTCAAAACATAGACAGTAAGAAGAGTCAGTCTTCTTGAACTTAAGTCGGCATTGTGCCTTTTGTATTTAATTCCGATGCAATTTCTCTGTTTCATCGTCAATAAGAAGGTCCAAGGGATACAGTGAACCTGGAGTGAAGCATCGGAATCGATAACTAGTGTCACAAGAATGGTTCAAAACATAGTCAGTAAGAAGAGTCAGTCTTATTGTACTTAAGTAGGTATTGTGCCTTTTGTATTTCATTCCGATGCAATTTCTGTGTTTCATCGTCAATAAGAAGGTCCAAGGTATACATTAAACCTGAAGTGAAGCATCGGAATCTATAACTAGTGTCACAGGAATGGTTCAAATCATAGTCAGTAAGAAGAGTCAGACTACTTGTACTTAAGTCGGCATTGTGCCTTTTCTATTTAATTCCGATGCAATTACTGTGTTTTATCGTCAATAAGAAGGTCCAAGGGATACAGTAAACCTGGAGTGAAGCATCGGAATCTATAACTAGTGTCACAGGAATGGTTCAAAACGTAGACAGTAAGAAGAGTCAGTCTTCTTGTACTTAAGTCGACATTGTGCCTTTTGTATTTAATTCCGATGCAATTTCTGTGTTTCATCGTCAATAAGAAAGTAAGAGGGATACAATAAACCTGAAGTGAAGCATCGGAATCTATAACTAGTGTCCCAGGAATGGTTCAAAACAAAGTCAGTAAGAAGAGTCAGTCTTCTTGTCCTTAAGTCGGCATTGTGCCTTTTGTATTTAATTGCGATGCAATTTCTGCGTTTCATCGTAAATAAGAAGGTCCAAGGGATACAGTAAACCTGAAGTGAAGCATCGGAATCTATTACTAGTGTCACTGGAATGGTTCAAAGTATAGACAGTAAGGAGAGTCAGTCTTCTTGTACTTAAGTCGGCATTGTGCCTTTTGTTTTTAATTCCGATGCACTTTCTGTGATTCATCGGCAATAAGAAGGTCCAAGGGATACAGTAAACCTGAAGTGAAGCATCGGAATCTATAAGTAGTGTCACAGGAATGGTTCAAAGCATAGACAGTTGGAAGGGTCAGTCTTCTTCTACTAAAGTCGGCATTGTGCCTTTTATATTTAATTCCGATGCAATTTCTTTGTTTCATCGGCAATAAGGTCAGAGGGATACAGTTAACCTGAAGTGAAGCATCGGAATCTATAACTAGTGTCACAGGAATGGTTCAAAACATAGTCAGTAAGAAGAGTCAGTCTCCTTGTACTTAAGACGGCATTGTGCCTTTTGTATTTAATTCCGATGCAATTTCTGTGTTTCATCGTCAATAAGAAGGTCCAAGGGATACAGTAAACCTGGAGTGAGGCATCGGAATCTAAAACTACTGTCACAGGAATGGTTCAAAACATAGACAGAAAGAAGAGTCAGTCTTCTTGTACTTAAGTCGACATTGTGCTTTTTCTATTTAATTCCGATGCAATTTCTGTGTTTCATCGTCAATAAGAACGTCAGAGGGATACAATAAACCTGAAGTGAAGCATCGGAATCTATAACTAGTGTCACAGGAATGGTTCAAAACAAAGTCAGTAAGAAGAGCCAGTCCTCTTGTCCTTAAGTCGGCATTGTGCATTTTGTATTTAATTCCGATGCAATTTCTGTGTTTCATCGTCAAAAAGAAGGTCCAAGTGATACGTTAAACCTGAAGTGAAGCATCGGAATCTATGACTAGTGTCACAGGAATGGTTCAAACATAGACAGTAAGAAGAGTCAGTCTTCGTGTACTGCAGTCGGCATTTTGCCCTTTGTATTTAATTACGATGCAATTTCTGTGTTTCATCGTCAATAAGAATGAACAAGGGAAACAGTAAACCTGTGGTGTAGCATCGGAATCTATAACTAGTGACACAGGAATGGTTGAAAACATAGTCAGTTAGAAGAGTCAGTCTTCTTGTACTTAAGTCGGCATTGTGCCTTTTCTATTTAATTCCGATGCAATTTCTGTGTTTCATCGTCAATAACAAGGTCCAAGGGATAAAGTAAAGCTGGAGTTAATCATCGGAATCTATAACTAGTGTTAATTGAATTGTTCAAAACATAGACGGTAAGAAGAATTAGTCTTCTTGTACTTAAGTTGGCATTGTGCCTTTTGTATTTAATTCCGATGCAATTTCTGTGTTTCATCATCAATAAGAAGGTCAGAGGGATACAGTAAACCTGAAGTGAAGCATCGGAATATATAGCTAGTGTCACAGGAATGGTTCAAAGCATAGTCAGTAAGACGAGTCAGTCTTCTTGTCCTTAAGTCGGCATTGTGCCTTTTGTATTTCATTCTGATGCAATTTCTGTGTTTCATCGTCAATAACAAGGTCAAAGGGATACAGTAAACCTGATGTGAAGCATCGGAATCTATAACTAGTGTCCCAGGAATGGTTCAAAACAAAGTCAGTAAGAAGAGTCAGTCTTCTTGTCCTTAAGCCGGCAGTGTGCCTTTTGTATTTATTTGCATCCAATTTCTGCGTTTCATCGTAAATAAGAAGGTCCAAGGGATACAGTAAACCTGAAGTGAAGCATCGGTTCATCGGCAATAAGGTCAGAGGGATACAGTAAACCTGAAGTGAAGCATCGGAATCTATAACTAGTGTCACAGGAATGGTTCAAAACATAGTCTGTAAGAAGAGTCAGTCTCCTTGTACTTAAGACGGCATTGTGCCTTTTGTATTTAATTCCGATGCAATTTCTGTGTTTAATCGTCAATATGAAGGTCCAAGGGATACAGTAAACCTGGAGTGAAGCATCGGAATCTATAACTAGTTTCACAGGAATGGTTCAAAACATAGACAGAAAGAAGAGTCAGTCTTCTTGTACTTAAGTCGACATTGTGCTTTTTCTAATTCCGATGCAATTTCTGTGTTTCATCGTCAATAAGAAGGTTAGAGGGATACAATAAACCTGAAGTGAAGCTTCGGAATCTATAACTAGTGTCACAGGAATGGTTCAAAACAAAGTCGCTAATAAGAGCCAGTCCTCTTGTCCTTAAGTCGGCATTGTGCATTTTGTATTTAATTCCGATGCAATTTCTGTGTTTCATCGTCAATAAGAAGGTCCAAGTGATACAGTAAAACGGAAGTGAAGCATCGGAATCTATGACTAGTGTCACAGGAATGGTTCAAACATAGACAGTAAGAAGAGTCAGTCTTCGTGTACTGAAGTCGGCATTTTGCCCTTTGTATTTAATTACGATGCAATTTCTGTGTTTCATCGTCAATAAGAAGGAACAAGGGATACAGTAAACCTGTGGTGAAGCATCGGAATATATAACTAGTGTCACAGGACTGGTTCAAAACATAGTCAGTAAGAAGAGTCAGTCTTCTTGTACTTAAGTCGGCATTGCGCCTTTTCTATTTAATTCCAATGCAATTTCCGTGTTTCATCGTCAATAACAAGGTCCAAGGGATACAGTAAAGCTGGAGTTAAGCATCGGAATCTATAACTAGTGTTAATTGAATGGTTCAAAACATAGACAGTAAGAAGAATCAGTCTTCTTGTACTTAAGTCGTCATTGTGCCTTTTGTATTTAATTCCGATGCAATTTCTGTGTTTCATCGTCAATAAGAAGGTCAGAGGGATACAGTAAACCTGAAGTGAAGCATCGGAATCTATAGCTAGTGCCACAGGAATGGATCAAAACATAGTCAGTAAGAAGAGTCAGTCTCCTTGTCCTTAAGTCGGCATTGTGCCTTTTGTATTTCATTCTGATGCAATTTCTGTGTTTCATCATCAATAAGAAGGTCAAAGGGATACAGTAAACCTGATGTGAAGCATCGGAATCTATAACTAGTGTCACAGGAATGGTTCAAAACATAGTCTGTAAGAAGAGTCAGTCTCCTTGTACTTAAGTCGACATTGTGCTCTTTCTATTTAATTCCAATGCAATTTCTGTGTTTCATCGTCAATAAGAAGGTTAGAGGGGTACAATAAACCTGAAGTGAAGCTTCGGAATCTATAACTAGTGTCACAGGAATGGTTCAAAACAAAGTCAGTAAGAAGAGCCAGTCCTCTTGTCCTTAAGTCGGCATTGTGCATTTTGTATTTAATTCCGATGCAATTTCTGTGTTTCATCGTCAATAAGAAGGTCCACGTGAAACAGTAAAACGGAAGTGAAGCATCTGAATCTATGACTAGTGTCACAGGAATGGTTCAAAACATAGACAGTAAGAAGAGTCAGTCTTCGTGTACTTAAGTCGGCATTTTGCCCTTTGTATTTAATTACGATGCAATTTCTGTGTTTCATCGTCAATAAGAAGGAACAAGGGATACAGTAAGCCTGTGGTGAAGCATCGGAATCTATAACTAGTGTCACAGGACTGGTTCAAAACATAGTCAGTAAGAAGAGTCAGTCTTCTTGTACTTAAGTCGGCATTGTGCCTTTTCTATTTAATTCCAATGCAATTTCTGTGTTTCATCGTCAATAACAAGGTCCAAGGGATACAGTAAAGCTGGAGTTAAGCATCGGAATCTATAACTAGTGTTAATTGAATGGTTCAAAACATAGACAGTAAGAAGAATCAGTCTTCTTGTACTTAAGTCGGCATTGTGCCTTTTGTATTTCATTCTGATGCAATTTCTGTGTTTCTTCATCAATAAGAAGGTCCAAGGGATACAGTAGACCTGAATTGATGCATCGGAATCTATAACTAGTGTCACAGGAATTTTTCAAAACATAGACAGTAAGAAGAGTCAGCCTTCTTGTACTTAAGTCGGCATTGTGCCTTTTGTATTTAATTCCAATGCAATTTCTGTGTTTCATCGTCAATAAGAAGGTCAGAGGGATACAGTAAACCTGAAGTGAAGCACCGGAATCTATAACTAGAGTACCAGGAATGGTTCAAAACGTAGACAGTAAGAAGAGTCAGTCTTCTTGAACTTAAGTCGGCATTGTGCCTTTTGTATTTAATTCCGATGCAAATTCTGTGTTTCATCGTCAATAAGAAGGTCCAAGGGATACAGTGAACCTGGAGTGAAGCATCGGAATCGATAACTAGTGTCACAAGAATGGTTCAAAACATAGTCAGTAAGAAGAGTCAGTCTTATTGTACTTAAGTAGGCATTGTGCCTTTTGTATTTCATTCCGATGAAATTTCTGTGTTTCATCGTCAATAAGAAGATCTGAGGGGTACGGTTAACCTGAAGAGAAGATTCGGAATCTATAACTAGTGTCAGAGGAATGGTCAAAACATAGACTGTAGGAAGAGTCAGTCTTCTTGTACTTAAGTCGGCATTGTGCCTTTTGTATTTAATTCGGATGCAATTTCTGTGTTTCATTGTCAATAGGAAGGTCAGAGGGATACAGTAAACCTGAAGTGAAGCATCGGAATCTATGACTAGTGTCACAGGAATGGTTCAAAACATAGACAGTAAGAAGAGTTAGTCTTCTTGTACTTAAGTCGGCATTTTGCCCTTTGTATTTAATTCCGATGCAATTTCTGTGTTTCATCGTCAATAAGAAGGTCCAAGGGAAACAGTAAACCTGAAGTGAAGCATCGGAATCTGTAACTAGTGTGACAAGAATGGTTCAAAGCATAGACAGTAAGAAGAGTCAGTCTTCTTGTACTTAAATCGGCATTGTGGCTTTTGTATCTAATTCCGATGCAATTTCTGTTCTTCATCGTCAATAAGAAGGTCAGAGGGATACAGTAAACCTGAAGTGAAGCATCGGAATCTATGACTAGTGTCACAGGAATGGTTCAAACATAGACAGTAAGAAGAGCCAGTCTTCGTGTACTGAAGTCGGCATTTTGCCCTTTGTATTTAATTACGATGCAATTTCTGTGTTTCATCGTCAATAAGAAGGAACAAGGGATACAGTAAACCTGTGGTGAAGCATCGGAATCTATAACTAGTGTCACAGGAATGGTTCAAAACATAGTCAGTTAGAAGAGTCAGTCTTCTTGTACTTAAGTCGGCATTGTGCCTTTTCTATTTAAGTCCGATGCAATTTCTGTGTTTCATCGTCAATAACAAGGTCCAAGGGATAAAGTAAAGCTGGAGTTAATCATCGGAATCTATAACTAGTGTTAATTGAATGGTTCAAAACATAGACAGTAAGAAGAATTAGTCTTCTTGTACTTAAGTCGGCATTGTGCCTTTTGTATTTAATTCCGATGCAATTTCTGTGTTTCATCGTCAATAAGAAGGTCAAAGGGATACAGTAAACCTGATGTGAAGCATCGGAATCTATAACTAGTGTCACAGGAATGGTTCAAATCATAGACAGTAAGAAGAGTCAGTCTTCTTGTACTTAAGTCGACATTGTGCCTTTTCTATTTAATTCCGATGCAATTTCTGTGTTTCATCGTCAATACGAAAGTCAGAGGGATACAATAAACCTGAAGTGAAGCATCGGAATCTATAACTAGTGTCCCAGGAATGGTTCAAAACAAAGTCAGTAAGAAGAGTCAGTCTTCTTGTCCTTAAGCCGGCATTGTGCCTTTTGTATTTAATTGCGATGCAATTTCTGCGTTTCATCGTAAATAAGAAGGTCCAAGGGATACAGTAAACCTGAAGTGAAGCATCGGTTCATCGGCAATAAGGTCAGAGGGATACAGTAAACCTGAAGTGAAGCATCGGAATCTATAACTAGTGTCACAGGAATGGTTTAAAACATAGTCTGTAAGAAGAGTCAGTCTCCTTGTACTTAAGACGGCATTGTGCCTTTTGTATTTAATTCCGATGCAATTTCTGTGTTTCATCGTCAATAAGAAGGTCCAAGGGATACAGTAAACCTGGAGTGAAGCATCGGAATCTATAACTAGTTTCACAGGAATGGTCAAATCATAGACAGAAAGAAGAGTCAGTCTTCTTGTACTTAAGTCGACATTGTGCTTTTTCTATTTAATTCCGATGCAATTTCTGTGTTTCATCGTCAATAAGAAGGTTAGAGGGATACAATAAACCTGAAGTGAAGCTTCGGAATCTATAACTAGTGTCACAGGAATGGTTCAAAACAAAGTCAGTAAGAAGAACCAGTCCTCTTGTCCTTAAGTCGGCATTGTGCATTTTGTATTTAATTCCGATGCGATTTCTGTGTTTCATCGTCAATAAGAAGGTCCAAGTGATACAGTAAAACGGAAGTGAAGCATCGGAATCTATGACTAGTGTCACTGGAATGGTTCAAAACATAGACAGTAAGAAGAGTCAGTCTTCGTGTACTTAAGTCGGCATTTTGCCCTTTGTATTTAATTACGATGCAATTTCTGTGTTTCATAGTCAATAAGAAGGAACAAGGGATACAGTAAACCTGTGGTGAAGCATAGGAATCTATAACTAGTGTCACAGGACTGATTCAAAACATAGTCAGTAAGAAGAGTCAGTCTTCTTGTACTTAAGTCGGCATTGTGCCTTTTCTATTTAATTCCAATGCAATTTCTGTGTTTCATCGTCAATAACAAGGTCCTAGGGATACAGTAAAGCTGGAGTTAAGCATCGGAATCTATAACTAGTGTTAATTGAATGGTTCAAAACATAGACAGTAAGAAGAATCAGTCTTCTTGTACTTAAGTCGGCATTGTGCGTTTTGTATTTAATTCCGATGCAATTTCTGTGTTTCATCGTCAATAAGAAGGTCAGAGGGATACAGTAAACCTGAAGTGAAGCATCGGAATCTATAGCTAGTGTCACAGGAATGGTTCAAAACATAGTCAGTAAGAAGAGTCAGTCTTCTTGTACTTAAGTCGGCATTGTGCCTTTTCTATTTAATTCCAATGCAATTTCTGTGTTTCATCGTCAATAACAAGGTCCAAGGGATACAGTAAAGCTGGAGTTAAGCATCGGAATCTATAACTAGTGTTAATTGAATGGTTCAAAACATAGACAGTAAGAAGAATCAGTCTACTTGTACTTAAGTCGGCATTGTGCCTTTTGTATTTAATTTCGATGCAATTTCTGTGTTTCATCGTCAATAAGAAGGTGAGAGGGATACAGTTAACCTGAAGTGAAGCATCGGAATCTATAGCTAGTGTCACAGGAATGGTTCAAAACATAGTCAGTAAGAAGAGTCAGTCTTCTTGTCCTTAAGTCGGCATTGTGCCTTTTGTATTTCATTCTGATGCAATTTCTGTGTTTCATCATCAATAAGAAGGTCAAAGGGATACAGTAAACCTGATGTGAAGCATCGGAATCTATAACTAGTGTCACAGGAATGGTTCAAAACATAGACAGTAAGAAGAGTCAGTCTTCTTGTACTTAAGTCGGTATTGTGCTTTTTGTATTTAATTCCGATGCAATTTCTGTGTTTCATCGTCAATAAGAAGGTCCAAGGGATACAGTAAACCTGAAGTCAAGCATCGGAATCTATAACTAGTGTCACAGGAATGGTTCAAAACATAGACAGTTGGAAGGGTCAGTCTTCATGTACTTAAGTCGGCATTGTGCCTTTTGTATTTAATTCCGATGCAATTTCTGTGTTTCATCGTCAATAAGAAGGTCCAAGGGATACAGTAAACCTGTAGTGAGCATCGGAACCTATAACTAGTGTCCCAGTAATGGTTCAAAACATAGTCACTCAGAAGAATCAGTCTATTTGTACTTAAGTCGGCATTGTGCCTTTTGTGTTTAATTCCGATGCAATTTCTGTGTTTCATCGTCAATAAGAAGGTCCTACGGATACAGTAAACCTGAAGTGAAGCATCGGAATCTATAACTAGTGTCACAGGAATGGTTCAAAACATAGACAATAAGAAGAGTCAGTCTTCTTGTACTTAACTCGGCATTGTGCCTTTTGTATATAATTCCGATGCAATTTCTGTGTTTCATCGTCAACAAGAAGATCAGAGGGATACAGTAAACCTGAAGTGAAGCATCGGAATCTATAACTAGTGTCACAGGAATGGTTCAAAACATTGACAGTAGCAAGAGTCAGTCTTCTTGTACTTTAGTCGGCATTGTGCCTTTTGTATTTAATTCCGATGCAATTCCTGTGTTTCATTGTCAATAAGAAGGTCAATGGGATACAGTAAACCGGATGTGAAGCATCGGAATCTATAACTAGTGTCACAGGAATGGTTCAAAACATAGACAGTAAGAAGAGTCAGTCTTCTTGTACTTAAGTCGGTATTGTGCTTTTTGTATTTAATTCCGATGCAATTTCTGTGTTTCATCGTGAATAAGAAGGTCAGAGGGATACAGTAAACCTGAAGTGAAGCATCGGAATCTATAACTAGTGTCACAGGAATGGTTCAAAACATAGACAGTTGGAAGGGTCAGTCTTCTTGCACTTAAGTCGCCATTGTGTCTATTGTATTTAATTCCGATGCAATTTCTGTGTTTCATCGTCAATAAGAAGGTCCAAGGGATACAGTAAACCTGTATGAAGCATCGGAATCTACAACTAGCGTCACAGCAATGGTTCAAAACATAGAAAGCAAGAAGAGTCCGTCTGATTGTACTTAAGTCGGCATTGTGCCTTTTGTATTTAATTCCGATGCAATTTCTGTGTGTCATCGACAATAAGAACATCCAAGGGTTACAGTAATCATGGAGTGAAGCATCGGAATCTATAACTAGTGTCACAGGAGTGGTTTTAAACATAGTCAGTAAGAAGAGTCAGTCTTCTTGTACTTTAGTCGGCAATGTGCCTTTTGTATTTAATTCCGATACAATTTCTGTGTTTCATCGTCAATAAGAAGGTCCAAGGGATGCAGTAGACCTGAATTGATGCATCGGAATCTATAACTAGTGTCAGAGGAATTTTTCAAAACATAGACAGTAAGAAGAGTCAGCCTTCTTGTACTTAAGTCGGCATTGTGCCTTTTGTATTTAATTCCAATGCAATTTCTGTGTTTCATCGTCAATAAGAAGGTCAGAGGGATACAGTAAACCTGAAGTGAAGCACCGGAATCTATAACTAGAGTACCAGGAATGGTTCAAAACGTAGACAGTAAGAAGAGTCAGTCTTCTTGAACTTAAGTCGGCATTGTGCTTTTTTATTTAATTCCGATGCAAATTCTGTGTTTCATCGTCAATAAGAAGGTCCAAGGGATACAGTGAACCTGGAGTGAAGCATCGCAATCGATAACTAGTGTCACAAGAATGGTTCAAATCATAGTCAGTAAGAAGAGTCAGTCTTATTGTACTTAAGTAGGCATTGTGCCTTTTGTATTTCATTCCGATGAAATTTCTGTGTTTCATCGTCAATAAGAAGGTCTGAGGGATACAGTAATCCTGAAGTGAAGCATCGGAATCTATGACTAGTGTCACAGGAATGGTTCAAAACATAGACAGTAAGAAGAGTCAGTCTTCTTGTACTTAAGTCGGCATTTTGCCCTTTGTATTTAATTCCGATGCAATTTCTGTGTTTCATCGTCAATAAGAAGGTCCAAGGGAAACAGTAAACCTGAAGTGAAGCATCGGAATCTGTAACTAGTGTGACACGAATGGTTCAAAGCATAGACAGTAAGAAGAGTCAGTCTTCTTGTACTTAAATCGGCATTGTGGCTTTTGTATTTAATTCCGATGCAATTTCTGTTCTTCATCGTCAATAAGAAGGTCAGAGGGATACAGTAAACCTGAAGTGAAGCATCGGAATCTATAAGTAGTGTCACAGGAATGGTTCAAAACATAGTCAGTAAGATGAGACAGTCTTCTTGTCCTTAAGTCGGCATTGTGCCTTTTGTATTTAATTCCGATGCAATTTCTTTGTTTCATCGGCAATAAGGTCAGAGGGATACAGTAAACCTGAAGTGAAGCATCGGAATCTTTAACTAGTGTCACAGGAATGGTTCAAAACATAGTCAGTAACAAGAGTCAGTCTCCTTGTACTTAAGACGGCATTGTGCCTTTTGTATTTAATTCCGATGCAATTTCTATGTTTCATCGTCAATAAGAAGGTCCAAGGGATACAGTAAACCTGGAGTGAAGCATCGGAATCTATAACTAGTGTCACAGGAATGGTTCAAAACATAGACAGGAAGAAGAGTCAGTCTTCTTGTACTTAAGTCGAAATTGTGCTTTTTCTATTTAATTCCGATGCAATTTCTGTGTTTCATCGTCAATAAGAAGGTCAGAGGGATACAATAAACCTGAAGTGAAGCATCGGAATCTATAACTAGTGTCACAGGAATGGTTCAAAGCAAAGTCAGTAAGAAGAGCCAGTCCTCTTGTTCTTAAGTCGGCATTGGGACTTTTGTATTTAATTCCGATGCAATTTCTGTGTTTCATCTTCAATAAGAAGGTCCAAGTGATACAGTAAACTTGAAGTGATGCATCGGAATCTATGACTAGTGTCACAGGAATGGTTCAAAACATAGACTGTAAGAAGAGTCAGTCTTCGTGTACTTAAGTCGGCATTTTGCCCTTTGTATTTAATTCCGATGCAATTTCTGTGTTTCATCGTCAATAAGAAGGTACAAGGGATACAGTAAACCTGTGGTGAAGCATCGGAATCTATAACTAGTGTCACAGGAATGGTCAAATCATAGACAGAAAGAAGAGTCAGTCTTCTTGTACTTACGTCGGCATTATGCCTTTTCTATTTAATTCCGATGCCATTTCTGTGTTTCATCGTCTATAACAAGGTCCAAGGGATACAGTAAAGCTGGAGTTAAGCATCGGAATCTATAACTAGTGTCAATGGAATGGTTCAAAACATAGACAGTAAGAAGGATCAGTCTTCTTGTACTTAAGTCGGCATTGTGCCTTTTGTATTTAATTCCGATGCAATTTCTGTGTTTCATCGTCAATAAGAAGGTCAGAGGGATACAGTAAACCTGAAGTGAAGCATCGGAATCTATAGCTAGTGTCACAGGAATGGTTCAAAACATCGTCAGTAAGAAGAGTCAGTCTTCTTGTCCTTAAGTCGGCATTGTGCCTTTTGTATTTCATTCTGATGCAATTTCTGTGTTTCATCATCAATAAGAAGGTCAAAGGGATACAGTAAACCTGATGTGAAGCATCGGAATCTATAACTAGTGTCACAGGAATGGTTCAAAACATAGACAGTAAGAAGAGTCAGTCTTCTTGTGCTTAAGTCGGTATTGTGCTTTTTGTATTTAATTCCGATGCAATTTCTGTGTTTCATCGTGAATAAGAAGGCCAAGGGATACAGTAAACCTGAAGTGAAGCATCGGAATCTATAACTAGTGTCACAGGAATGGTTCAAAACGTAGACAGTTGGAAGCGTCAGTCTTCTTGTACTTAAGTCGGCATTGTGTCTTTTGTATTGAATTCCGATGCAATTTCTTTGTTTCATCGTCATTAAGAAGGTCCAAGGGATACAGTAAACCTGAAGTGAAGCATCGGAATCTATAACTAGTGTCACAGTAATGGTTCAAAACATAGACAGTAAGAAAAGTCAGTCGTCTTGTACTTAAGTCGGCATTGTGCCTTTTCTATTTAATTCCGATGCAATTTCTGTGTTTCATCGTCAATAGGAAGGTCAGAGGGATACAGTTAACCTGAAGTGAAGCATCCGAATCTATAACTGGTGTCACAGGAATGGTTAAAAACCTAGTCAGTAAAAAGAGTCAGTGATCTTGTACTTAAGCCGGCATTGTGCCTTTTGTATTTAATTCCGATGCAATTTCTGTGTTTCATCGTCAATAAGAAGGTCCAAGGGATACAGTAAACCTGAAGTGAGCATCGGAATCTATAACTAGTTTCCCCAGGAATGGTTCAAAACATAGTCACTCAGAAGAATCAGTCTTTTTGTACTTAAGTCGGCATTGTGCCTTTTGTGTTTAATTCCGATGCAATTTCTGTGTTTCATCGTCAATAAGAAGGTACAAGGGATACAGTAAACCTGAAGTGAAGCATCGGAAACTATAACTAGTGTCACAGGAATGGTTCAAAACATAGACAGTAAGAAGAGTCAGTCTTCTTGTACTTAAGTCGGCATTGTGCCTTTTGTATTTAATTCCGATGCAATTTCTGTGTTTCATCGTCAACAAGAAGATCAGAGGGATACAGTAAACCTGAAGTGAAGCATCGGAATCTATAACTAGTGTCACAGGAATGGTTCAAAACATTGACAGTAGCAAGAGTCAGTCTTCTTGTACTTTAGTCGGCATTGTGCCTTTTGTATTTTATTCCGATGCAATTTCTGTGTTTCATCGTCAATAAGAAGGTCGAAGGGATACGGTAAACCTGATGTGAAGCATCGGAATCTATAACTAGTGTCACACGATTGGTTCAAAACATAGACAGTAAGAAGAGTCAGTCTGCTTGTACTTAAGTCGGTATTGTGCTTTTTGTATTTAATTCCGATGCAATTTCTGTGTTTCATCGTGAATAAGAAGGTCAGAGGGATACAGTAAACCTGAAGTGAAGCATCGGAATCTATAACTAGTGTCACAGGAATGGTTCACAACATAGACAGTTGGAAGGGTCAGTCTTCTTGTACTTAAGTCGGCATTGTGTCATTTGTATTTAATTCCGATGCAATTTCTGTGTTTCATCGTCAATAAGAACGTCCAGGGGATACAGTAAACCTGAAGTGAAGCATCGGAATCTACAACTAGTGTCACAGGAGTGGTTTTAAACATAGTCAGTAAGAAGAGTCAGTCTTCTTGTACTTTAGTCGGCATTGTGCCTTTTGTATTTAATTCCGATACAATTTCTGTGTTTCATCGTCAATAAGCAGGTCCAAGGGATACAGTAGACCTGAATTGATGCATCGGAATCCAAAACTAGAGTCACAGGAATGGTTCAAAACATAGTCAGTAAGAAGAGTCAGTCTTATTGTACTTAAGTAGGCATTGTGCCTTTTGTATTTCATTCCGATGCAATTTATGTGTTTCATCGTCAATAAGAAGGTCTGAGGGATACAGTAAACCTGAAGTGAAGGATGGGAATCTATAACTAGTGTCAGAGGAATGGTCAAAACATAGACTGTAGGAAGAGTCAGTCTTCTTGTACTTAAGTCGGCATTGTGCTTTTTGTATTTAATTCGGATGCAATTTCTGTGTTTCATTGTCAATAGTATGGTCAGAGGGATACAGTAAACCTGAAGTGAAGCATCGGAATCTATAACTAGTTTCACAGGAATGGTTCAAAACATAGACAATAAGAAGAGTCAGTCTTCTTGTACTTAAGTCGTCATTGTGCCTTTTCTATTTAATTCCGATGCAATTTCTGTGTTTCATCGTCAATAAGAAAGTCAGAGGGATACAATAAACCTGAAGTGAAGCATCGGAATCTATAACTAGTGTCACAGGAATGGTTCAAAACAAAGTCAGTAAGAAGAGTCAGTCTTCTTGTCCTTAAGTCGGCATTGTGCCTTTTGTATTTAATTCCGATGCAATTTCTGTGTTTCATCGTCAATAAGACGGTCAGAGGGATACAGTAAACCTGAAGTGAAGCATCGGAATCTATAACTAGTGCCACAGGAATGGTTCAAAACATAGTCAGTAAGAAGAGTCAGTCTTCTTGTCCTTAAGTCGGCATTGTGCCTTTTGTATTTAATTGCGATGCAATTTCTGCATTTCATCGTAAATAAGAAGGTCCAAGGGATACAGTAAACCTGAAGTGAAGCATCGGAATCTATTACTAGTGTCACTGGAATGGTTCAAAATATAGACAGTAAGGAGAGTCAGTCTTCTTGTACTTAAGTCGGCATTGTGCCTTTTGTATTTAATTTCGATGCAATTTCTGTGATTTATCGTCAATAAGAAGGTTCAAGGGATACAGTAAACCTGAAGTGAAGCATCGGACTCTATAACTAGTGCCACAGAAATGGTTCAAAACATAGACAGTAGGAAGAGTCAGTCTTCTTGTACTGAAGTCGGCATTGTGCTTTTTGTATTTAATTCCGATGCAATTTCTGTGTTTCATCGTCAATAAGAAGGTCCAAGGGAAATAGTAAACCTGAAGTGAAGCATCGGAATCTGTAACTAGTGTGACAGGAATGGTTCAAAGCATAGACAGTAAGAAGAATCAGTCTTCTTGTACTTAAATCGGCATTGTGGCTTTTGTATTTAATTCCGATGTAATTTCTGTGTTTCATCGTCTATAAGACGGTCAGAGGGATACAGTAAACCTGAAGTGAAGCATCGGAATCTATAAGTAGTGCCACAGGAATGGTTCAAAACATAGTCAGTAAGAAGAGACAGTCTTCTTGTCCTTTAGTGGCATTGTGCCTTTTGTATTTAATTCCGATGCAATTTCTGTGTTTCATCGGCAATAAGGTCAGAGGAATACAGTAAACCTGAAGTGAAGCATCGGAATCTATAACTAGTGACACAGGAACGGTTCAAAACATAGACAGTAGGAAGACTCAGTCTTCTTTTATTTAAGTCGGCATTGTGCCTTTTGTATTTAATTCCGATGCAATTTCTGTGTTTCATCGTCAATAAGAAAGTAAGAGGGATACATTAAACCTGAAGTGAAGCATCGGAATCCAAAACTAGTGTCACAGGAATGGTTTAAAACATAGACAGTAGGAAGAGTCAGTCTTCTTGTACTTAAGTCGGCATTGTGCCTTTTGTATTTAATTCCGATGCAATTTCTGTGTTTCATCGTCAATAGGAAGGTCCAAGGGATACAGTAAACCTGGAGTGAAGCATCGGAATCTGTAACTAGTGTCACAGGAATGGTTCAAAACATAGACAGTAAGAAGAGTCAGTCTTCTTGTACTTAAGTCGACATTGTGCTTTTTCTATTTAATTCCGATGCAATTTCTGTGTTTCATCGTCAATAAGAAGGTCAGAGGTAAACAATAATCCTGAAGTGAAGCATCGGATTCTATAACTAGTGTCACAGGAATGGTTCAAAACAAAGTCAGTAAGAAGAGTCAGTCTTCTTGTCCTTAAGTCGGCATTGTGCCTTTAGTATTTAATTCCGATGCAATTTCTGTGTTTCATCGTCAATAAGAAGGTCCAAGTGATACAGTAAACCTGAAGTGAAGCATCGGAATCTATGACTAGTGTCACAGGAATGGTTCAAAACATAGACAGTGGGAAGAGTCAGTCTTCTTGTACTTAAGTCGGCATTTTGCCCTTTGTATTTAATTCCGATGCAATTTCTGTGTTTCATCGTCAATAAGAAGGTAGAAGGGATAGAGTAAACCTGTGGTGAAGCATCGGAATCTATAACTAGTGTCACAGGAATGGTTCAAAACATAGTCAGTAAGAAGAGTCAGTCTTCTTGTACTTAAGTCGGCATTGTGCCTTTTCTATTTAATTCCGATGCATTTTCTGTGTTTCATCGTCAATAACAAGGTCCAAGGGATACAGTAAAGCTGGAGTGAAGCATCGGAATCTATAACTAGTGTCAATGGAATGGTTCAAAACAAAGTCAGTAAGAAGAGTCAGTTTTCTTGTTCTTAAGTCGGCATTGTGAATTTTGTATTTAATTCCGATGCAATTTCTGTGTTTCATCGACAATAAGAAGGTCAGAGGGATACAGTAAACCTGAAGTGAAGCATCGGAATCTATAACTAGTGTCACAGTAATGGCTCAAAACATAGACAGTAAGAAAAGTCAGTCGTCTTGTACTTAAGTCGGCATTGTGCCTTTTCTGTTTAATTCCGATGCAATTTCTGTGCTTCATCGTCAATAAGAAGGTCAGAGGGATACAGTAAACCTGAACTGAAGCATCGGAATCTATAGCTAGTGTCACAGGAATGGTTCAAACACAGTCAGTAAGAAGAGTCAGTCTTCTTGTCCTTAAGTCGGCATTGTGCCTTTTGTATTCAAATCCGATGCCATTTCTGTGTTACATCGTCAATAAGAAGGTTCAAGGGATACAGTAAACCTAAAGTGAAGCATCGGAATCTGTAACTAGTGTCACAGGAATGGTTCAAAACATAGTCAGTAGGAAGAGTCGGTCTTCATGTACTTAAGTCGGCATTGTGCCATTTGTATTTAATTCCGATGCAATTTCTGTGTTTCATCGTCAATAAGAAGGTCCAAGGGATACAGTAAACGTGAAGTGAAGCATCGGAATCTATAACTAGTGTCACAGGAAAGGTTCAAAACATAGACAGTAGGAAGAGTCAGTCTTCTTGTGCTTAAGTCGGCATTGTGCCTTTGTATTTAATTCAGATGCAATTTCTGTGTTTCAACGTCAATAAAAAGGTCCAAGGGATACAGTAAACCAGAAGTGAAGCATCGGAATCTATAACTAGTGTCACAGTAATGGTACAAAACATAGACAGTAGGAAAAGTCAGTCGTCTTGTACCTGAGTCGGCATTGTCCCTTTTCTATTTAATTCTGATGCAATTTCTTTGTTTCATCGTCAATAAGGTCAGTGGGATACAGTTAACCTGAAGTGAAGCATCCGAATTTATAACTGGTGTCACAGTATTGGTTAAAAACATAGTCAGTTAAAAGAGTCAGTGTTCTTGTACTTAAGTCGGCATTGTGCCTTTTGTATTTAATTCCGATGCAATTTTTGTGTTTCATCGTCAATAAAAAGGTCCAAGGTATACAGTAAACCTGAAGTGAAGCATCGGAATCTATAACTAGTGTCACAGGAATGTTTCAAAACATAGTCAGTCAGAAGAATCAGTCTTTTTGTACTTAAGTCTGCATTGTGCCTTTTGTGTTTAATTCCGATGCAATTTCTGTGTTTCATCGTCAATAAGAAGGTCCAAGGGATAAAGTAAACCTGAATTGAAGCATCGGAATATATAACTGGTGTCACAGGAATGGTTCAAAACATAGACAGTAAGAAGAGTCAGTCTTCTTGTACTTAAGTCGGCTTTGTGCCTTTTGTATTTAATTCCGATGCAATTTCTGTGTTTCAACGTCAATAAAAAGGACCAAGGGATACAGTAAACCAGAAGTGAAGCATCGGAATCTATAACTAGTGTCACAGTAATGGTACAAAACATAGACAGTAAGAAAAGTCAGTCGTCTTGTACCTGAGTCGGCATTGTGCCTTTTCTATTTAATTCTGATGCAATTTCTGTGTTTCATCGTCAATAAGGTCAGTGGGATACAGTTAACCTGAAGTGAAGCATCCGAATTTATAACTGGTGTCACAGGAATGGTTAAAAACATAGTCAGTTAAAAGAGTCAGTGTTCTTGTACTTAAGTCGGCATTGTGCCTTTTGTATTTAATTCCGATGCAATTTTTGTGTTTCATCGTCAATAAGAAGGTCCAAGGTATACAGTAAACCTGAAGTGAAGCATCGGAATCTATAACTAGTGTCACAGGAATGTTTCAAAACATAGTAGTCAGAAGAATCAGTCTTTTTGTACTTAAGTCGACATTGTGCCTTTTGTGTTTAATTCCGATGCAATTTCTGTGTTTCATCGTCAATAAGAAGGTCCAAGGGATAAAGTAAACCTGAATTGAAGCATCGGAATCTATAACTAGTGTCACAGGAATGGTTCAAAACATAGACAGTAAGAAGAGTCAGTCTTCTTGTACTTAAGTCGGCTTTGTGCCTTTTGTATTTAATTCCGATGCAATTTCTGTGTTTCATCGTCATCAAGAAGATCAGAGGGATACAGTAAACCTGAAGTGAAGCATCAGAATCTATAACTAGTGTCACAGGAGTGGTTCAAAGCATTAACAGTAGGAAGAGTCAGTCTTCTTGTAGTTTAGTCGGCATTATGCCTTTTGTATTTAATTCCGATGCAATTTCTGTGTTTCACCGTCAATAAGATGGTCAAAGGGATACAGTATACCCGATGTGAAGCATCGGAATCTATAACTAGTGTCACAGGAATGGTTCAAAACATAGACAGTAAGAAGAGTCAGTCTACTTGTACTTAAGTTGGTATTGTGCTTTTTGTATTTAATTCAGATGCAATTTCTGTGTTTCATCGTCAATACGAAGGTCCAAGGTATACATTAAAATTGAAGTGAAGCATCGGAATCTATAACTAGTGTCACAGCAATGGTTCAAAACATAGTCAGTAAGAAGAGTCAGACTACTTGTACTTAAGTCGGCATTGTGCCTTTTCTATTTAATTCCGATGCAATTTCTGTGTTTCATCGTCAATAAGAAGGTCCAAGGGATACAATAAACCCGGAGTGAAGCATCGGAATGTATAACTAGTGTCACAGGAATGGTTCAAAACATAGACAGTAAGAAGAGTCAGTCTTCTTGTACTTAAGTCGACATTGTGCCTTTTCTATTTAATTCCGATGCAATTTCTGTGTTTCATCGTCAATAAGAAAGTCAGAGGGATACAATAAACCGGCAGTGAAGCATCGAAATCTATAACTTGTGTTACAGGAATGGTTCAAAACAAAGTCAGTAAGATGAGTTAGTCTTCTTGTCCTTAAGTCGGCATTGTGCTTTTTGTATTTAATTCCGATGCAATTTCTTTGTTTCATCGTCAATAAGAAGGTCCAAGGGAAACAGTAAACCTGAAGTGAAGCATCGGAATCTGAAACTAGTGTATCAGGAATGGTTCAAAGCATAGACAGTAAGAAGAGACAGTCTTCTTGTACTTAAATCGGCATTGTGGCTTTTGTATTTAATTCCGATGCAATTTCTGTGTTTCATCGTCAATAAGAAGGTCAGAGGGATACAGTAAACCTGAAGTAAAGCATCGGAATCTATAAGTAGTGCCACAGGAATGGTTCAAAACATAGTCAGTAAGAAGAGACAGTCTTCTTGACCTTAAGTGGCATTGTGTCTTTTGTATTTAATTCCGTTGCAATTTCTGTGTTTCATCGGCAATAAGGTCAGAGGGATACAGTAAACCTGAAGTGAAGCATCGGAATCTATAACTAGTGTCACAGGAATGGTTCAAAACATAGACAGTAGGAAGACTCAGTCTTCTTGTATTTAAGTCGGCATTGTGCCTTTTGTATTTAATTCCGATGCAATTTCTGTGTTTCATTAGCAATAAGAAAGTAAGAGGGCTACAGTAAACCTGAAGTGAAGCATCGGAATCCAAAACTAGTGTCACAGGAATGGTTTAAAACATAGACAGTAGGACGAGTCAGTCTTCTTGTACTTGAGTCGACATTGTGCCTCTTCTATTTAATTCCGATGCAATTTCTGTGTTTCATCGTCAATAAGAAAGTCAGAGGGATACAATAAACCTGCAGTGAAGCATCGAAACTTATAACTAGTGTTAGAGGAATGGTTCAAAACAATGTCAGTAGGTAGACTCAGTCTTCTTGTATTTAAGTCGGCATTGTGCATTTTGTATTTAATTCCGATGCAATTTCTGTGTTTCATCAGCAATAAGAAAGTAAGAGGGATACAGTAAACCTGAAGTGAAGCATCGGAATCCAAAACTAGTGTCACAGGAATGGTTTAAAACATAGACAGTAGGAAGAGTCAGTCTTCTTGTACTTAAGTCGGCATTGTGCCTTTTGTATTTAATTCCGATGCAATTTCTGTGTTTCATCGTCTATAGGAATGTCCAAGGTATACAGTAAACCTGAAGTGAAGCATCGGAATCTACAACTAGTGTCACAGGAATGGTTCAAAACATAGTCAGTAAGAAGAGTCAGTCTTGTTGTACTTAAGACGGCATTGTGCCTTTTGTATTTAATTCCGATGCAATTTCTGTGTTTCATCGTCAATAAGAAGGTCCAAGTGATACAGTAAACCTGAAGTGAAGCATCGGAATCTATGACTAGTGTCACAGGAATGGTTCAAAACATAGACAGTAAGAAGAGTCAGTCTTCTTGTACTTATGTCGGCATTTTGCCCTTTGTATTTAATTCCGATGCAATTTCTGTGTTTCATCGTCAATAAGAAGGTACAAGGGATACAGTAAACCTGTGGTGAAGCATCGGAATCTGTAACTAGTGTCACAGGAATGGTTCAAAACATACTCAGTAAGAAGAGTCAGTCTTCTTGTACTTAAATCGGCATTGAGCCTTTTGTATTTAATTCCGATGCAATTTCTGTGTTTCATCGTCAATAAGAAGTTCCAAGGAATACAGTAAACCTCAAGTGAAGCATCGGAATCTATAACTAGTGTCACAGTAATGGTTCAAAACATAGACAGTAAGAAAAGTCAGTCGTCTTGTACTTAAGTCGGCAGTGTGCCTTTTCTATTTAATTCCGATGCAATTTCTGTGTTTCATCGTCAATAAGAAGGTCCAAGGGATAAAGTAAACCTGAATTGAAGCATCGGAATATATAACTGGTGTCACAGGAATGGTTCAAAACATAGACAGTAAGAAGAGTCAGTCTTCTTGTACTTAAGTCGGCTTTGTGCCTTTTGTATTTAATTCCGATGCAATTTCTGTGTTTCAACGTCAATAAAAAGGACCAAGGGATACAGTAAACCAGAAGTGAAGCATCGGAATCTATAACTAGTGTCACAGTAATGGTACAAAACATAGACAGTAAGAAAAGTCAGTCGTCTTGTACCTGAGTCGGCATTGTGCCTTTTCTATTTAATTCTGATGCAATTTCTGTGTTTCATCGTCAATAAGGTCAGTGGGATACAGTTAACCTGAAGTGAAGCATCCGAATTTATAACTGGTGTCACAGGAATGGTTAAAAACATAGTCAGTTAAAAGAGTCAGTGTTCTTGTACTTAAGTCGGCATTGTGCCTTTTGTATTTAATTCCGATGCAATTTTTGTGTTTCATCGTCAATAAGAAGGTCCAAGGTATACAGTAAACCTGAAGTGAAGCATCGGAATCTATAACTAGTGTCACAGGAATGTTTCAAAACATAGTAGTCAGAAGAATCAGTCTTTTTGTACTTAAGTCGACATTGTGCCTTTTGTGTTTAATTCCGATGCAATTTCTGTGTTTCATCGTCAATAAGAAGGTCCAAGGGATAAAGTAAACCTGAATTGAAGCATCGGAATCTATAACTAGTGTCACAGGAATGGTTCAAAACATAGACAGTAAGAAGAGTCAGTCTTCTTGTACTTAAGTCGGCTTTGTGCCTTTTGTATTTAATTCCGATGCAATTTCTGTGTTTCACCGTCAATAAGATGGTCAAAGGGATACAGTATACCCGATGTGAAGCATCGGAATCTATAACTAGTGTCACAGGAATGGTTCAAAACGTAGACAGTAAGAAGAGTCAGTCTACTTGTACTTAAGTTGGTATTGTGCTTTTTGTATTTAATTCAGATGCAATTTCTGTGTTTCATCGTCAATACGAAGGTCCAAGGTATACATTAAAATTGAAGTGAAGCATCGGAATCTATAACTAGTGTCACAGCAATGGTTCAAAACATAGTCAGTAAGAAGAGTCAGACTACTTGTACTTAAGTCGGCATTGTGCCTTTTCTATTTAATTCCGATGCAATTTCTGTGTTTCATCGTCAATAAGAAGGTCCAAGGGATACAATAAACCCGGAGTGAAGCATCGGAATGTATAACTAGTGTCACAGGAATGGTTCAAAACATAGACAGTAAGAAGAGTCAGTCTTCTTGTACTTAAGTCGACATTGTGCCTTTTCTATTTAATTCCGATGCAATTTCTGTGTTTCATCGTCAATAAGAAAGTCAGAGGGATACAATAAACCTGCAGTGAAGCATCGAAATCTATAACTAGTGTTACAGGAATGGTTCAAAACAAAGTCAGTAAGATGAGTTAGTCTTCTTGTCCTTAAGTCGGCATTGTGCTTTTTGTATTTAATTCCGATGCAATTTCTTTGTTTCATCGTCAGTAAGAAGGTCCAAGGGAAACAGTAAACCTGAAGTGAAGCATCGGAATCTGAAACTAGTGTATCAGGAATGGTTCAAAGCATAGACAGTAAGAAGAGACAGTCTTCTTGTACTTAAATCGGCATTGTGGCTTTTGTATTTAATTCCGATGCAATTTCTGTGTTTCATCGTCAATAAGAAGGTCAGAGGGATACAGTAAACCTGAAGTAAAGCATCGGAATCTATAACTAGTGTCACAGGAATGGTTCAAAACATAGACAGTAGGAAGACTCAGTCTTCTTGTATTTAAGTCGGCATTGTGCCTTTTGTATTTACTTCCGATGCAATTTCTGTGCTTCATCAGCAATAAGAAAGTAAGAGGGCTACAGTAAACCTGAAGTGAAGCATAGGAATCCAAAACTAGTGTCACAGGAATGGTTTAAAACATAGACAGTAGGAAGAGTCAGTCTTCTTGTACTTGAGTCGACATTGTGCCTCTTCTATTTAATTCCGATGCAATTTCTGTGTTTCATCGTCAATAAGAAAGTCAGAGGGATACAATAAACCTGCAGTGAAGCATCGAAATCTATAACTAGTGTTACAGGAATGGTTCAAAACAATGTCAGTAGGTAGACTCAGTCTTCTTGTATTTAAGTCGGCATTGTGCATTTTGTATTTAATTCCGATGCAATTTCTGTGTTTCATCAGCAATAAGAAAGTAAGAGGGATACAGTAAACCTGAAGTGAAGCATCGGAATCCAAAACTAGTGTCACAGGAATGGTTTAAAACATAGACAGTAGGAAGAGTCAGTCTTCTTGTACTTAAGTCGGCATGGTGCCTTTTGTATTTAATTCCGATGCAATTTCTGTGTTTCATCGTCTATAGGAATGTCCAAGGTATACAGTATACCTGAAGTGAAGCATCGGAATCTACAACTAGTGTCACAGGAATGGTTCAAAACATAGTCAGTAAGAAGAGTCAGTCTTGTTGTACTTAAGACGGCATTGTGCCTTTTGTATTTAATTCCGATGCAATTTCTGTGTTTCATCGTCAATAAGAAGGTCCAAGTGATACAGTAAACCTGAAGTGAAGCATCGGAATCTATGACTAGTGTCACAGGAATGGTTCAAAACATAGACAGTAAGAAGAGTCAGTCTTCTTGTACTTATGTCGGCATTTTGCCCTTTGTATTTAATTCCGATGCAATTTCTGTGTTTCATCGTCAATAAGAAGGTACAAGGGATACAGTAAACCTGTGGTGAAGCATCGGAATCTGTAACTAGTGTCACAGGAATGGTTCAAAACATACTCAGTAAGAAGAGTCAGTCTTCTTGTACTTAAATCGGCATTGAGCCTTTTGTATTTAATTCCGATGCAATTTCTGTGTTTCATCGTCAATAAGAAGTTCCAAGGAATACAGTAAACCTCAAGTGAAGCATCGGAATCTATAACTAGTGTCACAGTAATGGTTCAAAACATAGACAGTAAGAAAAGTCAGTCGTCTTGTACTTAAGTCGGCAGTGTGCCTTTTCTATTTAATTCCGATGCAATTTCTGTGTTTCATCGTCAATAAGAAGGTCAGAGGGATACAATAAACCTGAAGTGAAGCATCGGAATCAATCGCTAGTGTCACAGGAATGGTTCAAACATAGTCAGTAAGAAGAGTCAGTCTTCTTGTCCTTAAGTCGGCATTGTTCCTTTTGTATTCAAATCCGATGCCATTTCTGTGTTTCATCGTCAATAAGAAGGCCCAAGGGATACAGTAAACCTAAAGTGAAGCATCGGAATCTATAACTAGTGTCACAGGAATGGTTCAAAACATAGTCAGTAGGAAGAGTCGGTCTTCATGTACTTAAGTCGGCATTGTGCCTTTCGTATTTAATTCCGATGTAATTTCTGTGTTTCAACGTCAATAAGAAGGTTCAAGGGATACAGTAAACCAGAAGTGAAGCATCGGAATCTATAACTAGTGTCACAGTAATGGTACAAAACATAGACAGTAAGAAAAGTCAGTCGTATTGTACTTAAGTCGGCATTGTAACTTTTCTATTTAATTCTGATGCAATTTCGGTGTTTCATCATCAATAAGGTCAGAGGGATACAGTTAACATGAAGTGAAGCATCCGAATATATAACTGGTGTCACAGGAATGGTTTAAAACATAGTCAGTCAGAAGAATAAGTCTTTTTGTACTTAAGTCGGCATTGTGCCTTTTGTGTTTAATTCCGATGCAATTTCTGTGTTTCATCGTCAACAGGAAGATCAGAGGGATACAGTAAACCTGAAGTGAAGCATCAGAATCTATAACTAGTGTCACAGGAATGGTTCAAAGCATTAACAGTAGGAAGAGTCAGTCTTCTTGTACTTTAGTCGGCATTGTGCCTTTTGTATTTAATTCCGATGCAATTTCTGTGTTTCATCGTCAATAAGATGGTCAAAGGGTTACAGTATACCTGCTGTGAAGCATCAGAATCTATAACTAGTGTCACAGGAATGGTTCAAAACATAGACAGTAAGAAGAGTTAGTCTACTTCTACTTAAGTTGGTATTGTGCTTTTTGTATTTAATTCCGATTCAATTTCTGTGTTTCATCGTCAATAAGAAGGTCCAAGGTATACATTAAACCTGAAGTGAAGCATCGGAATCTATAACTAGTGTCACAGGAATGGTTCAAAACATAGTCAGTAAGAAGAGTCAGACTACTTGTACTTAAGTCGGCATTGTGCCTTTTCTATTTAATTCCGATGCCATTTCTGTGTTTCATCGTCAATAAGAAGGTCCAAGGGATACGGTAAACCTGGAGTGAAGCATCGGAATCTATAACTAGTGTCACAGGAATGGTTCAAAACATAGACAGTAGGAAGAGTCAGTCTTCTTGTACTTAAGTCGACATTGTGCTTTTCTATTTAATTCCGATGCAATTTCTGTGTTTCATCGTCGATAAGAAAGTCAGAGGGATACAATAAACCTAAAGTGAAGCATCGAAATCTATAACTAGTTTCACAGGAATGGTTCAAAACAAAGTCAGTAAGAAGAGTCAGTCTTCTTGTCGTTAAGTCGGCATTGTGCCTTTTGTATTTAATTGCGATGCAATTTCTGCGTTTCATCGTAAATAACAAGCTCCAAGGGATACAGTAAACCTGAAGTGAAGCATCGGAATCTATTACTAGTGTCACTGGAATGGTTCAAAATCTAGACAGTAAGGAGAGTCAGTCTTCTTGTACTTAAGTCGGCATTGCGCCTTTTGTATTTAATTCCGATGCAATTTCTGTGATTCATCGTCAATGAGAATTTCCAAGGGATACAGTAAACCTGAAGTGAAGCATCGGACTGTATAACTAGTGCCACAGAAATGGTTCAAAACATAGACAGTAGTAAGAGTCAGTCTTATTGTACTGAAGTCGGCATTGTACTTTTTGTATTTAATTCCGATGCAATTTCTGTGTTTCATCGTCAATAAGAAGGTCCAAGGGAAACAGTAAACCTGAAGTGAAGCATCGGAATCTGAAACTAGTGTAACAGGAATGGTTCAAAGCATAGACAGTAAGAAGAGTCAGTCTTCTTGTACTTAAATCGGCATTGTGGCTTTTGTATTTAATTCCGATGCAATTTCTGTGTTTCATCGTCAATAAGAAGGTCAGAGGGATACAGTAAACCTGAAGTGAAGCATCGGAATCTATAAGTAGTGCCACAGGAATGGTTCAAAACATAGTCAGTAAGAAGAGACAGTCTTCTTGTCCTTATGTCGGCATTGTGCCTTTTGTATTTAATTCCGATGCAATTTCTGTGTTTACTTGGCAATATGGTCAGAGGGATACAGTAAACCTGAAGTGAAGCATCGGAATCATTAACTAGTGTCACAGGAATGGTTTAAAGCATAGACAGTAGGAAGAGTCAGTCTTCTTGTACTTAAGTCGGCATTTTGCCTTTTGTATTTAATTCCGATGTAATTTCTTTGTTTCATCGTCAAAAGGAATGTCCAAGGTATACAGTAAACCTGAAGTGAAGCATCGGAATCTACAACTAGTGCCACAGGAATGGTTCAAAACATAGTCAGTAAGAAGAGTCAGTCTTCTTGTACTTATGACGGCATTGTGCCTTTTGTATTTATTTCCGATGCAATTTCTGTGTTTCATCGTCAATAAGAAGGTCCAAGGGATACGGTAAACCTGGAGTGAAGCATCGGAATCTATAACTAGTGTCACAGGAATGGTTCAAAACATAGACAGTAAGAAGAGTCAGTCTTCTTGTACTTAAGTCGACATTGTGCGTTTTCTATTTAATTCCGATGCAATTTCTGTGTTTCATCGTCAATAAGAAGGTCAGAGGGATATAATGAACCTGAAGTTAAGCATCGGAATCTATAACTAGTGTCACAGTAATGGTTCAAAACAAAGTCAGTAAGAAGAGTCAGTCTTCTTGTCCTTAAGTCGGCATTGTGCCTTTTGTATTTAATTCCGATGCAATTTCTGTGTTTCATCGTCAATAAGAAGATACAAGGGATACAGTAAATCTGAGGTGAAGAATCGGAATCTATAACTAGTGTCACAGGAATGGTTCAAAACAAAGTCAGTAAGAAGAGTCAGTCTTCTTGTCCTTAAGTCGGCATTGTGCCTTTTGTATTTAATTCCGATGCAATTTCTGTGTTTTATCGTCAATAAGAAGGTCAGAGGGATACAGTAAACCTGAAGTGAAGCATCGGAATCTATAACTAGTGTCACAGTAATGGTTCAAATCATAGACAGTTAGAAAAGTCAGTCGTCTTGTACTTAAGTCGGCATTGTGCCTTTTCTATTTAATTCCGATGCAATTTCTGTGTTTCATCGTCAATAAGAAGGTCAGAGGGATACAGTAAACCTGAAGTGAAGCATCAGAATCTATAACTAGTGTCACAGGAGTGGTTCAAAGCATTAACAGTAGGAAGAGTCAATCTTCTTGTACTTTAGTCGGCATTGTGCCTTTTGTATTTAATTCCGATGCAATTTCTGTATTTCATCGTCAATAAGATGGTCAAAGGGATACAGTATACCTAATGTGAAGCATAAGAATCTATAACTAGTGTCACAGGAATGGTTCAAAACATAGACAGTACGAAGAATCAGTCTACTTGTACTTAAGTTGGTATTGTGCTTTTTGTATTTAATTCCGATGCAATTTCTGTGTTTCATCGTCAATAAGGAGGTCCAAGGTATACATTAAACCTGAAGTGAAGCATCGGAATCTATAACTCGTGTCACAGGAATGGTTCAAAACATAGTCAGTAATAAGAGTCAGACTACTTGTACTTAAGTCGGCATTGTGCCTTTTCTATTTAATTCCGATGCAATTTCTGTGTTTCATCGTCAATAAGAAAGTCAGAGGGATACAATAAACCTGAAGTGAAGCATCGAAATCTATAACTAGTGTCACAGGAATGGTTCAAAACAAAGTAAGTAGGAAGAGTCAGTCTTCTTGTCGTTAAGTCGGCATTGTGCCTTTTATATTTAATTGCAATGCAATTTCTGCGTTTCATCGTAAATAAGAAGGTCCAAGGGATACAGTAAAACTGAAGCGAAGCATCGGAATCTATTACTAGTGTCACTGGAATGGTTCAAAATCTAGACGGTAAGGAGAGTCAGTCTTCTTGTACTTAAGTCGGCATTGTGCCTTTTGTATTAAATTCCGATGCAATTTCTGTGATTCATCGTCAATAAGAATTTCCAACGGATACAGTAAACCTGAAGTGAAGCATCGGACTCTATAACTAGTGCCACAGAAATGGTTCAAAACAAAGACAGTAGTAAGAGTCAGTCTTCTTGTACTGAAGTCGGCATTGTGCTTTTTGTATTTAATTCCGATGCAATTTCTGTGTTTCATCGTCAATAAGAAGGTCCAAGGGAAACAGTAAACCTGAAGTGAAGCATCGGAATCTGAAACTAGTGTAACAGGAATGGTTCAAAGCATAGACAGTAAGAAGAGTCAGTCTTCATGTACTTAAATCGGCATTGTGGCTATTGTATTTAATTCCGCTGCAATTTCTGTGTTTCATCGTCAATAAGAAGGTCAGAGGGATACAGTAAACCTGAGGTGAAGCATCGGAATCTATATGTAGTGCCACAGGAATGGTTCAAAACATAGTCAGTATGAAGAGACAGTCTTCTTGTCCTTATGTCGGCATTGTGCCTTTTGTATTTAATTCCGATGCAATTTCTGTGTTTCATAGGCAATATGGTCAGAGGGATACAGTAAACCTGAAGTGAAGCATCGGAATCTATAACTAGTGTCACAGGAATGGTTCAAAACATAGACAGTAGGAAACTCAGTCTTCTTGTACTTAAGTCGGCATTGTGCCTTTTGTATTTAATTCCGATGCAATTTCTGTGTTTCATCGTCAATAAGAAAGTAAGAGCGATACAGTAAACCTGAAGTGAAGCATCGGAATCCAAAACTAGTGTCACAGGAATGGTTTAAAACAGAGACAGTAGGAAGAGTCAATCTTCTTGTACTTAAGTCGGCATTGTGCCTTTTGTATTTAATTCCGATGCAATTTCTGTGTTTCATCGTCAAAAGGAATGTCCAAGGTATACAGTAGACCGGAAGAGAAGCATCGGAATCTACAACTAGTGTCACAGGAATGGTTCAAAACATAGTCAGTAAGAAGAGTCAGTCTTCTTGTACTTAAGACGGCATTGTGCGTTTTGTATTTATTTCCGATGCAATTTCTGTGTTTCATCGTCAATAAGAAGGTCCAAGGGATACAGTGAACCTGGAGTGAAGCATCGGAATCTATAACCAGTGTCACAGGAATGGTTCAAAACATAGACAGTAAGAAGAGTCAGTCTTCTTGTACTTAAGTCGACATTGTGCTTTTTCTATTTCATTCCGATGCAATTTCTGTGTTTCATCGTCAATAAGAAGGTACAAGGGATACAGTAAACCTGTGGTGAAGCATCGGAATCTATAACTAGTGTCACAGGAATGGTTCAAAACATAGTCAGTAAGAAGAGTCAGTCTCCTTGTACTTATGTCGGCATTGTGGCTTTTGTATTTAATTCCGATGCAATTTCTGTGTTTCATCGTCAATAAGAAGGTCAGAGGGATACAGTAAACCTGAAGTGAAGCATCGGAATCTATATGTAGTGCCACAGGAATGGTTCAAAACATAGTCAGTAAGAAAAGACAGTCTTCTTGTCCTTATGTCGGCATTGTGCCTTTTGTATTTAATTAAGATGCAATTTCTGTGTTTCATCGGCAATATGGTCAGAGGGATACAGTAAACCTGAAGTGAAGCATCGGAATCTATAACTAGTATCACAGGAATGGTTCAAAACATGGACAGTAGGAAGACTCAGTCTTCTTGTACTTAAGTCGGCATTGTCCATTTTGTATTAAATTCCGATGCAATTTCTGTGTTTCATCGTCAATAAGAAAGTAAGAGCGATACAGTAAACCTGAAGTGAAGCATCGGAATCCAAAACTAGTGTCACAGGAATGGTTTAATACATAGAGTGTAGGAAGAGTCAGTCTTCTTGTACTTAAGTCGGCATTGTGCCTTTTGTATTTAATTTCGATGCAATTTCTGTGTTTCATCGTCAAAAGGAATGTCCAAGATATACAGTAAACCTGAAGTGAAGCATCGGAATCTACAACTAGTGTCACAGGAATGGTTGAAAACATAGTCAGTAAGAAGAGTACTTATGACGGCATTGTGCCTTTTGTATTTATTTCCGATGCAATTTCTGTGTTTCATCGTCAATAAGAAGGTCCAAGGGATACAGAAAACCTGGAGTGAAGCATCGGAATCTATGACTAGTGTCACAGGAATGGTTCAAAACATAGACAGTAAGAAGAGTCAGTCTGCTTGTACTTAAGTCGGCATTTTGCCCTTTGTATTTAATTCCAATGCAATTTCTGTGTTTCATCGTCAATAAGAAGGTACAAGGGATACAGTAAACATGTGGTGAAGCATCGGAATCTATAACTAGTGTCACAGGAATGGTTCAAAACATAGTCAGTAAGAAGAGTCAGTCTTCTTGTACTTAAGTCGGCATTGTGCTTTTCCTATTTAATTCCGATGCAATTTCTGTGTTTTATCGTCAATAAGAAGGTTAAAGGGATACAGTATACCTGATGTGAAGCATCGGAATCTTTAACTAGTGTCACAGGAATGGTTCAAAACATAGACAGAAAGACGAGGCAGTCTACTTGTACTTCAGTCGGTATTGTGCTTTTTGTATTTAATTCCGATGGAATTTCTGTGCTTCATCGTCAATAAGAAGGTCCAAGGTATACATTAAACCTGAAGTGAAGCATCGGAATATATAACTAGTGTCACAGGAATGGTTCAAAACATAGTCAGTAAGAAGAGTCAGTCTTCTTGTACTTAAGTCGGCATTGTGCTTTTCCTATTTAATTCCGATGCAATTTCTGTGTTTTATCGTCAATAAGAAGGTCAAAGGGATACAGTATACCTGATGTGAAGCATCGGAATCTTTAACTAGTGTCACAGGAATGGTTCAAAACATAGACAGAAAGACGAGTCAGTCTACTTGTACTTCAGTCGGTATTGTGCTTTTTGTATTTAATTCCGATGGAATTTCTGTGCTTCATCGTCAATAAGAAGGTCCAAGTGATACAGTAAACCTGAATTGAAGCATCGGAATCTATGACTAGTGTCACAGGAATGGTTCAAAACATAGACAGTAAGAAGAGTCAGTCTGCTTGTACTTAAGTCGGCATTTTGCCCTTTGTATTTAATTCCAATGCAATTTCTGTGTTTCATCGTCAATAAGAAGGTACAAGGGATACAGTAAACATGTGGTGAAGCATCGGAATCTATAACTAGTGTCACAGGAATGGTTCAAAACATAGTCAGTAAGAAGAGTCAGTCTTCTTGTACTTAAGTCGGCATTGTGCTTTTCCTATTTAATTCCGATGCAATTTCTGTGTTTTATCGTCAATAAGAAGGTCAAAGGGATACAGTATACCTGATGTGAAGCATCGGAATCTTTAACTAGTGTCACAGGAATGGTTCAAAACATAGACAGAAAGACGAGTCAGTCTACTTGTACTTCAGTCGGTATTGTGCTTTTTGTATTTAATTCCGATGGAATTTCTGTGCTTCATCGTCAATAAGAAGGTCCAAGGTATACATTAAACCTGAAGTGAAGCATCGGAATATATAACTAGTGTCACAGGAATGGTTCAAAACATAGTCAGTAAGAAGAGTCAGACTACTTGTACTTAAGTCGGCATTGTGCCTTTTCTATTTAATTCCGATGCAATTTCTGTGTTTCATCGTCAATAAGAAGGTCCAAGGGATCAGTAAACCTGGAGTGAAGCATCGGAATCTATAACTAGTGTCACAGGAATGGTTCAAAACAAAGTCAGTAAGAAGAGTCAGTCTTCTTGTCGTTAATTCGGCATTGTGCCTTTTGTATTTAATTGCGATGCAATTTCTGCGTTTCATCGTAAATAAGAAGGTACAAGGGATACAGTAAACCTGAAGTGAAGCATCGGAATCTATTACTAGTGTCACTGGAATGGTTCAAAATCTAGACAGTAAGGAGAGTCAGTCTTCTTGTACTTAAGTCGCTATTGTGCCTTTTGTATTTAATTCCGATGCTATTTCTGTGTTTCATCGTCAATAAGAAGGTCCAAGGGATACAGTAAACCTGAAGTGAAGCATCGGACTCTATAACTAGTGCAACAGAAATGGTTCAAAACATAGACAGTAGGAAGAGTCAGTCTTCTAATACTGAAGTCGGCATTGTGCATTTTGTATTTAATTCCGATGCAATTTCTGTGTTTCATCGTCAATAAGTAGGTCCAAGGGAAACAGTAAACCTGAAGTGAAGCATCGGAATCTGAAACTAGTGTATCAGGAATGGTTCAAAGCATAGACAGTTAGAAGAGTCTGTCTTCTTGTACTTAAATCGGCATTGTGGCTTTTGTATTTAATTCCGATGCAATTTCTGTGTTTCATCGTCAATAAGAAGGTCAGAGGGATACAGTAAACCTGAAGTGAAGTATCGGAATCTATAAGCAGTGCCACAGGAATGGTTCAAAACATAGTCAGTAAGAAGAGACAGTCTTCTTGTCCTTAAGTCGGCATTGTGCCTTTTGTAATTAATTCCGATGCAATTTCTGTGTTTCATCGGCAATATGGTCAGAGGGATACAGTAAACCTGAAGTAAAGCATCGGAATCTATAACTAGTGTCACAGGAATGGTTCAAAACATAGACAGTGAGAAGACTCAGTCTTCTTGTACTTAAGTCGGCATTGTTCCTTTTATATTTAATTCCGATGCAATTTCTGTGTTTCATCGTCAATAAGAAAGTAAGAGGGATACAGTAAACCTGAAGTGAAGCATCGGAATCCAAAACTAGTGTGACAGGAATGGTTTAAAACATAGACAGTAGGAAGAGTCAGTCTTCTTGTACTTAAGTCGGCATTGTGCCTTTTGTATTTAATTCCGATGCAATTTCTGTGTTTCATCGTCAATAGGAATATCCAAGGTATACAGTAAACCTGAAGTGAAACATCGGAATCTACAACTAGTGTCACAGGAATGGTTCAAAACATAGTCAATAAGAAGAGTCAGTCTTCTTGTACTTAAGACGGCATTGTGCCTTTTGTATTCATTTCCGATGCAATTTCTGTGTTTCATCGTCAATAAGAAGGTCCAAGGGATACAGTAAACCTGGAGTGAAGCATCGGAATCTATAACTAGTGTCACAGGAATGGTTCAAAACATAGACAGTAAGAAGAGTCAGTCTTCTTGTACTTAAGTCGTCATTTTGCCCTTTGCATTTAATTCCGATGCAATTGCTGTGTTTCATCGTCAATAAGACGGTACAAGAGATACATTATACCTGTGGTGAAGAATCATAATCTATAACTAGTGTCACAGGAATGGTTCAAAACATAGTCAGTAAGAAGAGTGAGTCTTCTTGTACTTAAGTCGGCATTGTGCCTTTTCTATTTAATTCCGATGCAATTTCTGTGTTTCATCGTTAATAAGAAGGTCAGAGGGATACAGTAAACCTGAAGTGAAGCATCGGAATCTATAACTAGTGTCACAGGAATGGTTCAAAACATGGACAGTAGGAAGACTCAGTCTTCTTGTACTTAAGTCGGCATTGTCCATTTTGTATTAAATTCCGATGCAATTTCTGTGTTTCATCGTCAATAAGAAAGTAAGAGCGATACAGTAAACCTGAAGTGAAGCATCGGAATCCAAAACTAGTGTCACAGGAATGGTTTAATACATAGAGTGTAGGAAGAGTCAGTCTTCTTGTACTTAAGTCGGCATTGTGCCTTTTGTATTTAATTCCGATGCAATTTCTGTGTTTCATCGTCAAAAGGAATGTCCAAGGTATACAGTAAACCTGAAGTGAAGCATCGGAATCTACAACTAGTGTCACAGGAATGGTTGAAAACATAGTCAGTAAGAAGAGTACTTATGACGGCATTGTGCCTTTTGTATTTATTTCCGATGCAATTTCTGTGTTTCATCGTCAATAAGAAGGTCCAAGGGATACAGAAAACCTGGAGTGAAGCATCGGAATCTATAACTAGTGTCACAGGAATGGTTCAAAACAAAGTCAGTAAGAAGAGTCAGTCTTCTTGAACTTAGGTCGGCATTGTGCCTTTTGTATTTAATTCCGATGCAATTTCTGTGTTTCATCGTCAATAAGAAGGTCCAAGTGATACAGTAAACCTGAATTGAAGCATCTGAATCTATGACTAGTGTCACAGGAATGGTTCAAAACATAGACAGTAAGAAGAGTCAGTCTGCTTGTACTTAAGTCGGCATTTTGCCCTTTGTATTTAATTCCAATGCAATTTCTGTGTTTCACCGTCAATAAGAAGGTACAAGGGATACAGTAAACATGTGGTGAAGCATCGGAATCTATAACTAGTGACACAGGAATGGTTCAAAACATAGTCAGTAAGAAGAGTCAGTCTTCTTGTACTTAAGTCGGCATTGTGCTTTGCCTATTTAATTCCGATGCAATTTCTGTGTTTTATCGTCAATAAGAAGGTCAAAGGGATACAGTATACCTGATGTGAAGCATCGGAATCTATAACTAGTGTCACAGGAATGGTTCAAAACATAGACAGAAAGACGAGTCAGTCTACTTGTACTTCAGTCGGTATTGTGCTTTTTGTATTTAATTCCGATGGAATTTCTGTGCTTCATCGTCAATAAGAAGGTCCAAGGTATACATTAAACCTGAAGTGAAGCATCGGAATATATAACTAGTGTCACAGGAATGGTTCAAAACATAGTCAGTAAGAAGAGTCAGACTACTTGTACTTAAGTCGGCATTGTGCCTTTTCTATTTAATTCCGATGCAATTTCTGTGTTTCATCGTCAATAAGAAGGTCCAAGGGATCAGTAAACCTGGAGTGAAGCATCGGAATCTATAACTAGTGTCACAGGAATGGTTCAAAACAAAGTCAGTAAGAAGAGTCAGTCTTCTTGTCGTTAATTCGGCATTGTGCCTTTTGTATTTAATTGCGATGCAATTTCTGCGTTTCATCGTAAATAAGAAGGTACAAGGGATACAGTAAACCTGAAGTGAAGCATCGGAATCTATTACTAGTGTCACTGGAATGGTTCAAAATCTAGACAGTAAGGAGAGTCAGTCTTCTTGTACTTATGTCGCTATTGTGCCTTTTGTATTTAATTCCGATGCTATTTCTGTGTTTCATCGTCAATAAGAAGGTCCAAGGGATACAGTAAACCTGAAGTGAAGCATCGGACTCTATAACTAGTGCAACAGAAATGGTTCAAAACATAGACAGTAGGAAGAGTCAGTCTTCTAATACTGAAGTCGGCATTGTGCATTTTGTATTTAATTCCGATGCAATTTCTGTGTTTCATCGTCAATAAGTAGGTCCAAGGGAAACAGTAAACCTGAAGTGAAGCATCGGAATCTGAAACTAGTGTATCAGGAATGGTTCAAAGCATAGACAGTTAGAAGAGTCTGTCTTCTTGTACTTAAATCGGCATTGTGGCTTTTGTATTTAATTCCGATGCAATTTCTGTGTTTCATCGTCAATAAGAAGGTCAGAGGGATACAGTAAACCTGAAGTGAAGTATCGGAATCTATAAGCAGTGCCACAGGAATGGTTCAAAACATAGTCAGTAAGAAGAGACAGTCTTCTTGTCCTTAAGTCGGCATTGTGCCTTTTGTAATTAATTCCGATGCAATTTCAGTGTTTCATCGGCAATATGGTCAGAGGGATACAGTAAACCTGAAGTAAAGCATCGGAATCTATAACTAGTGTCACAGGAATGGTTCAAAACATAGACAGTGAGAAGACTCAGTCTTCTTGTACTTAAGTCGGCATTGTTCCTTTTATATTTAATTCCGATGCAATTTCTGTGTTTCATCGTCAATAAGAATGTAAGAGGGATACAGTAAACCTGAAGTGAAGCATCGGAATCCAAAACTAGTGTGACAGGAATGGTTTAAAACATAGACAGTAGGAAGAGTCAGTCTTCTTGTACTTAAGTCGGCATTGTGCCTTTTGTATTTAATTCCGATGCAATTTCTGTGTTTCATCGTCAATAGGAATATCCAAGGTATACAGTAAACCTGAAGTGAAACATCGGAATCTACAACTAGTGTCACAGGAATGGTTCAAAACATAGTCAATAAGAAGAGTCAGTCTTCTTGTACTTAAGACGGCATTGTGTCTTTTGTATTTAATTCCGATGCAATTTCTGTGTTTCATCGTTAATAAGAAGGTCAGAGGGATACAGTAAACCTGAAGTGAAGCATCGGAATCTATAGCTAGTGTCACAGGAATGGTTCAAAACATAGTCAGTAAGAAGAGTGAGTCTCCTTGTCCTTAAGTCGGCATTGTGTCTTTTGTATTTAATTCCGATGCAATTTCTGTGTTTCATCGTCAATAAGAAGGTCCAGGGGATACAGTAAACCTGGAGTGAAGCATCGGAATCTATAACTAGTGTCACAGGAATGGGTCATAACATAGACAGTGAGAAGAGTTAGTCTTCTTGTACTTAAGTCGGCATTGTGCATTTTGTATTTAATTCCGATGCAATTTCTGAGTTTCATCGTCAATAAGAGGTTCCAAGGGATACAGTAAACCTCATCATCGGAATCTATAACTAGTGCCACAAGAATGGTTCAAAACATAGTCAGTAGGAAGGGTCGGTCTTCATGTACTTAAGTCGGCATTGTGCCTTTTGTATTTAATTCCGATGCAAATTCAGTGTTTCATCGCCAATAAGAAGGTCGAAGGGATACAGTAAATCTGAAGTGAAGAATCGGAATCTATAACTAGTTTCACATGAATGGTTCAAAACAAATTCAGTAAGAAGAGTCAGTCTTCTTGTCCTTAAGTCGGCATTGTGCCTTTTGTATTTAATTCCGATGCAATTTCTGTGTTTCATCGTCAATAAGAAGGTCAGAGGGATACAGTAAACCTGGAGTGAAGCATCGGAATCTATAACTAGTGTCACAGTAATGGTTCAAAGCATAGACAGTAAGAAAAGTCAGTCGTCTTGTACTTAAGTCGGCATTGTGTCTTTTCTATTTAATTCCGATGCAATTTCTGTGTTTCATCGTCAATAAGAAGGTCAGAGGAATACAGTAAACCGCAAGTGAAGCATCGGAATCTATAGCTAGTGTCACAGGAATGGTTCAAAACAAAGTCAGTAAGAAGAGTCAGTGTTCTCGTACTTAAGTCGGCATTGTGCCTTTTGTATTTAATTACGATGCAATTTCTGTGTTACATCGTCAATAAGAAGGTCAGAGGGATACAGTAAACCTGAAGTGAAGCATAGGAATCTATAACTAGTGTCACAGTAATGGTTCAAAGCATAGACAGTAAGAAAAGTCAGTCGTCTTGTACTTAAGTCGGCATTGTGCCTTTTCTATTTGATTCCGATGCAATTTCTGTGTTTCATCGTCAATAACAAGGTCCAAGGGATACAGTAAAGCTGGACTGAAGCATAGGAATCTATAACTAGTGTCAATGGAATGGTTCAAAACATAGACAGTAAGCAGAATCAGTCTTCTTGTACTTAAGTCGGCATAGTGCCTTTTATATTTAATTCCGATGCAATTTCTGTGTTTCATCGTTAATAAGAAGGTCAGAGGGATACAGTAAACCTGAAGTGAAGCATCGGAATCTATAGCTAGTGTCACAGGAATGGTTCAAAGCATAGTCAGTAAGAAGAGTCAGTCTTCTTCTCCTTAAGTCGGCATTGTGCCTTTTGTATTTCATTCCGATGCAATTTCTGTGTTTCATCGTCAATAAGAAGGTCCAAGGGATACAGTAAACCTGGAGTGAAGCTTCGGAATCTATAACTAGTGTAACAGGAATGGGTCATAACATAGACAGTAAGAAGAGTCAGTCTTCTTGTACTTAAGTCGGCATTGTGCCTTTTCTATTTAATTCCGATGCAATTTCTGTTTTTCATCGTTAATAAGAAGTTCCAAGGGATACAGTAAACCTCAAGTGAAGCATCGGAATCTATAACTAGTGCCACAGGAATGGTTCAATACATAGTCAGTAGGAAGGGTCGGTCTTCATGTACTTAAGTCGGCATTGTGCCTTTTGTATTTAATTTCGATGCAAATTCTGTGTTTCATCGCCAATAAGAAGGACGAAGGGATACAGTAAATCTGAAGTGAAGAATCGGAATCTGTAACTAGTGTCACAGGAATGGTTCAAAACAAAGTCAGTAAGAAGAGTCAGTCTTCTTGTCCTTAAGTCGGCATTGTGCCTTTTGTATTTAATTCCGATGCAATTTCTGTGTTTCATCGTCAATAAGAAGGTCCAAGGGATACAGTAAACGTGAAGTGAAGCATCGGAATCTATAACTAGTGCCACAGAAATGGTTCAAAACATAGACAGTAGGAAGAGTCAGTCTTCTTGTACTGAAGTCGGCATTGTGCTTTTTGTATTTAATTCCGATGCAATTTCTGTGTTTCATCGTCAATAAGAAGGTCCAAGGGAAACAGTAAACGTGAAGTGAAGCATCGGAATCTGTAACTAGTGTGACAGGAATGGTTCAAAGCATTGACAGTAAGAAGAGTCAGTCTTCTTGTACTTAAATCGGCATTGTGGCTTTTGTATTTAATTCCGATGCAATTTCTGTGTTTCATCGTCAATAAGAAGGTCAGAGGGATACAGTAAACCTGAAGTGAAGCATCGGAATCCAAAACTAGAGTCACAGGAATGGTTTAAAACATAGACAGTAGGAAGAGTCAGTCTTCTTGTACTTAAGTCGGCATTGTGCCTTTTGTATTTAATTCCGATGCCATTTCTGTGTTTCATCGTCAATAGGAATGTCCAAGGTATACAGTAAACCTGAAGTGAAGCATCGGAATCTACAACTAGTGTCACAGGAATGGTTCAAAACATAGTCAGTAAGAAGAGTCAGTCTTCTTGTACTTGAGACGGCATTGTGCCCTTTGTATTTATTTCCGATGCAATTTCTGTGTTTCATCGTCAATAGGAAGGTCCAAGGGATACAGTAAACCTGGAGTGAAGCATCGGAATCTATAACTAGTGTCACAGGAATGGTTCAAAACATAGACAGTAAGAAGAGTCAGTCTTCTTGTACTTAAGTCGACATTGTGCATTTTCTATTTAATTCCGATGCAATTTCTGTGTTTCATCGTTAATAAGAAGGTCAGAGGGATACAATAAACCTGAAGTGAAGCATCGGAATCTATAACTAGTGTCACAGGAATGGTTCAAAACAAAGTCAGTAAGAAAAGTCAGTCTTCTTGTCCTTAAGTAGGCATTGTGTCTTTCGTATTTAATTCCGATGCAATTTCTGTGTTTCATCGTCAATAAGAAGGTCCAAGTGATACAGTAAACCTGAAGTGAAGCATCGGAATCTTTGACTATTGTCACAGGAATGGTTCAAAACATAGACAGTAAGAAGGGTCATTCTTCTTGTACTTAAGTCGGCATTTTGCCCTTTGTATTTAATTCCGATGCAATTTCTGTGTTTCATCGTCAATAAGAAGGTCAGAGGGATACAGTAAACCTGAAGTGAAGCATCGGAATCTATAGCTAGTCTCACAGGAATGGTTCAAAACAAAGTCAGTAAGAAGAGTCAGTCTTCTTGTGCTTAAGTCGGCATTGTGCCTTTTGTATTTAATTACGATGCAATTTCTGTGTTACATCGTCAATAAGAAGGTCAGAGGGATACAGTAAACCTGAAGTGAAGCATCGGAATCTATAACTAGTGTCACAGTAATGGTTCAAAGCATAGACAGAAAGAAAAGTCAGTCGTCTATTACTTAAGTCGGCATTGTGCCTTTTCTATTTAATTCCGATGCAATTTCTGTGTTACATCGTCAATAACAAGGTCCAAGGGATACAGTAAAGCTGGACTGAAGCATCGGAATCAATAACTGGTGTCAATGGAATAGTTCAAAACATAGACAGTAAGCAGAATCAGTCTTTTTGTACTTAAGTCGGCATTGTGCCTTTTGTATTTAATTCCGATGCAATTTCTGTGTTTCATCGTTAATAAGAAGGTCAGAGGGATACAGTAAACATTAAGTGAAGCATCGGAATCTATAGCTAGTGTCACAGGAATGGTTCAAAACATAGTCAGTAAGAATAGTCAGTCTTCTTGTCCTTAAGTCGGCATTGTGCCTTTTGTATTTCATTCCGATGCAATTTCTGTGTTTCATCGTCAATAAGAAGGTCCAAGGGATACAGTAAACCTGGAGTGAAGCATCGGAATCTATAACTAGTGTAACAGGAATGGGTCATAACATAGACTGTAAGAAGAGTCAGTCTTCTTGTACTTAAGTCGGCATTGTGCCTTTTCTATTTAATTCCGATGCAATTTCTGTTTTTCATCGTCAATAAGAAGTTCCAAGGGATACAGTAAACCTCAAGTGAAGCATCGGAATCTATAACTAGTGCCACAGGAATGGTTCAAAACATAGTCAGTAGGAAGGGTCGGTCTTCATGTACTTAAGTCGGCATTGTGCCTTTTGTATTTAATTCTGATGCAAATTCTGTGTTTCATCGCCAATAAGAAGAACGAAGGGATACAGTAAATCTGAAGTGAAAAATCGGAATCTATAACTAGTGTCACAGGAATGGTTCAAAACAAAGTCAGTAAGAAGAGTCAGTCTTCTTATCCTTAAGTCGGCATTGTGCCTTTTGTATTTAATTCCGATGCACTTTCTGTTTTTCATCGTCAATAAGAAGTTCCAAGGGAAACAGTAAACCTGAAGTGAAGCATGGGAATCTGTAACTAGTGTGACAGGAATGGTTCAAAGCATAGACAGTAAGAAGAGTCAGTCTTCTTGTACTTAAATCGGCATTGTGGCTTTTGTATTTAATTCCAATGCAATTTCTGTGTTTCATCGTCAATAAGAAGGTCAGAGGGATACAGTAAACCTGAAGTGAAGCATCGGAATCTATAAGTAGTGCCACAGGAATGGTTCAAAACATAGTCAGTAAGAAGAGACAGTCTTCTTGTCCTTAAGTCGGCATTGTGCCTTATGTATTTAATTCCGATGCAATTTCTGTGTTTCATCGGCAATATGGTCAGAGGGATACAGTAAACCTGAAGTGAAGCATCGGAATCTATAACAAGTGTAACAGGAATGGTTCAAAACATAGACAGTAGGAAGACTCAGTCTTCTTGTACTTAAGTAGGCATTGTGCCTTTTGTATTTACTTCCGATGCAATTTCTGTGTTTCATCGTCAATAAGAAAGTTAGAGGGATACAGTAAACCTGAAGTGAAGCATCGGAATCCAAAACTAGTGTCACAGGAATGGTTTAAAACATTGACAGTAGGAAGAGTCAGTCTTCTTGTACTTAAGTCGGCATTGTGCCTTTTGTATTTAATTCCGATGCCATTTCTGTGTTTCATCGTCAATAGGAATGTCCAAGGTATACAGTAAACCTGAAGTGAAACATCGGAATCTACAACTAGTGTCACAGGAATGGTTCAAAACATAGTCAGTAAGAAGAGTCAGTCTTCTTGTACTTGAGACGCATTGTGCCTTTTATATTTATTTCCGATGCAATTTCTGAGTTTCATCGTCAATAAGAAGGTCCAACGGATACAGTAAACCTGGAGTGATGCATCGGAACCTATAACTAGTGTCACAGGAATGGTTCAAAACATAGACAGTAAAAAGAGTCAGTCTTCTTGTACTTAAGTCGACATTGTGCTCTTTCTATTTAATTCCGATGCAATTTCTGTCTTTCATCGTCAATAAGAAGGTCAGAGGGATACAATAAACCTGAAGTGAAGCATCGGAATCCATAACTAGTGTCACAGGAATGGTTCAAAACAAAGTCAGTAAGAAAAGTCAGTCTTCTTGTCCTTAAGTCGGCATTGTGTCTTTCGTATTTAATTCCGATGCAATTTCTGTGTTTCATCGTCAATAAGAAAGTCCAAGTGATACAGTAAACCTGAAGTGAAGCATCGGTATCTTTGACTATTGTCACAGGAATGGTTCAAAACATAGACAGTAAGAAGAGTCTGTCTTCTTGTACTTAAGTCGGCATTTTGCCCTTTGTATTTAATTCCGATGCAATTTCTGTGTTTCATCGTCAATAAGAAGGTACAAGGGATACAGTAAACCTGTGGTGAAGCATCGGAATCTATAACTAGTGTCACAGGAATGGTTCAAAACATAGTCAGTAAGAAGAGTCAGTCTTCTTGTACTTAAATCGGCATTGTGCCTTTTCTATTTAATTCCGATGCAATTTCTGTGTTTCATCGTCAATAACAAGGTCCAAGGGATACAGGAAAGCTGGAGTGAAGCATCGGAATCTATAACTAGTGTCAATGGAATGGCTCAAAACATAGACAGTAAGAAGAATCAGTCTTCTTGTACTTAAGTCGGCATTGTGCCTTTTGTATTTAATTCCGATGCAATTTCTGTGTTTCATCGTCAATAAGAAGGTCAGAGGGATACAGTAAACATGAAGTGAAGCATCGGAATCTATAGCTAGTGTCACAGGAATGGTTCAAAACATAGTCAGTAAGAAGAGTCAGTCTTCTTGTCCTTAAGTCGGCATTGCGCCTTTTGTATTTCATTCCGATGCAAATTCTGTGTTTCATCGTCAATAAGAAGGTCCAAGGGATACAGTAAACCTGGAGTGAAGCATCGGAATCAATAACTAGTGTCACAGGAATGGGTCATAGCATAGACAGTAAGAAGAGTCAGTCTTCTTGTACTTAAGTCGGCATTGTGCCTTATGTATTTAATGCCGATGCAATTTCTGTGTTTCATCGTCAATAAGAAGGTCCAAGGGATACAGTAAACGTGAAGTGTAGCATCGGAATCTATAACTAGTGTCACAGGAATGGTTCAAAACATAGACAGTAGGAAGAGTCAGTCTTCTTGTGCTTAAGTCAGCATTGTGCCTTTGTATTAAATTCCGATGCAATTTCTGTGTTTCAACGTCAATAAGAAGGTCCAACGGATACAGTAAACCTGAAGTGAAGCATCGGAATCTATAACTAGTGGCACAGTAATGGTTCAAGACATAGACAGTAAGAAAAGTCAGTCGTCTTGTACTTAAGTCGGCATTGTGCCTTTTCTATTTAATTCCGATGCAATTTCTGTGTTTCATCGTCAATAAGGTCAGAGGGAAACAGTTAACCTGAAGTGAAGCATCCGAATCTGTAACTGGTGTCACAGGAATGGTTAATAACATAGTCAGTAAAAAGAGTCAGTGTTCTTGTACTTAAGTCGGCATTGTGCCCTTTGTATTTAATTCCGATGCAACTTCTGTGTTTCATCGTCAATAAGAAGGTCCAAGGTATACAGTAAACCTGAAGTGAAGCATCGGAATCTATAACTAGTGTCACAGGAATATCTCAAACATAGTCAGTCAGAAGAATCAGTCTTTTTGTACTTAAGTCGGCATTGTGCCTTTTGTGTTTAATTCCGATGCAATTTCTGTGTTTCATCGTCAATAAGAAGGTCCAAGGGATACAGTAAACCTGAAGTGAAGCATCGGAATCTATAACTAGTGTCACAGGAATGGTTCAAAACATAGACAGTAAGAAGAGTCAGTCTTCTTGTACTTGAGTCGACATTGTGCTTTTCCTATTTAATTCCGATGCAATTTCTGTGTTTCATCGTCAATTAGAAGGTCAGAGGGATACAATAAACCTGAAGTGAAGCATTGGAATCTATAACTAGTGTCACAGGAGTGGTTCAAAACAAAGTCAGTAAGAAGAGTCAGTCTTCTTGTCCTTAAGTCGGCATTGTGCCTTTCGTATTAATTCCGATGCAATTTCAGTGTTTCATCGTCAATAAGAAGGTCCAAGTGATACAGTAAACCTGAAGTGAAGCATCGCAATCTATGACTAGTGTCACAGGAATGGTTCAAAACATAGACAGTAAGAAGAGTCAGTCTTCTTGTACTTAAGTCGGCATTGTGCCTTTTGTATTTAATTTTGATGCAATTTCTGTGTTTCATCGTCAATAAGAAGGTCAGAGGGATACAGTAATCCTGAAGTGAAGCATCGGAATCTATAGCTAGTGTCACAGGAATGGTTCAAAACATAGTCAGTAAGAAGAGTCAGTCTTCTTGTCCTTAAGTCGGCATTGTGCCTTTTGTATTTCATTCCGATGCAATTTCTGTGTTTCATCGTCAATAACAAGGTCCAAGGGATACAGTAAACCTGGAGTGAAGCATACGAATCTATAACTAGTGTCACAGGAATGGGTCATAACATAGACAGTAGGAAGAATCAGTCTTCTTGTACTTAAGTCGGCATTGTGCCTTTTGTATTTAATGCAGATGCAATTTCTGTGTTTCTTCGTCAATAAGAAGGTCCAAGTGATACAGTAAACGTGAAGTGTAGCATCGGAATCTATAACTAGTGTCACAGGAATGGTTCAAAACATAGACAGTAGGAAGAGTCAGTCTTCTTGTGCTTAATTCGGCATTGTGCCTTTGTATTTAATTCCGATGCAATTTCTGAGTTTCAACGTCAATAAGAAGGTCCAAGGAATACAGTAAACCTTAAGTGAAGCATCGGAATCTGTAACTAGTGGCACAGTAATGGTTCAAGACATAGACAGTAAGAAAACTCAGTCGTCTTGTACTTAAGTCGGCATTGTGCCTTTTCTATTTAATTCCGATGCAATTTCTGTGTTTCATCGTCAATAAGGTCAGAGGGATGCAGTTAACCTGAAGTGAAGCATCCGAATCTATAACTGGTGTCACACGAATGGTTAATAACATAGTCAGTAAAAAGAGTCAGTGTTCTTGTACTAAAGTCGGCGTTGTGCCTTTTGTATTTAATTCCGATGCAACTTCTGTGTTTCATCGTCAATAAGAAGGTCCAATGTATACAGTAAACCTGACGTGAAGCATCGGAATCTATAACTAGTGTCACAGGAATGGTTCACAACATAGACAGTAAGAAGAGTCAGTCTTCTTGTACTTAAGTCGGCATTGTGCCTTTTGTATTTAATTCCGATGCAATTTCTGTGTTTCATCGTCAACAAGAAGATGAGAGGGGTACAGTAAACCTGAAGTGAAGCATCGGACTCTATAACTAGTGCCACAGAAATGGTTCAAAACATAGACAGTAGGAAGAGTCAGTCTTCTTGTACTGAAGTCGGCATTGTGCTTTTTGTATTTAATTCCGATGCAATTTCTTTGTTTCAACGTCAATAAGAAGGTCCAAGGGAAACAGTAAACCTGAAGTGAAGTATCGGAATCTATAAGTAGTGCCACAGGAATGGTTCAAAACATAGTCAGTAACAAGAGTCAGTCTTCTTGTCCTTAAGCCGGCATTGTGCCTTTTGTATTTAATTCCGATGCAATTTCTGTGTTTCATCGGCAATATGGTCAGAGGGTTACAGTAAACCTGAAGTGAAGCATCGGAATCTACAACTAGTGTCACAGGAATGGTTCAAAACATAGACGGTAGGAAGACTCAGTCTTCTTGTACTTAAGTCGGCATTGTGCCTTTTGTATTTAATTCCGATGCATTTTTTCTGTGTTTCATAGTCAATAAGGAAGTAAGAGGGATACAGTAAACCTGAAGTGAAGCATCGGAATCCAAAACTAGTGTCACAGGAATGGTTCAAAACATAGTCAGTAAGAAGAGTCAGTCTTCTTGTACTTAAGTCGGCATTGTGCCTTTTGTGTTTAATTCCGATGCAATTTCTGTGTTTCATCGTCAATAGGAATGTCCAAGGTATACAGTAACCCTGAAGTGAAGCATCGGAATCTACAACTAGTGTCACAGGAATGGTTCAAAACATAGTCAGTAAGAAGAGTCTGTCTTCTTGTACTTAAGACGGCATTGTGCATTTTGTATTTATTTCCGATGCAATTTCTTTGTTTCATCGTCAATAAGAAGGTCCAAGGGATACAGTAAACCTGGAGTGAAGCATCAGAATCTATAACTAGTGTCACAGGAATGGTTCAAATCATAGACAGTAAGAAGAGTCTGTCTTCTTGTAGTTAAGTCGACATTGTGCTTTTTCTATTTAATTCCGATGCAATTTCTGTGTTTCATCGTTAATAAGAAGGTCAGAGGGATACAATAAACCTGAAGTGAAGCATCGGAATCTATAACTAGTGTCACAGGAATGGTTCAAACAAAGACAGTAGGAAGAGTCAGTCTTCTTGTACTTAAATCGGCATTGTGGCTTTTTTATTTAATTCCGATGCAATTTCAGTGTTTCTTCGTCAATAAGAAGGTCAGAGGGATACAATAAACCTGAAGTGAAGCATCGGAATCAATAGCTAGTGTCACAGGAATGGTTCAAAACATAGTCAGTAAGAAGAGTCAGTCTTCTTGTCCTTAAGTCGCCATTGTGCCTTTTGTATTTCATTCCGCTGCAATTTCTGTGTTTCATCGTCAATAAGAAGGTCCAAGAAATACAGTAAACCTGGAGTGAAGCATCGGAATCTATAACTAGTGTCACAGGAATGGGTCATAACATAGACAGTAAGAAGAGTCAGTCTTCTTGTACTTAAGTCGGCATTGTGCCTTTTGTATTTAATTCCGATGCAATTTCTGTGTTTCATCGTCAATAAGAAGGTCCAAGGGATACAGTAATCGTGAAGTGTAGCATCGGAATCTATAACTAGTGTCACAGGAATGGTTCAAAACATAGACAGTAGGAAGAATCAGTCTTCTTGTACTTAAGTCGGCATTGTGCCTTTTGTGTTTAATTCCGATGCAATTTCTGTGTTTCATCGTCAATAGGAATGTCCAAGGTATACAGTAAACCTGAAGTGAAGCATCGGAATCTACAACTAGTGTCACAGGAATGGTTCAAAGCATAGTCAGTAAGAAGAGTCTGTCTTCTTGTACTTAAGACGGCATTGTGCATTTTGTATTTATTTCCGATGCAATTTCTTTGTTTCATCGTCAATAAGAAGGTCCAAGGGATACAGTAAACCTGGAGTGAAGCATCAGAATCTATAACTAGTGTCACAGGAATGGTTCAAATCATAGACAGTAAGAAGAGTCTGTCTTCTTGTAGTTAAGTCGACATTGTGCTTTTTCTATTTAATTCCGATGCAATTTCTGTGTTTCATCGTTAATAAGAAGGTCAGAGGGATACAATAAACCTGAAGTGAAGCATCGGAATCTATAACTAGTGTCACAGGAATGGTTCAAACAAAGACAGTAGGAAGAGTCAGTCTTCTTGTACTTAAATCGGCATTGTGGCTTTTTTATTTAATTCCGATGCAATTTCAGTGTTTCTTCGTCAATAAGAAGGTCAGAGGGATACAGTAAACCTGAAGTGAAGCATCGGAATCAATAGCTAGTGTCACAGGAATGGTTCAAAACATAGTCAGTAAGAAGAGTCAGTCTTCTTGTCCTTAAGTCGGCATTGTGAATTTTGTAATTCATTCCGATGCAATTTCTGTGTTTCATCGTCAATAAGAAGGTCCAAGAAATACAGTAAACCTGGAGTGAAGCATCGGAATCTATAACTAGTGTCACAGGAATGGGTCATAACATAGACAGTAAGAAGAGTCAGTCTTCTTGTACTTAAGTCGGCATTGTGCCTTTTGTATTTAATTCCGATGCAATTTCTGTGTTTCATCGTCAATAAGAAGGTCCAAGGGATACAGTAAACGTGCAGTGTAGCATCGGAATCTATAACTAGTGTCACAGGAATGGTTCAAAACATAGACAGTAGGAAGAATCAGTCTTCTTGTACTTAAGTCGGCATTGTGCCTTTTGTATTTAATTCCGATGCAATTTCTGTGTTTCATCGTCAATAGGAATGTCCAAGGTATACAGTAAACCTGAAGTGAAGCATCGGAATCTACAACTAGTGTCACAGGAATGGTTCAAAACATAGTCAGTAAGAAGAGTCAGTCTTCTTGTACTTAAGACGGCATTGTGCCTTTTGTATTTAATTCCGATGCAGTTTCTGTGTTTCATCGTCAATAAGAAGATCTAAGTGATACAGTAAACCTGAAGTGAAGCATCGGAATCTATGACTAGTGTCACAGGAATGGTTCAAAACATAGACAGTAAGAAGAGTCAGCCTTCTTGTACTTAAGTCGGCATTATGCCCTTTGTATTTAATTCCAATGCAATTTCTGTGTTTCGTCGTCAATAAGAAGGTACAAGGGATACAGTAAACCTGTGGTGAAGAATCGGAATCTATAACTAGTGTCACAGTTATGGTTCAAAACATAGTCAGTAAGAAGAGTCAGTCATCTTGTACTTAAGTCGGCATTGTGCCTTTTTTATTTAATTCCTATGCAATTTCTGTGTTTCATCGTCAATAACAAGGTCCAAGGGATACAGTAAAGCTGGAGTGAAGCATCGGAATCTATAACTAGTGTCAATGGAATGGTTCAAAACATAAACAGTAGGAAGAATCAGTCTTCTTGTACTTAAGTCGGCATTGTGCCTTTTGTATTTAATTCCCATGCAATTTCTGTGTTTCATCGTCAATAAGAAGGTCAGAGGGATACAGTAAACCTGAAGTGAAGCATCGGAATCTATAGCTAGTGTCACAGGAATGGTTCAAAACATAGTCAGTATGAAGAGACAGTCTTCTTGTCCTTAAGTCGGCATTGTGCCTTTTGTATTCAAATCCGATGCCATTTCTGTTTTTCATCGTCAATAAGAAGGTCCAAGGGATACAGTAAACCTAAAGTAAAGCATCGGAATCTATAACTAGTGTCACAGGAATGGTTCAAACATAGTCAGTAGGAAGAGTCGGTCTTCATGTACTTAAGTCGGCATTGTGCCTTTTGTATTTAATTCCGATGCAATTTCTGTGTTTCAACGTCAATAAGAAGGTCCAAGGGATACAGTAAACCTGAAGTGAAGCATCGGAATCTATAACTAGTGTCACAGTAATGGTTCAAAACATAGACACTAAGAAAAGTCAGTCGTCTTGTACTTAAGTCGGCATTGTGCCTTTTCTATTTAACTCCGATTCAATTTCTGTGTTTCATCGTCAATAAGGTCAGAGGGATACAGTTAACCTGAAGTGAAGCATCCGAATCTATAACTGGTGTCACAGGAATGGTTAAAAACTAGGTCAGTAAAAAGAGTCAGTGTTCTTGTACTTAAGTCGGCATTGTGCTTTTTGTATTTAATTCCAATGCAATTTCTGTATTTCATCGTCAATAAGAAGGTCCAAAGTATACAGTAAACCAGAAGTGAAGCATCGGAATCTATAACTAGTGTCACAGGAATGGTTCAAAACATAGTCAGTCAGAAGAATCAGTCTTTTTGTACTTAAGTCGGCATTGAGCATTTTGTGTTTAATTCCGATGCAATTTCTGTGTTTCATCGTCAATAAGAAGGTCCAAGGGATACAGTAAACCTGAATTGAAGCATCGGAATCTATAACTTGTGTCACAGGAATGGTTCAAAACATAGACAGTTGGAAGGTCAGTCTTCTTGTACTTAAGTCGGCATTGTGTCTTTTGTATTTAATTCCGATGCAATTTCTGTGTTTCATCGTCAATTAGAAGGTCCAAGGGATACAGTAAGCCTGAAGTGAAGCATCGGAATCTACAACTAGTGTCACAGGAATGATTCAAAACATAGACAGCAAGAAGAGTCAGTCTCCTTGTACTTAAGTCGGCATTGTGCCTTTTGTATTTAATTCCGATGCAATTTCTGTGTGTGATCGTCAATAAGAAGCTCCAAGGGATACAGTAAACCTGGAGTGAAGCATCGGAAGCTATAACTAGTGTCACAGGAGTGGTTTTAAACATAGTCAGTAAGAAGAGTCAGTCTTCTTGTACTTTAGTCGGCATTGTGCCTTTTGTATTTAATTCCGATGCAATTTCTGTGTTTCATCGTCAACAAGAAGATCGGAGGGATACAGTAAACCTGAAGCGAAGCATCGGAATCTATAACTAGTGTCACAGGAATGGTTCAAAACATTAACAGTAGGAAGAGTCAGTCTTCTTGTACTTCAGTCAGCATTGTGCCTTTTCTATTTAATTCCGATGCAATTTCTGTGTTTCATCGTCAATAAGAAGGTAAGAGGGATACAATAAACCTGAAGTGAAGCATCGGAATCAATAACTAGTGTCACAGGAATGGTTCAAAACAAAGACAGTAAGAAGAGTCAGTCTTCTTGTACTTAAATCGGCATTGTTGCTTTTGTATTTAATTCCGATGCAATTTCAGTGTTTCTTCGTCAATAAGAAGGTCAGAGGGATACAGTAATCCTGAAGTGAAGCATCGGAATCTATAGCTAGTGTCACAGGAATGGTTCAAAACATAGTCAGTAAGAAGAGTCAGTCTTCTTGTCCTTAAGTCGGCATTGTGCCTTTTGTATTTCATTCCGATGCAATTTCTGTGTTTCATCGTCATTAAGAAGGTCCAAGGGATACAGTAAACCTGGAGGGAAGCATCGGAATCTATAACTAGTGTCACAGTAATGGTTCAAAACATAGACAGTAAGAAAAGTCAGTCGTCTTGTACTTAAGTCGGCATTGAGCCTTTTCTATTTATTTCCGATGCAATTTCTGTGTTACATCGTCAATAAGGTCAGAGGGTTACTGTTAACCTGAAGTGAAGCATCCGAATCTATACCTGGTGTCACAGGAATGGTTAAAAACATAGTCAGTAAAAAGAGTCAGTGATCTTGAACTTAAGTCGGCATTGTGCCTTTTGTATTTAATTCCGATGCAATTTCTGTGTTTCATCGTCAATAAGAAGGTCCAAGGTATACAGTAAACCTGAAGTGAAGCAACGGAATCTATAACTAGTGTCACAGGAATGGTTCAAAACATAGTCAGTCAGAAGAATCAGTCTTTTTGTACTTAAGTCGGCATTGTGCCTTTTGTGTTTAATTCCGATGCAATTTCTGTGTTTCATCGTCAATAAGAAGGTACAAGGGATACATAAACCTGTGGTGAAGCATCGGAATCTATAACTAGTGTCACAGGAATGGTTCAAACCATAGTCAGTAAGAAGAGTCAGTCTTCTTGTACTTAAGTCGGCATTGTGCCTTTTTTATTTAATTCCTATGCAATTTCTGTGTTTCATCGTCAATAACAAGGTCCAAGGGATACAGTAAAGCTGGAGTGAAGCATCGGAATCTATAACTAGTGTCAATGGAATGGTTCAAACATAGACAGTAGGAAGAATCAGTCTTCTTGTACTTAAGTCGGCATTGTGCCTTTTGTATTTAATTCCGATGCAATTTCTGTGTTTCATCGTCAATAAAAAGGTCCAAGGGATACAGTAAACCTGAAGTGTAGCATCGGAACCTATAACTAGTGTCACAGGAATGGTTCAAAACATTGACAGTAAGAAGAGTCAGCCTTCTTGTACTTAAGTCGGCATTATGCCCTTTGTATTTAATTCCAATGCAATTTCTGTGTTTCGTCGTCAATAAGAAGGTACAAGGGATACAGTAAACCTGTGGTGAAGAATCGGAATCTATAACTAGTGTCACAGTTATGGTTCAAAACATAGTCAGTAAGAAGAGTCAGTCATCTTGTACTTAAGTCGGCATTGTGCCTTTTTTATTTAATTCCTATGCAATTTCTGTGTTTCATCGTCAATAACAAGGTCCAAGGGATACAGTAAAGCTGGAGTGAAGCATCGGAATCTATAACTAGTGTCAATGGAATGGTTCAAAACATAAACAGTAGGAAGAATCAGTCTTCTTGTACTTAAGTCGGCATTGTGCCTTTTGTATTTAATTCCCATGCAATTTCTGTGTTTCATCGTCAATAAGAAGGTCAGAGGGATACAGTAAACCTGAAGTGAAGCATCGGAATCTATAGCTAGTGTCACAGGAATGGTTCAAAACATAGTCAGTATGAAGAGACAGTCTTCTTGTCCTTAAGTCGGCATTGTGCCTTTTGTATTCAAATCCGATGCCATTTCTGTTTTTCATCGTCAATAAGAAGGTCCAAGGGATACAGTAAACCTAAAGTAAAGCATCGGAATCTATAACTAGTGTCACAGGAATGGTTCAAACATAGTCAGTAGGAAGAGTCGGTCTTCATGTACTTAAGTCGGCATTGTGCCTTTTGTATTTAATTCCGATGCAATTTCTGTGTTTCAACGTCAATAAGAAGGTCCAAGGGATACAGTAAACCTGAAGTGAAGCATCGGAATCTATAACTAGTGTCACAGTAATGGTTCAAAACATAGACACTAAGAAAAGTCAGTCGTCTTGTACTTAAGTCGGCATTGTGCCTTTTCTATTTAACTCCGATTCAATTTCTGTGTTTCATCGTCAATAAGGTCAGAGGGATACAGTTAACCTGAAGTGAAGCATCCGAATCTATAACTGGTGTCACAGGAATGGTTAAAAACTAGGTCAGTAAAAAGAGTCAGTGTTCTTGTACTTAAGTCGGCATTGTGCTTTTTGTATTTAATTCCAATGCAATTTCTGTATTTCATCGTCAATAAGAAGGTCCAAAGTATACAGTAAACCAGAAGTGAAGCATCGGAATCTATAACTAGTGTCACAGGAATGGTTCAAAACATAGTCAGTCAGAAGAATCAGTCTTTTTGTACTTAAGTCGGCATTGAGCATTTTGTGTTTAATTCCGATGCAATTTCTGTGTTTCATCGTCAATAAGAAGGTCCAAGGGATACAGTAAACCTGAATTGAAGCATCGGAATCTATAACTTGTGTCACAGGAATGGTTCAAAACATAGACAGTTGGAAGGTCAGTCTTCTTGTACTTAAGTCGGCATTGTGTCTTTTGTATTTAATTCCGATGCAATTTCTGTGTTTCATCGTCAATTAGAAGGTCCAAGGGATACAGTAAGCCTGAAGTGAAGCATCGGAATCTACAACTAGTGTCACAGGAATGATTCAAAACATAGACAGCAAGAAGAGTCAGTCTCCTTGTACTTAAGTCGGCATTGTGCCTTTTGTATTTAATTCCGATGCAATTTCTGTGTGTGATCGTCAATAAGAAGGTCCAAGGGATACAGTAAACCTGGAGTGAAGCATCGGAAGCTATAACTAGTGTCACAGGAGTGGTTTTAAACATAGTCAGTAAGAAGAGTCAGTCTTCTTGTACTTTAGTCGGCATTGTGCCTTTTGTATTTAATTCCGATGCAATTTCTGTGTTTCATCGTCAACAAGAAGATCGGAGGGATACAGTAAACCTGAAGCGAAGCATCGGAATCTATAACTAGTGTCACAGGAATGGTTCAAAACATTAACAGTAGGAAGAGTCAGTCTTCTTGTACTTCAGTCAGCATTGTGCCTTTTCTATTTAATTCCGATGCAATTTCTGTGTTTCATCGTCAATAAGAAGGTAAGAGGGATACAATAAACCTGAAGTGAAGCATCGGAATCAATAACTAGTGTCACAGGAATGGTTCAAAACAAAGACAGTAAGAAGAGTCAGTCTTCTTGTACTTAAATCGGCATTGTTGCTTTTGTATTTAATTCCGATGCAATTTCAGTGTTTCTTCGTCAATAAGAAGGTCAGAGGGATACAGTAATCCTGAAGTGAAGCATCGGAATCTATAGCTAGTGTCACAGGAATGGTTCAAAACATAGTCAGTAAGAAGAGTCAGTCTTCTTGTCCTTAAGTCGGCATTGTGCCTTTTGTATTTCATTCCGATGCAATTTCTGTGTTTCATCGTCATTAAGAAGGTCCAAGGGATACAGTAAACCTGGAGGGAAGCATCGGAATCTATAACTAGTGTCACAGTAATGGTTCAAAACATAGACAGTAAGAAAAGTCAGTCGTCTTGTACTTAAGTCGGCATTGAGCCTTTTCTATTTATTTCCGATGCAATTTCTGTGTTACATCGTCAATAAGGTCAGAGGGTTACTGTTAACCTGAAGTGAAGCATCCGAATCTATACCTGGTGTCACAGGAATGGTTAAAAACATAGTCAGTAAAAAGAGTCAGTGATCTTGAACTTAAGTCGGCATTGTGCCTTTTGTATTTAATTCCGATGCAATTTCTGTGTTTCATCGTCAATAAGAAGGTCCAAGGTATACAGTAAACCTGAAGTGAAGCAACGGAATCTATAACTAGTGTCACAGGAATGGTTCAAAACATAGTCAGTCAGAAGAATCAGTCTTTTTGTACTTAAGTCGGCATTGTGCCTTTTGTGTTTAATTCCGATGCAATTTCTGTGTTTCATCGTCAATAAGAAGGTACAAGGGATACATAAACCTGTGGTGAAGCATCGGAATCTATAACTAGTGTCACAGGAATGGTTCAAACCATAGTCAGTAAGAAGAGTCAGTCTTCTTGTACTTAAGTCGGCATTGTGCCTTTTTTATTTAATTCCTATGCAATTTCTGTGTTTCATCGTCAATAACAAGGTCCAAGGGATACAGTAAAGCTGGAGTGAAGCATCGGAATCTATAACTAGTGTCAATGGAATGGTTCAAACATAGACAGTAGGAAGAATCAGTCTTCTTGTACTTAAGTCGGCATTGTGCCTTTTGTATTTAATTCCGATGCAATTTCTGTGTTTCATCGTCAATAAAAAGGTCCAAGGGATACAGTAAACCTGAAGTGTAGCATCGGAACCTATAACTAGTGTCACAGGAATGGTTCAAAACATTGACAGTAAGAAGAGTCAGTCTTCTTGTACTTGAGTCGGCATTGTGCCTTTGGTATTAATTCCGATGTAATTTCTGTGTTTCATCGTCAACAAGAAGATCAGAGGGATACAGTAAACCTGAAGTGAAGCATCGGACTCTATAACTAGTGCCACAGAAATGGTTCAAAACATAGACAGTGGGAAGAGTCAGTCTTCTTGTACTGAAGTCGGCATTGTGCTTTTTGTATTTAATTCCGATGCAATTTCTGTGTTTCATCGTTAATAAGAAGGTCCAAGGGAAACAGTAAACCTGAAGTGAAGCATCGGAATCTGTAACTAGTGTGACAGGAATGGTTCAAAGCATAGACAATAAGAAGACTCAGTCTTCTTGTACTTAAGTCGGCATTGTGCCTTTTGTATTTAATCCCGATGCAATTTCAGTGTTTCATCGTCAATAAGAAAGTAAGAGGGATACAGTAATTCTGAAGTGAAGCATCGGAATCCGAAACTAGTGTCACAGGAATGGTTTGAAACATAGACAGTAGGAAGAGTCAGTCTTCTTGTACTTAAGTCGGCATTGTGGCTTTTGTATTTAATTCCGATGCAATTTCAGTGTTTCATCGTCAATAAGAAGGTCCAAGGGATACAGTTAACCTGATTTGAAGCATCGGAGTCTATAAGTAGTGCCACAGGAATGGTTCAAAACATAGTCAGTAAGAAGAGACAGTCTTCTTGTCCTTAAGTCGGCATTGTGCCTTTTGTATTTAATTCCGATGCAATTTCTGTGTTTCATCGGCAATATGGTCAGACGGATACAGTAAACTTGAAGTGAAGCATCGGAATCCGAAACTAGTGTCACAGGAATGGTTTGAAACATAGACAGTAGGAAGAGTCAGTCTTCTTGTACTTAAGTCGGCATTGTGCCTTTTGTATTTAATTCCGATGCAATTTGTGTGTTTCATCGTCAATAGGAATGTCCAAGGTATACAGTAAACCTCAAGTGAAGCATCGGAATCTACAACTAGTGTCACAGGAATGGTTCAAAACATAGTCAGTAAGAAGAGTCAGTCTTCTTGTACTTAAGACGGCATTGTGCCTTTTGTATTTAATTCCGATGCAGTTTCTGTGTTTCATCGTCAATAAGAAGGTCCAAGTGATACAGTAAACCTGAAGTGAAGCATCAGAATCTATGACTAGTGTCACAGGAATGGTTCAAATCATAGACAGTAAGAAGAGTCAGCCTTCTTGTAATTAAGTCGGCATTATGCCCTTTGTATTTAATTCCGATGCAATTTCTGTGTTTCATCGTCAATAAGAAGGTACAAGGGATACAGTAAACCTGTGGTGAAGCATCGGAATCTATAACTAGTGTCACAGGAATGGTTCAAAACATAGTCAGTAAGAAGAGTCAGTCTTCTTGTACTTAAGTCGGCATTGTGCCTTTTGTATTTAATTCCGATGCAATTTCTGTGTTTCATCGTCAATAACAAGGTCCAAGGGATACATTAAATGTGGAGTGAAGCATCGGAATCTATAACTAGTGTCAATGGAATTGTTCAAAACATAGGCAGTAGGAAGAATCAGTCTTCCTGTACTTAAGTCGGCATTGTGCCTTTTGTATTTAATTCCGATGCAATTTCTGTGTTTCATCGTCAATAAGAAGGTCAGAGGGATACAGTAAACCTGACGTGAAGCATCGGAATCTATAGCTAGTGTCACAGGAATGGTTCAAAACATAGTCAATAAGAAGAGTCAGTCTTCTTGTCCTTAAGTCGGCATTGTGCCTTTTGTATTTCATTCCGATGCTATTTCTGTGTTTCATCGTCAATAAGAAGGTCCAAGGGATACAGTAAACCTGGAGTGAAGCATCGGAATCTACACTCCTGGAAATGGAAAAAAGAACACATTGACACCAGTGTGTCAGACCCACCATACTTGCTCCGGACACTGCGAGAGGGCTGTACAAGCAATGTTCACACGCACGGCACAGCGGACACACCAGGAACCGCGGTGTTGGCCGTCGAATGGCGCTAGCTGCGCAGCATTTGTGCACCGCCGCCGTCAGTGTCAGCCAGTTTGCCGTGGCATACGGAGCTCCATCGCAGTCTTTAACACTGGTAGCATGCCGCGACAGCGTGGACGTGAACCATATGTGCAGTTGACGGACTTTGAGCGAGGGCGTATAGTGGGCATGCGGGAGGCCGGGTGGACGTACCGCCGAATTGCTCAACACGTGGGGCGTGAGGTCTCCACAGTACATCGATGTTGTCGCCAGTGGTCGGCGGAAGGTGCACGTGCCCGTCGACCTGGGACCGGACCGCAGCGACGCACGGATGCACGCCAAGACCGTAGGATCCTACGCAGTGCCGTAGGGGACCGCACCGCCACTTCCCAGCAAATTAGGGACACTGTTGCTCCTGGGGTATCGGCGAGGACCATTCGCAACCGTCTCCATGAAGCTGGGCTACGGTCCCGCACACCGTTAGGCCGTCTTCTGCTCACACCCCAACATCGTGCAGCCGGCCTCCAGTGGTGTCGCGACAGGCGTGAATGGAGGGACGAATGGAGACATGTCGTCTTCAGCGATGAGAGTCGCTTCTGCCTTGGTGCCAATGATGGTCGTATGCGTGTTTGGCGCCGTGCAGGTGAGCGCCACAATCAGGACTGCATACGACCGAGGCACACTGGGCCAACACCCGGCATCATGGTGTGGGGAGCGATCTCCTACACTGGCCGTACACCACTGGTGATCGTCGAGGGGACACTGAATAGTGCACGGTACATCCAAACCGTCATCGAACCCATCGTTCTCTCATTCCTAGACCGGCAAGGGAACTTGCTGTTCCAACAGGACAATGCACGTCCGCATGTATCCCGTGCCACCCAACGTGCTCTAGAAGGTGTAAGTCAACTACCCTGGCCAGCAAGATCTCCGGATCTGTCCCCCATTGAGCATGTTTGGGACTGGATGAAGCGTCGTCTCACGCGGTCTGCACGTCCAGCACGAACGCTGGTCCAACTGAGGCGCCAGGTGGAAATGGCATAGCAAGCCGTTCCACAGGACTACATCCAGCATCTCTACGATCGTCTCCATGGGAGAATAGCAGCCTGCATTGCTGCGAAAGGTGGATATACACTGTACTAGTGCCGACAATGTGCATGCTCTGTTGCCTGTGTCTATGTGCCTGTGGTTCTGTCAGTGTGATCATGTGATGTATCTGACCCCAGGAATGTGTCAATAAAGTTTCCCCTTCCTGGGACAATGAATTCACGGTGTTCTTATTTCAATTTCCAGGAGTGTATAACTAGTGTCACAGGAATGGGTCATAACATAGGCAGTAAGAAGAGTAAGTCTTCTTGTACTTAAGTCGGCATTGTGCCTTTTGTATTTAATTCCGATGCAATTTCTGTGTTTCATCGTCAATAAGAAGGTCAGAGGGATACAGTAAACCTGAAGTGAAGCATCGGAATCTATAGCTAGTGTCACAGGAATGGTTCAAATCATAGTCAGTAAGAAGAGTCAGTCTTCTTGTCCTTAAATCGGCATTGTGCCTTTTGTATTCAAATCTGATGCCATTTCTGTGTTTCATCGTCAATAAGAAGGTCCAAGGGATACAGTAAACATAAAGTGAAGCATCGGAATCTATAACTAGCGTCACAGGAATGGTCAAAACATAGTCAGTAGGAAGAGTCGGTCTTCATGTACTTAAGTCGGCATTGTGCCTTTTGTATTTAATTCCGATGCAATTTCTGTGTTTCATCGTCAATAAAAAGGTCGAAGGGATACAGTAAACGTGAAGTGTAGCATCGGAATCTATAACTAGTGTCACAGGAATGGTTCAAAACATAGACAGTAGGAAGAGTCAGTCTTCTTGTGCTTAAGTCGGCATTGTGCCTTTGTATTTAATTCCGATGCAATTTCTGTGTTTCAACGTCAATAACAAGGTCCAAGGGATACAGTAAACCTGAAGTGAAGCATCGGAATCTATAACTAGTGTCACAGTAATGGTTCAAAACATAGACAGTAAGAAAAGTCAGTCGTCTTGTACTTAAGTCGGCATTGTGCCTTTTCTATTTAACTCCGATTCAATTTCTGTGTTTCATCGTCAATAAGGTCAGAGGGATACAGTTAGCCAGAAGTGAAGCATCCGAATCTATAACTGGTGTCACAGGAATGGTTAAAAACTAGGTCAGTAAAAAGAGTCAGTGTTCTTGTACTTAAGTCGGCATTGTGCCTTTTGTATTTAATTCGGATGCAATTTCTGTGTTTCATAGTCAACAAGAAGATCAGAGGGATACAGTAAACCTGAAGTGAAGCATCGGAATCTATAACTAGTGTCACAGGAATGGTTCAAAACATTAACAGTAGGAAGAGTCAGTCTTCTTGTACTTCAGTCAGCATTGTGCCTTTTGTATTTAATACCGATGCAATTTCTGTGTTTCATCGTCAATAAGAAGGTCAAAGGGATACAGTAAACCAGATGCGAAGCATCGGAATCTATAACTAGTGTCACAGGAATGGTTCAAAACATAGACAGTAAGAAGAGTCAGTCTTCTTGTACTTAAGTCGGTATTGTGCTTTTTGTATTTAATTCCGATGCAATTTCTGTGTTTCATCGTCAAAAGAAGGTCCAAGGGATACAGTAAACCTGAAGTGAAGCATCGGAATCTATAATTAGTGTCACAGGAATGGTTCAAAACATAGACAGTTGAAAGGGTAAGGCTTCTTGTACTTAAGTCGGCATTGTGTCTTTTGTATTTAATTCCGATGCAATTTCCGTGTTTCATCGTCAATAAGGAGGTCCAAGGGATACAGTAAACCTGAAGTGAAGCATCAGAAGCTACAACTAGTGACACAGGAATGGTTCAAAACATAGACAGCAAGAAGAGTCAGTCTTCTTGTACTTAAGTCGGCATTGTGCCTTTTGTATTTAATTCCGATGCAATTTCTGTGTGTCATCGTCAATAAGAAGGTCCAAGGGATACAGTAAACCTGGAGTGAAGCATCGGAAACTATAACTAGTGTCACAGGAGTGGTTTTAAACATAGTCAGTTAGAAGAGTCAGTCTTCTTGTCCTTAAGTCGGCATTGTGCCTTTTGTATTCAAATCCGATGCCATTTCTGTGTTTCATCGTCAATAAGAACGTCCAAGGGATACAGTAAAACTGGAGTGAAGCATCGGAATCTATAACTAGTGTCACAGGAATGGTTCAAAACATAGTCAGTAGGAAGAGTCGGTCTTCATGTACTTAAGCCGGCATTGTGCCTTTTGTATTTAATTCCGATGCAATTTTTGTGTTTCATCGTCAATATGAAGGTCCAAGGGATACAGTAAACGTGAAGGGAAGCATCGGAATCTATAACTAGTGTCACAGGAATGATTCAAAACATAGACAGTAGGAAGAGTCAGTCTTCTTGTGCTTAAGACGGCATTGTGAATTTGTATTTAATTCCGATGCAATTTCTGTGTTTCATCGTCAATAAGAAGGTCCAAGGGATACAGTAAACCTGAAGTGAAGCATCGGAATCTATAACTGGTGTCACAGTAATGGTTCAAAACATAGACAGTAAGAAAAGTCAGTCGTCTTGTACTTAAGTCGGCATTGTGCCTTTTCTATTTATTTCCGATGCAATTTCTGTGTTTCATCGTCAATAAGAAGGTCCAAGGGATACAGTTAACCTGAAGTGAAGCATCCGAATCTATAACTGGTGTCACAGGAATGGTTAAAATCATAGTCAGTAAAAAGAGTCAGTGTTCTTGTACTTAAGTCGGCATTGTGCCTTTTGTATCTAATTCCGATGCAATTTCTGTGTTTCATCGTCAATAATAAGGTCCAAGGGAGACAGTAAACCTGAAGTGAGCATCGGAATCTATAACTAGTGTCACAGGAATGGTCTAAAACATAGTCAGTCAGAAGAATCACTCTTTTTGTACTTAAGTCGGCATTGTGCCTTTTGTGTTTAATTCCGATGCAATTTCTGTGTTTCATCGTCAATAAGAAGGTCCAAGGGATACAGTAAACCTGAAGTGAAGCTTCGGAATCTATAACTAGTGTCACAGGAATGGTTCAAAACATAGACAGTAAGAAGAGTCAGTCTTCTTGAACTTAAGTCGGCATTGTGTCTTTTGTATTTAATTCCGATGCAATTTCTGTGTTTCATCGACAATAATAAGGTCCAAGGGGTACAGTAAACCTGAAGTGAAGCATCGGAATCTACAACTAGTGTCACAGGAATGGTTCAAAGCATATACAGCAAGAAGAGTCAGTCTTCTTGTACTTAAGTCGGCATTGTGCCTTTTGTATTTAATTCCGATGCAATTTCTGTGTGTCATAGTCAATAAGAAGGTCCAAGGGATACAGTGAACCTGGAGTGAAGCATCGGAACCTATAACTAGTATCACAGGAGTGGTTTTAAACAGTCAGTAAGAAGAGTCAGTCTTCTTCTACTTTAGTCGGCATTGTGCCTTTTGTATTTAATTCCGATACAATGTCTGTGTTTCATTGTCAATAAGAAGGTCCAAGGGATACAGTAAACCTGAATGGAAGCATCGGAATCTATAATTAGTGTCACAGAATTTTTCAAATCATAGACAGTAAGAAGAGTCAGCCTTCTTGTACTTATGTCGGCATTGTGCCTTTTGCTTTTATTTCCTATGCAATTTCTGTGTTTCATCGTCAATAACAAGGTCAGAGGGATACAGTAATCCTGAATTGAAGCACCGGAATCTATAACTAGAGTCACAGGAATGGTTCAAAACATAGTCAGTAAGAAGAGTCAGTCTTCTTGAACTTAAGTCGGGATTGTGCCTTTTGTATTTAATTCCGATGCCATTTCTGTGTTTCATCGTCAATAAGAAGGTCCAAGGGATACAGTAAACCTGGAGTGAAGCATCGGAATCGATAACTAGTGTCACAAGAATGGTTCAAAACATAGTCAGTAAGAAGCGTCAGTCTTCTTGTACTTAAGTCGGCATTGTGCCTTTTGTATTTAATTCCGATGCAATTTCTGTGTTTCATCGTCAATAAGAAGGTCCAAGGGATACAGTAATCCTGAAGTTAAGCATCGGAATCTATGACTAGAGTCACAGGAATGGTTCAAAATATAGTCAGTAAGAAGAATCAGTCTTCTTGTACTTAAGTCGGTATTATGCTTTTTGTATTTAAGTCCGATGCAATTTCTGTGTATCATCGTCAATATGAAGGTCCAAGGGATACAGTAAACCTGAAGTGAAGCATCGGAATCTATAACTAGTGTCACAGGAATGGTTCAAAACATAGACATTAGGAAGAGTGAGTCTTCTTGTACTTAAGTCGGCATTGTGCCTATTGTATTTAATTCCGATGCAATTTCTGTGTTTCATCGTCAATAAGAAGGTCCAAGGGACACAGTAAACCTGGAGTGAAGCATCGGAATCTATAACTAGTGTCACAGGGATGGTTCAAAACATAGACACTATGAAGAGTCAGTCTTCTTGTACTTAAGTCGGCATTGTGCCTTTGGTATTTAATTCCGATGCAATTTCTGTGTTTCATCGTCAATAAGAAGGTCCAATGGATACAGTAAACATGGAGTGAAGCATCGTAGTCTATAACTAGAGTCACAGGAATGGTTCAAAACATAGACAGTAGGAAGATTCAGTCTTCTTGTACTTAATTCGACATTGTGCCTTTTGTATTTAATTCCGATGCAATTTCTGTGTTTCATCGTCAATAAGAAGGTCCAAGGGATACAGTAAACCTGAAGTGAAGCATCAGAATCTATAACTAGTGTCACAGGAATGGTTCAAAACATAGACAGTAGTAAGAGTCAGTCTTCTTGTACTTAAGTCGGCATTGTGCCTATTGTATTTAATTCCGATGCGATTCCTGTGTTTCATCGTCAATAAGAAGGTCCTAGGGACACAGTATACCTGGAGTGAAGCTTCGGAATATATAACTAGCGTCACAAGAATGGTTCAAAACGTAGTCAGTAAGAAGTGTCAGTCATATTGTACTTAAGTAGGCATTGTGCCTTTTGTATCTCATTCCGATGCAATTTCTGTGTTTCATCGTCAATAAGAAGGTCAGAGGGATACAGTAAACCTAAAGTGAAGGATCGGAATCTATAACTAGCGTCACAGGAATGGTTCAAAACATAGACAGTAAGAAGAGTCAGTCTTCTTGTACTTAAGTCGGTATTGTGCTTCTTGTATTTAAGTCCGATGCAATTTCTGTGTTTCATCGTCAATAAGAAGGTCCAAGGGATACAGAAAACCTGAAGTGAAGCTTCGGAATCTATAACTAGTGTCACAGGAATGGTTCAAAACATAGACATTAGGAAGAGTGAGTCTTCTTGTACTTATGTCGGCATTGTGCCTATTGTATTTAAGTCCGATGCAATTTCTGTGTTTCAACGTCAGTAAGAAGGTCCAAGGGATACAGAAAACCTGAAGTGAAGCATCGGAATCTGTAACTAGTGTCACAGGAATGGTTAAAAACTTAGACATTAGGAAGAGTGAGTCTTCCTGTACTTAAGTCGGCATTGTGCCTTTTGTATTTCATTCCGATGATATTTCTGTGTTTCATCGTCAATAAGAAGGTCAGAGGGATACAGTAAACCTGAAGTGAAGCACCGGAATCTATAACTAGAGTAATAGGAATGGTTCGAATCATAGACAGTAAGAAGAGTCAGTCTTCTTGAACTTATGTCGGCATTGTGCCTTTTGTATTTAATTCCGATGCAATTTCTGTGTTTCATCGTCAATAAGAAGGTCCAAGGGATACAGTAAACCTGGAGTGGAGCATCGGAATCTATAACTAGTGTCACAAGAATGGTTCAAAACGTAGTCAGTAAGAAGAGTCAGGATTATTGTACTTAAGTCGGCATTGTGCCTTTTGTATTTAATTCCGATGCAATTTCTGTGTGTCATCGTCAATAAGAAGGTCCAAGGGATACAGTGAACCTGGAGTGAAGCATCGGAATCTATAACTAGTATCACAGGAGTGGTTTTAAACAGTCAGTAAGAAGAGTCAGTCTTCTTCTACTTTAGTCGGCATTGTGCCTTTTGTATTTAATTCCGATACAATGTCTGTGTTTCATTGTCAATAAGAAGGTCCAAGGGATACAGTAAACCTGAAGTGAAGCATCGGAATCTATAATTAGTGTCACAGGAATTTTTCAAATCATAGACAGTAAGAAAAGTCAGCCTTCTTGTACTTAAGTCGGCATTGTGCCTTTTGTATTTAATTCCGTTGCAATTTCTGTGTTTCATCGTCAATAACAAGGTCAGAGGGATACAGTAATCCTGAATTGAAGCACCGGAATCTATAACTAGAGTCACAGGAATGGTTCGAAACATAGACAGTAAGAAGAGTCAGTCTTCCTGAACTTAAGTCGGGATTGTGCCTTTTGTATTTAATTCCGATGCCATTTCTGTGTTTCATCGTCAATAAGAAGGTCCAAGGGATACAGTAAACCTGGAGTGAAGCATCGGAATCGATAACTAGTGTCACAAGAATGGTTCAAAGCATAGTCAGTAACAAGCGTCAGTCTTCTTGTACTGAAGTCGGCATTGTGCCTTTTGTATTTAATTCCGATGCAATTTCTGTGTTTCATCGTCAATAAGAAGGTCCAAGGGATACAGTAATCCTGAAGTTAAGCATCGGAATCAATGACTAGAGTCACAGGAATGGTTCAAAATATAGTCAGTAAGAAGAATCAGTCTTCTTGTACTTAAGTCGGTATTATGCTTTTTGTATTTAAGTCCGATGCAATTTCTGTGTTTCATCGTCAATAAGAAGGTCCAAGGGATACAGTACACCTGAAGTGAAGCATCGGAATCTATAACTAGTGTCACAGGAATGGTTCAAAACATAGACATTAGGAAGAGTGAGTCTTCTTGTACTTAAGTCGGCATTGTGCCTATTGTATTTAATTCCGATGCAATTTCTGTGTTTCATCGTCAATAAGAAGGTCCAAGGGACACAGTAAACCTGGAGTGAAGCATCAGAATCTATAACTATTGTCACAGGGATGGTTCAAAACATAGACAGTATGAAGAGTCAGTCTTCTTGTGCTTATGTCGGCATTGTGCCTTTTGTATTTAATTCCGATGCAATTTCTGTGTTTCATCGTCAATAAGAAGGTCCAATGGATACAGTAAACGTGGAGTGAAGCATCGGAGTCTATAACTAGAGTCACAGGAATGGTTCAAAACATAGACAGTAGGAAGAGGCAGTCTTCTTGTACTTAATTCGACATTGTGCCTTTTGTATTTAATTCCGATGCAATTTCTGTGTTTCATCGTCAATAAGAAGGTCCAAGGGATACAGTAAACCTGAAGTGAAGCATCAGAATCTATAACTAGTGTCACAGGAATGGTTCAAAACATAGACAGTAGTAAGAGTCAGTCTTCTTGTACTTAAGTCGGCATTGTGCCTATTGTATTTAATTCCGATGCGATTCCTGTGTTTCATCGTCAATAAGAAGGTCCAAGGGACACAGTAAACCTGGAGTGAAGCTTCGGAATATATAACTAGCGTCACAAGAATGGTTCAAAACGTAGTCAGTAAGAAGTGTCAGTCATATTGTACTTAAGTAGGCATTGTGCCTTTTGTATCTCATTCCGATGCAATTTCTGTGTTTCATCGTCAATAAGAAGGTCAGAGGGACACAGTAAGCCTGGAGTGAAGCTTCGGAAACTATAACTAGCGTCACAAGAATGGTTCAAAACGTAGTGAGTAAGAAGAGTCAGCTTTCTTGTAATTAAGTCGGCATGGTGCCTTTTGTATTTCATTCCGATGCAATTTCTGTGTTTCATCGTCAATAAGAAGGTCAGAGGGACACAGTATACCTGAAGTGAAGGATCGGAATCTATAACTAGTGTCACAGGAATAATCAAAACATAGACAGTAGGAAGAGTCAGTCTTCTTGTACTTAAGTCGGCACTGTGCCTTTTGTATTTAATTCGGATTCAATTTCTGTGTTTCATCGTCAATAAGAGGGTCAGAGGGATACAGTAAACCTTAAGTGAAGCATCGGAATCTATAACTAGTGTCACAGGAATGGTTCAAAACATAGACAATAAGAAGAGCCGTCTTCTCGTACTTAAGTCGGCATTGTGCCTTTTCTATTTAATTCCGATGCAATATCTGCGTTTCATCGTCAATAAGAAGGTCCAAGGGATACAGTAAACCTGAAGTGAGGCATCGGAATCTATAACTAGTGTCACAGGAATGGTTCAAAACATAGACAGTTGTAAGGGTCAGTCTTCTTGAACTTAAGTCGGCATTGTGTCCTTTGTATTTAATTCCGATGCAATTTCTGTGTTTCATCATCAATAAGAAGGTCCAAGGGATACAGTAAACCTGGAGTGAAGCATCGGAATCTATAACTAGTGTCACAGGAATTTTTCAAAACATAGACAGTAAGAAGAGTCAGCCTTCTTGAACTTAAGTGAGCATTGTGCATTTTCTATTTAATTCCGATGCAATTTCTGTGTTTCATCGTCAATAAGAAGGTCAGAGGGATACCGTAAACTTGAAGTGAAGCATCGGAATCTATAAGTAGTGTCACAGGAATGGTTCAAAGCATAGACAATAAGAAAAGTCAGTCTTCTTGTACTTAAGTCGGCATTTTGCCTTTTCTATTTAACTCCGATGCGATATCTGCGTTTCATCGTCAATAAGAAGGTCCAAGGGATACAGTAAACCTGAAGTGAAGCATCGGAATCTATAACTGGTGTCACAGGAATGGTTCAAAACATAGACAGTTGGAAGGGTCAGTCTTCTTGAACTTAAGTCGGCATTGTGCATTTTGTATTTAATTCCGTTGCAATTTCTGTGTTTCATCGTCAATAAGAAGGTCCAAAAGATACAGTAAAACTGGAGTGAAGCATCGGAATCGATAACTAGTGTCTCAAGAATGGTTCAATACATAGTCAGTAAGAAGAGTCAGTCTTATTGTACCAACTAGGCATTGTGACTTTTGTATTTCATTGCGATGCAATTTCTGTGTTTCATCGTCAATAAGCAGGTCAGAGGGATACAGTAAACCTGAATTGAAGGATCGGAATCTATAACTAGTGTCACAGGAATGGTCAAAACATAGACTGTAGGAAGAGTCAGTCTTCTTGTACTTAAGTCGGCATTGTGCCTTTTGTATTTAATTCGGATACAATTACTGTGTTTCATTGTCAATAGGAATGTCAGAGGGATACAGTAAACCTGAAGTGAAGCATCGGAATCTATAACTAGTGTCACAGGAATGGTTCAAACCATAGACAATAAGAAGAGTCAGTCTTCTTCTACTTAAGTCGGCATTGTGCCTTTTCTATTTAATTCCGATGCAATATCTGCGTTTCATCGTCAATACGAAGGTCCAAGGGATACAGTAAACCTGAAGTGAGGCATCGGAATCTATAACTAGAGTCACAGGAATGTTTCAAAACATAGTCAGTAAGAAGCGACAGTCTTCTTGTACTTAAGTCGGCATTGTGCCTTTTGTATTTAATTCCGTTGTAATTTCGGTGTTTCATCGTCAATAAAAAAGTCAGAGGGATACTGTAATCCTGAAGTTAAGCATCGGAATCTATGACTAGTGTTACAGGAATGGTTCAAAAAATAGTCAGTAAGAAGAATCAGTCTTCTTGTTCTTAAGTCGGTATTATGCTTTTTGTATATAATTCCGATGCAATTTCTGTGTTTCATCGTCAATAAGAAGGTCCAAGGGATACAGTAAACCTGAAGTGAAGCATCGGAATCTATAACTAGCGTCACAAGAATGGTTCAAAACGTAGTCAGTAAGAAGAGTCAGCCTTCGTGTACTTAAGTCGGCATTGTGCCTTTTGTATTTCATTCCGATGATATTTCTGTGTTTCATCGTCAATAAGAAGGTCAGAGGGATACAGCAAACCTGAAGTGAAGCACCGGAATCTATAACTAGAGTCATAGGAATGGTTCAAAACATAGACTGTAAGAAGAGTCAGTCTTCTTGAACTTAAGTCGGCATTGTGCCTTTTGTATTCAATTCCGATGCAATTTCTGTGTTTCATCATCAATAAGAAGGTCCAAGGGATACAGTAAACCTTGAGTGAAGCATCGGAATCTATAACTAGTGTCACAGGAATTTTTCAAAACATAGACAGTAAGAAGAGTCAGCCTTCTTGTACTTAAGTCGGCATTGTGCCTTTTGTATTTAATTCCGATGCAATTTCTGTGTTTCATCGTCAATAAGAAGGTCAGAGGGATACAGTAAACCTGAAGTGAAGCACCGAAATCTATAACTGGAGTCACAGGAATGGTTCAAACATAGACAGTAAGAAGAGTCAGTCTTCTTGAACTTAAGTCGGCATTGTGCATTTTGTATTTAATTCCGATGCAATTTCTGTGTTTCATCGTCAATAAGAAGGTCCAAGGGATACAGTAAAACTGGAGTTAAGCATCGGAATCGATAACTAGTGTCTCAAGAATGGTTCAATACATAGTCAGTAAGAAGAGTCAGTCTTATTGTACTAACTAGGCATTGTGACTTTTGTATTTCATTCCGATGCAATTTCTGTGTTTCATCGTCCATAAGAAGGTCAGAGGGATACAGTAAACCTGAAGTGAGGCATCGGAATCTATAACTAGTGTCACAGGAATGGTCAAGACATAGACTGTAGGAAGTGTCAGTCTTCTTGTACTTAAGTCGGCATTGTGCCTTTTGTATTTAATTCGGATTCAATTTCTGTGTTTCATTGTCAATAGGAAGGTCAGAGGGATACAGTAAACCTGAAGTGAAGCATCGGAATCTATAACTAGTGTCACAGGAATGGTTCAAAACATAGACAATAAGAAGAGTCAGTCTTCTTGTACTTAAGCCGGCATTGTGCCTTTTCTATTTAATTCCGATGCAATATCTGTGTTTCATCGTCAATAAGAAGGTCCAAGGGATACAGTAAACCTGAAGTGAGGCATCGGAATCTATAACTAGTGTCACAGGAATGTTTCAAAACATAGTCAGTAAGAAGCGTCAGTCTTCTTGTACTTAAGTCAGCATTGTGCCTTTTGTATTTAATTCCGTTGCAATTTCTGTGTTTCATCGTCAATAAGAAGGTCAGAGGGATACTGTAATCCTGAAGTTAAGCATCGGAATCTATGACTAGTGTTACAGGAATGGTTCAAAAAATAGTCAGTAAGAAGAATCAGTCTTCTTGTACTTAAGTCGGTATTATGCTTTTTGTATATAATTCCGATGCAATTTCTGTGTTTCATCGTCAATAAGAAGGTCCAAGGGATACAGTAAACCTGAAGTAAAGCATCGGAATCCATAACTAGTGTCACAGGAATGGTTTAAAACATAGACAGTAGGTAGAGTCAGTCTTCTTGTACATAAGTCGGCATTGTGCCTATTGTATTTAATTCCGATGCAATTTCTGTGTTTCATCGTCAATAAGAAGGTCCAAGGGACACAGTAAACCTGGAGTGAAGCATCGGAATCTATAACCAGTGTCACAGGGATGGTTCACTACATAGACAGTAAGAAGAGTCAGTCTTCTTGTACTTAAGTCGGCATTGTGCCTTTTGTATTTCATTCCGATGCAATTTCTGTATTTCATCGTCAATAAGAAGGTCCAAGGGATACAGTAAACCTGGAGTGAAGCATCGGAGTCTATAACTAGTGTCACAGGAATGGTTCAAACATAGACAGTAGGAAGAGTCAGTCTTCTTTTACTTAATTCGACATTGTGCCTTTTGTATTTAATTCCGATGCAATTTCTGTGTTTCATCGTCAATAAGAAGGTCCAAGGGATACAGTAAACCTGAAGTGAAGCATCGGAATCTATAACTAGTGTCACAGGAATGGTTCAAAACATAGACAGTAGTAAGAGTCAGTCTTCTTGTACTTAAGTCGGCATTGTGTCTTTCGTATTTAATTCCGATGCAATTTCTGTGTTTCATCGTCAATAAGAAGGTCCAAGGGATACAGTAAACCTGAAGTGAAGCATCGGAATCTACAGCTAGTGTCACAGGAATGGTTCAAAACATAGACAGTAAGAAGAGTCAGTCTTCTTGTACTTATGTCGGCATTGTGTCTTTTGTATTTAATTCCGATGCAATTTCTGTGTGTCATCGTCAATAAGAAGGTCCAAGGGATACAGTAAACCTGAAGTGTGCTGACTCCGCACACACTGCCAGGAGTCGGGAAGCAACAGCAGCTCCCACAAAGTGACAAATGCTGGGGGTGCGAGTATCTGCCCTTACACTGCTATCGCCTACAGCCAGCAGGTGAAAGTCGCATCTATTTTCAGGTATACAGTTAAAATTCTTCTAGTGTTATACTAATGTCACATATCCAAGTAAATGAGAGCCAAACCGTCTGGGCTTCGTGCAGATGTCTGTCATCGCTGATGCAAAACCTGTGGATACTGACATCACAGGTCGCACTATGGAAATCTGTTCCAGTGCTTCCAAGAATAGCACAGGCTGCATTGTTCCTAGAGAGTCTAATGGGACATGTGAGCTGTGTCTAGCTGTGCGCGCATGGATACCTGCCCAGCGTGACTGATGCATCACTGTGAGATGTTTGAGTGGTTGCTCACCATTTAAAAGGTTATGTTATATGGACGTCACATGCCTATGTAAATTAAGAGCCAAGCTGACCTCTCAAAAATTGTAAAGTACAGCAGAAATAGATAACGATCGCTTTTGTTGAAGCTTTGTGATGTCCCATCTTGTCTGAGTGGAATCTCTTGTCCTAACAGGGCCTGTTCACGAAAATAGCCCACAATAACACCCATTGCATTCTTCCTGATGATCCTAACAAGTCACCCCATCCAATCACGTTTTACCCTTCCCGGAAAATCCTGCTTTCAACAAACACCTCCAAAAAGCAAACGCTCTCACTGCTATGTAGAGGCTCTTATGCCCCCTCACAAAGGATGTCTTGTGAATGCAACCCACCAAATTACTGATGCTGCCGGTGTGGAAGCACTGCCCGCCTTTTTTTATGCAGACGAGACTTTCAGCAGCAAAAAACTATTTTGTACAAATCGCCATATTGCACTGACAGTTAAACTCTGCAAAAGTGATCTACAGATCGTCAAATACAACGCACGTCATGCTGTGCAGTGCGTGACAGAGGAGACTACCACCGTAAACGTCGCCCATGACAGCAGATGCGGAAGAGCGTGTCAACCAGGGAGAGAGACCAGCCGGCCATGGACGACCCCACATCCCTGGAGAATGCTATCAATATGCCCAGTACAAACATTTGTTGTACTGAATCTTCTCAAATTTCCACAGAGTGTACATGTGACCCATGCGGTCTCAGAGGCAGCTCAACGCACACTGCGTATTAGTTCACAATTCACCCACACAGGGGGCAGCCTTGAGCCAAATTGTCATAAGCCATAAGCTTTCTCGAATTCTCTGATCCAATGTACAAAGGATGGGCAAGCCCCATCTCGGAACATAGACATTACTCTTTCTGGTCCTGACCTGCCTGCTTGCTTGCTTTTCTACACCCATCTCCAGACTATGGTGTTACAAGAACATACGTATTTTCGCATGGTTTGCCACAATATCATACCATTTTGTCGATACTTCTCGATATCAAACAAATACCAATATCACATGCATAACAGTATCACCAGTGCAATGTAATTCCGTAGATATAGACTGGAAATTATTTCTCAAGAAATCTGAAGCTTTGGCGATGTGGAGCGTGCTGTAAACCACTGAGTAACTACGAAGTTAGCCCGTCTGGGAAGACCTTTACGTCAAAACTAGAAAAAAAAAATTACAGGAAACAGATAATTCTACTCGTGAATACCGATGACAGTGATGTAACAAATTCCAAATTATCACTATAATTTATGAAGTCAACTACGATGTTTCTCATGTCTAGAGAATCAGCAAACATATCATCCACCTGTCCTTAACCTGCTAGATACATACACCAGAATGGCTGCTCCCTCAGCTAAATAAACGTGTGAAATGCGCAGAAGCAGTCAACCAGACAATTTACATGGAAGGGAATAATGGTCCAGTGCAAACACACGCCCATTTTGAATCTTCTCAAATTTCCATGCGATCATGAAATCTGTCTAACACATGCTAAGCATTAGTTCGCTATTCAGCCATCTAGAGGACGACACGGTTAAGTCAGCTACATTCCTGCATCCCAACAGGCCTTTCCTTTCGACGGATCCTGCCGTTAATAGGAAACGTGAGTCATTCCCACCACAGGCCACTGCCGGCATGCCACACACCCCTATACAGAACTATCCTAGGAAATCGGTCACAAACACATTTGATCGCTATACTTGCAATTAAACGTTACGATCATGATCTCAGTTGAACGACAGTCGACAATGAGCGAACTATCGGAAATACACCCTGCTGACAGCTGTGGCTCTGGAAATATCTGTACCATTCTTATGACCTGAGATATTCTTCCCTTCGCTATCACAGTATTCCACGTCAAATCCATACCTTCCTTAGAACTGGACATAGTCATTTCCTTTGTACATGTCAGAACACAAGCACATACTGCCTGATGCTCAAGGCACACGTATCACGCATCCCCTACTACTAAGTATAACACTTTGCCAATAAATGATTGCTGACGATACGAAATAATACTGAGAGAAAATCAGCGATGGGTGAACATGTCTCATAAGTTTTTCTTGCCAGTGCTACCACTGTGTCTTACAAGGGAACCTCCCCATCGCACCCCCCTCAGATTTCATTCTAAGTTGGTACAGTGGATAGACCTTGAAAAACTGTACACAGATCAATCGAGATAACAGGAAGAAGTTGTGTGGAACTATGAAAAAATAAGCAAAATATACAAACTTAGTAGTCCACGCGCAACATAAGCAAAATCAAGGACAGAGCGAACTCATGAGCGCCGTGGTCCTGTGGTTAGCGTAAGCAGATGCTGTACGAGAGGTCCTTGGTTCAAGTCTTCCCTTGAGTGGAAATTTTAATTTTTTGTTTTCAGTTTATGTCACAAACTCTTATGTTTTCATCACTTTTTGGGAGTGATTATCACATCCACAAGAAAACCTAAATCGAGAAAGATAGAAGAATCTTTTTACCCACTCGCCAAGTGTACAAGTTAGGTGGGTCCACAACATATTCCTGTCATGTAACGCACATGCCGTGACCAGTGTCGTATAGAATATATCAGACGTGTTTTCCTGTGGAGGAATCGGTTGACCTATGACCTTGCGATCAAATGTTTTCGGTCCCCATTGAAGAGGCACGTCCTTTCGTCGACTAATCGCACGGTTTTGCGGCGCGGTCGCAAAACACAGACACTAAACTTATTACAGTGATCAGAGACGTCAATGAACGAACGGACATCATAACTTTAAGAAAATAAAGAAAGTAAACTTACCACTCGAGGGAAGAGTTGAACCAAGGATCTCTCGCTCCGCAGCTGCTCACGCTAACCACGAGACCACGGCGCACCTATGCTTACAGTATCCTTGATGTTGCCTATCTTGCACATGGACTACTCAGTTTGTATATTTTGCTTATTTTTTCATAGTTCCACACAACTTCTTCCTGTTTACTCTATTGAGTTCAGTTTTTCAAGGCCTATCCACTGTGCTAACTTATAACTAAATCTGAGGGGGGTGCGATGGGGAGGTTCCCTTGTTAGAAAGAGAGGTGTAATCGTCTTACAAACCGCCAGATTTTAAAAAACCCTATCGCATTAACCACTGTATGTTACTATCACAAGCAGTCTTGGTTCTACAGGTGCACACAAGTATCCATGTTAAAAGCTATACTGGCTTTATAAATCGAGATATGGCGTTACCTTCATATGATGTGTTTTTTCCAGACAAATACTGCGACACTGGATATAGACGGTGATCGTAAGAGTGTATATTATCAGACCAATAGCGCAGTTACACGTCACCGACGGTGCACACTCATAATAAAATTACCGAACTTTGAAAGTGATTCGGCTGAGAAGCGTGGTATGAAACTGGTATTTACAACACCTTCATGCCGCCGCTAGATATGTCTCCAGTACTTGTAGCGCATTCTGTCTCGATGCCATCTCAGAGATTCTGCGATATATCCACTGAGTTATAGGCGATGGTTGATTGACAAGGATCACAAACAGTAGTCGATGGTGTGCTGATTGAGGTCATAATAAATGTGCACTAGCTTTTCAGATCTCTAGTGCTACGCTTTTGGTAGAAATGATGTCTATGATTTTGAATAAAGTCTTACCGTTCAACTACATACCCGTATTGTATCCGATGGAGAAGTCCTTTAATGGTTACAGCCACAAGTGAATCACATTTATAGCCTCTCATATCTCGAAACGAGTCACCTTTCTCGAACCTATCTGCTGTAGTAAAATTCCAACATGGTTTTAGGTAGTCCCTAAGCATCTTGCAACTGCCCCTCAGACTATGCGCTACCATTCCTGCAGCTCTGCGCATGTGATCGTTCCAATGTAAGTCGGAACTGTTTTGCAAATGTGAGATCAAAAGAAATTAATTTTATAGGTAAACTATTTCTAACAATTCGCGACAAAAATACTTTCGCAAATGTATCAGGATATCTAATATGCACGAGGACTGTTGATACCAACAGCGTCTGCAATTATGGGTCTTATTTTCGACGACGTGCTGAAAACTAATCCCTCCGAGTTTTCCAAACAAATCAAACCTTATTAACATTTACACCTTTACTTCTCATTCTACATATTTATTACTGAACATAGTCAATATGACGGACACATTTGTCCCAACGAGAGACCAGTTTGTTAATAATGTCACTGCAGAATGTTTGATTCTGTTCAGACAGCCAAAACCTCACCTCTGCTTTGCACGCAGTCATCACTCTCAAAATGAAGACTTCGAGCGTGTTTTTTTAAGTTTTGGGTGCAGATGATAGTCAGATGGGGCCAAGTCGGTGCTGCGTGGAGGACGATCGATGACAGTGAACCCAAGACGTCGGATACTTGCAGCGCTCGTGCGTGGTCTGGCATCCCCATGCTGCACATCTACATTATTACTCTGCAATTCACATTTAAGTGCTTGGCAGAGGGTTCATCGAACCACAATCATACTATCTCTCTACCATTCCACTCCCGAACAGCGCGCGGGAAAAACGATCACCTAAACCTTTCTGTTCGAGCTCTGATTTCTCTTATTTTATTTTGATGATCATTCCTACCTATGTAGGTTGGGCTCAACAAAATATTTTCGCATTCGGAAGAGAAAGTTGGTGACTGAAATTTCGTAAATAGATCTCGCCGCGGCGAAAAACGTCTTTGCTTTAATGACATCCATCCCAACTCGTGTATCATATCTGCCACACTCTCTCCCCTATTACGTGATAATACAAAACGAGCTGCCCTTTTTTTTTGGACCCTTTCGATGTCCTCCGTCAATCCCACCTGGTAATGATCCCACACTGCGCAGCAATATTCTAACAGAGGACTCACGAGTGTAGTGTAAGCTGTCTCTTTAGTGGACTTGTTGCATCTTTTAAGTGTCCTGCCAATGAAACGCAACCTTTGGCTCGCCTTCCCCACAATATTATCTATGTGGTCTTTCCAACTGAAGTTGTTGGTAATTTTTACACCCAGGTACTTAGTTGAATTGACAGCCTTGAGAATTGTACTATTTATCGAGTAATCTAATTCCAACGGATTTCTTTTGGAACTCATGTGGATCACCTCACACTTTTCGTTATTTAGCGTCAACTGCCACCTGCCACACCACACAGCAATCTTTTCTAAATCACGTTGCAACTGGTACTGGTCTTCGGATGACCTTACTAGACGGTAAATTACAGCATCATCTGCGAACAACCTAAGAGAATTGTTCAGATTGTCACCGAAGTCATTTATATAGATCAGGAACAGCAGAGGTCCCAGGACGCTTCCCTGGGGAACACCTGATATCACTTCAGTTTTACTCGATGATTTGCCGTATATTACTACGAACTGCGACCTTCCTGACAGGAAATCACGAATCCAGTCGCACAACTGAGACGATACCCCATGGGCCCGCAGCTTGATTAGAAGTCGCTTGTGAGGAACGGTGTCAAAAGCTTTCCGGAAATCTATAAATACGGAATCAACTTGAGATCCCCTGTCGATAGCGGCCATTACTTCGTGCGAATAAAAGCTAGCTGCGTTGCACAAGAACGATGTTTTCTGAAACCATGCTGATTACGTATCAATAGATCGTTCCCTTCGAGGTAATTCATAATTATTGAATACATTATATGCTCCAAAATCCTACTGCAAACCAACGTCAATGATATTGGTCTGTAGTTCGATGGATTACTCCTACTACCGACTAAACACTGGTGCGACCTGCGCAATTTTCCAATCTGCAGGTACAGATCTATCGGTGAGCGAGCGGTTGTATATGGTTGCTAAGTAGGGAGCTATTGTATCAACGTAATCTGAAAGGAGCCTAATCGGTATACAATCTGGACCTGAAGACTTGCCCGTATCAAGCGATTTGAGTTGCTTCGCAACCCCTAAGGTATCTACTTCTAGGAAACTCATGCTAGCAGCTGTTCGTGTTTCAAATTCTGGAATATTCCATTCGTCTTCCCTGGTGGGCATTGAGTCAAACAGAGATGGCGTGTACAGGTACAGCAGCTTCGACACGATACCACAGTTCATCAAGAGTAGTGACTGGCGTATTGTGACGAGCCAGTTGCTCTGCCACCATTGACCAGACGTTTTCAATTGCTGAGAGATCTGGAAAATATTCTGGCCAGGGCAGCAGTCGAACATTTTCTGTATCCAGAAAGGCCGTACATAACCTGCAATATGCGATCGTGCATTAACCTGCAGGAATGTAAGGTTTCGCTGGGATCACATGAAGGGTATAGCCACGGGTCGTAACACATCTGAAATGTTACGTCTCCGGTTCAAAGTGCCGTCAATGCGAAAATGATGTGACGGAGACGTGTAACCAATGGCATCCCATACTATCACGCCGGGTGATACGCCAGTATGGCGCTTCCGATGTGCGTTCACCGCGATGTCGCCAAACACAGATGCGACCATCATGATGCTGTAAACAGAACCTGGATTCATCCGAAAAAATGACGTTTTGCCATTTGTGCACCCACGTTCGTCGTTGTGTACACCATCACAGGCGCTCCTGTCAGTGATGCAGTGTCAAGGGTAACCGCAACCACGGTCTCCGAGCTGATAGTTCATGCTGCTGCAAACGTCGTCGAACTGTTCGTGCAGATGGTTGTTGTCTTGCAAACGTCCCCAACCGTTGACTCAGGGATCGAGACGTGGCTGCACGGTCCGTTACAGCCATGCGGATAAGATACCTGTCATCACGACTGCTAGTGATACGAGGCCGTTGGAATCCAGCACGGCGTTGCGTATTACCCTCCTGAACCCACCGATTCCATATTCTGCTTACAATCATTGGATCTCGACCAACGCGAGCGGCAATGTCGCGATACGATAAACCGCAATCGTGATAGGCTACAATCCGACCTTTATCAAAGTCGGAAATGTGAAGGTACGCATTTCTCCTCCTTACATGAAGTATCACAACAACGTTTCAACAGGCAATGCCGGTCAACTGCTGTTTGTGTATGAGAAATCGGTTGGAAACTTTCATCATGTCAGCACGTTGAGGGTGTCGCCACTGGCGCCAACCTTGTATGAATGCTCTGAAAAGCTAATCATTTGCATATCACAGCATCTTCTTCCTGTCGGTTAAATTTCGCGTCTATAGCACGTCATCTTCGTGGTGTAGGAATTTTAATGTCCAGTAGTGTAGATATGAAAAATAAAGGATGTAAAATGTTAGTAATGTATGTTTTATTTAAAAATCTTTTACAGCTTTCACATAAGAAATTCGGAGGTATTACTTTTCAGTACGTCCTCTTACTTCTGTCTTGTCGTAGCATAGTACAAATATCTCAGATTTTATTGTCTTGTTGTTGCATAATTCCACCGAAATCGATAATAACGATTGAATAAATCGTGACACAGACTGTTATCTACAGCAAATACCAGTCCGTCTTACGTTTTAAGCTTTCGTTAGCATTCTTACAAACACAAACCATACAATTCTTTATACAGAATCTTTCTCTTACTTTTTACTCTTCAAAGGAGTTTTTTTCATAAATTCTTTTCTTGTCATGTCCGACTGCTGGATCCTACTCGCGTGTAGTTTTTAAAATAAAATATCGATCGATAATTCCCGATTTTCTGCAAACTGGATCTGGCACCATTGTTCCACACTGACAATTTCAGCTTCCAGAACGCTTCCCCTCGATAACGCCTTTCCTACCGTGAGATGCAGCAATTTAAGGAGAACCGTGCGCGTTGCAATGCCAAGTGCTGTTGCTGTACCATGTTTCAGGCGCTGGTCGTGGACAAGACTTCCCGTATTTCTGCCGCGGCACCATTTACGGAGATCCACCGCCAAAAGATACCTTCGAAGGGAAACTCGCCAATCAACTGACGCGCCTCTGGACCAACTTCGCCAAAACAGGGTGAGTGCCGTGTATTCTCCAACGTGTGATGTACGGGGCTCCTACAGCGATATGAAGAAATCAAGTTCTGAGTCCCTATAAGATTCTGTGTCAAATTTGTGGATGGGCTGGTCCCTATTTTAACCATAATGTACCAAAGAGGCCCCGAACAAAACTGCGTGGTCTGTGGAAGAAAGGGCTGGACGCACATGTCTACAAGAAAGCTGGCAGAAATGATACACAAAAGTACTGTGCAGTGTCCTTGTCACCCGCTTGTTGCTGAATTTTACAACATATTCTGAGTTCAAAGTAATAAGGTGTGAAACTGGCTCCAGAGACCTTTCAACGTCTCAAACAACGTTTGCATATATGCAGATGGAAGTGAAAAATAAAAATTTGTACCAAAAGTTGGTGATTTTCCTAAATCGATTAAAGCAAATGCCGGATTGGGATTCGAACCCGGGTGTCCTAGGCTACCATTGTTTCAACCTGACAAATTGGCTTTGCACAATTGTGAAAACAACTTTATCACACACCCCTTCGCAGTCCAAATTTCTGTTCGCACCTCAGCACACTGGTGTTCCCTCGAAACTGGAACATCATTGCAGAGGCTCTCCAACTGTACTGGAATAGCACTTCAGCATGGAATAAAACGACAGAGCCCGCCTGAAACCCAGAAATAAGTGCTTTCATCAAATGAAGTGCCTTTCCAATACAGCTGGAGAGTTCCAGCAATGCTGTCAGAATTTAGGGAGAATACCAGTGGGCTGAGGGGTGAATGGGAATCTGGATTGAGGAAGGAGGCGGACTGGGGTAGTCGGTGCAGTTGTGCAAAGCCACTGTGCCAGGGTGGCGTAGTGGTTAGCCCGTCTGACTAGTGGGCAGAAGACCCGGGTTCGAATACTGCCCTTGGTACAAATTTCCATTCGTCGCTTGTCTTCATACATACATAGCAATGAGGTATCTCAAGCAGAATAACATCCATCATGCCAACTAGCATGAATTCCGAAAACACTGATCATGTGAAGCTCGGTTCACACATTTCTCAAATGACATTCTGAAAGTGAAGGTTCAGTGCAGTCAGGTATGTGTACTGATTTCCGATAATCGTTTGAATCTGTATCCCACCTATGCTTATTATGGAAAGTGCGACTGTATGGAACATCAAGCGAAATTTGTGACTTGATCGAGGATTTCTTGACAGGGAGGATGCAGAATCTCGCGGCTGGAGATTCATCGACAGATGTAGAAGTATCTGTGAGTGTGCCTCATTGAAGTGTGTTGGGTTTATTGCTGCTCACACGATATGTCAATGATCTTGAAGACATTTTAATAGTAACCTCAGACATTTCGCAATTATTAGCAACTAGCTTTAACTGATCCGATGTGCAAAATTATGCACTTCACAAAATGAGAAACGTAGTATCATATGTAACAAAAGAGATTCCTTATCTGTTGCTTAACGTCTGTAGTTTTTTAAACACCAAGGCTCTCTTAGCTATAAAGAACTAGTTTGAAAGTGGACGAAGAGTTCTATAGATATGATGATTATAAAGAATCCGCCTCGATTTGCCATTGAGGCGGATTCTTTATAATCATTAAATTAATCACGATTGCTGACGGGTGCAATATTTAAGGTTCTCTATAGATTCGTTTTTATGGCCTTTTTATTACGAGTAAAACTGGCTAAAATACAAAGGGCGTTCAAAAAGTTTCGCGCAGTTGTCTCTAATTTTTTTAGTTTTTGCAGGAGGAGAATGAAATTTCTTGTGAACATACTTCGAACATTTAGCTATACATTCAGCCTCCTCAATGTAGCCTCCATCATCGGTGACGCATCTGGCCCAACGTTCTTGCCATGATGTACATGCACTTTCGTAAAATTCTGGGGATTGACTTTACACCATCGCTTGACACAGGAAGTAAGGTCTTTCTCACTATCAAATTTTTACCGCGCAGATGGGCCTTCAGACGACCAAAGAGGTAAAAATCAGACGGTACCAAGTCCGGACTGTAGGGAGGATGAGGATAAATTTTTGCAACGCATATTCCTGATTTTCTCCTGCGTCATAAGTGCTGCATGGGGTTTGGCATTGTCATGGTGTAGTATGATGAGCTGCCCCTGAAGCTGTGGTCTGTGGATCTTGATGGCATGTCGCTGCTTGTCCAATGACATTTCAGCAAGCTGCATGTCGTCACATATCTGTCATTTTGGATGATTTGATCAATGGTCTCCTTATTCACATCACTCACTGCCGTCGATGGTCTACCTCATCGTGGATTGTCCAGTAGAGAGAAATCAATTTCTTTAAACCTCTGCAACCACTGCTGGATACTGCTGCGATCCACACTGTCCTCCCCATAAACAGGGAGCAACTTCCTGTGAATCGATGTGGAAGAGTCATCGACGGTCTTGAATAGGAACTCCATCACCGACCGGTTTCGCAACCTGACTTCTACTTCACGGTTCGTTATGGCTCACCTGTAAATAGAAAAAAATACTTTTATATACGAACTTATAGTTAAATGTTCCAAGTATGTTCACAAAAAATTGCACTCTCCTCCTGCAAAAAATAAAAATTTAGAGACGACAGTGCCAAACTTTTTGGATGCCATTTGTACTTATACAATAATTTGAAATTTTTCCAATGGGGCCAGGAAATACCCCAGGTATATGATATGTGATTTTCAATGCTATATTTCAATTCCATAACGAAAATAAAATCTTGGAAACAATGCACCTTATCAACCAACATTTATATCTCAATTGCTACAACCAACTCGTATAAAATACACACATGTGCATGGTTGGAACAGTTGCATCATCAGAAATGACATTTTGTAGAAGTAAGAGATTCTATTACACTTAATTCATAATGGATTATGATATACGCTTTCAAAGGACTTACAGCCTCTGGCAGGTTGCAGTAGATATGCATAAGAGTGATGCTAATAATGAATCAATTTTTGGAAATGGGGATGAGAGTGACACTGGTGTAGATATGATAGAGGAGAGACAGGTTGGAGACGAGAGGAATGTTAAGAATGCGAAGAAAATGGTAATGGTAATGGGGAAACTAGTGCGACTACTCTTTTATCTACAAGTGGATAGATAACATATGGTAATACCACCTGATGTGTGCAAGTAGGCTACCAGGAGTGTAACACATGAAAATGCACATATTCCCTCCCCACCTCTGACCAAAAATACAGACAAGGACAGATTGTCTCATATTTTTTATCACCAGTCAGATGCAGAGTGTAATAATAATGCATACCAATAATCATGCAGAAAACAGTAAAACTCTACACCCGTATCTTGAATGTTGGATAGAACGTGACTCCACAGAACTACAGGTACTCTTTGGCCTATTAATAATAGCTGATTTGCACAAGGCACGTGGGAAACCTTTGAGCGAACGTCAATCATATGAGTATGGATTACCCACTTCTCGAAACACAATGAACTTCTTATGATTTCGTCCTGTAGAGGACATCTTGGAGATGGTGAAGTCGGTCGGCTGTTCGCATGCTACTCTCGTGAGCATATGTGGAAGGTGGCTGAAGGACGATGAAACCATGAATAGGCGGCAAGGGGTTGAGCGGCCACACCTCATCACCGAACCGGTAGGACGGAGGTTTGTCCCCCCTCTACATCTCGATGCACTGCACGATGTGACAGTGTTGCCAGCTCCTCGTTTTCATACATGATTTCTCAAAATGCATCCCATCTAATTTTGCGTGATAAACTTTTTTCGAGAGTCTTCAACAAATATCTCTTGCCGACCTCCAAGTATTGCATTTCTTCTTCACCCTGTATATGTTAGTGATGTCTGGCGCTAGAGAGAATCCCATGCAGATTCCATTATCTGGTCGCAGAGCTATCCACCACAATGGAAGCACGTGGTTGTGACTGAATGTAGAAACAGCTTCACTGTGTCTCTGTCAAAGAGACTCCATACTAATACCCTGGAATTACCCAGTGGCAGCCCTCTGATGAATGATGTAGTCTTGAAGCAAAATACGAGATAACTCATCCCCAGACGTACACTATATGATCAAAAGTATCCGGACACCTGACTGAAAATGACCTACAAGTTCGTGGCGCCCTCCATCCGTAATGCTCGAATTCAATATGGTGTTGGCCCACCCTGAGCCTCGATGACAGCTTCCACTCTCGCAGGCATACGTTCAACCAGATGCTGGAAGGTTTCTTGAGGAGTGGCAGCCCATTCTTAACCGAGTGCTGCACTAAGGAGAGGTATCGATGTCGGTCGGTGAGGCCTGGCACGAAGTCGGCGTTCCAAAACATCCCAAAGGTTTCTATAGGTCAGGACTCTGTGCAGGCCAGTCCATTACAGGGATGTTATTATCGCGTAATCACACCGCCACAGGTCTTCCATTATGAACAGGTGCTCGATCGTGTTGAAAGATCGAATCACCATGTCCTAATTGCTCTTTAAGAGTGGGAAGCAAGGAGGTGCTTAAAACGCCAATGTAGGCCTGTGCAGTAATAATGCTACCCAAAACAACAAGCGGTGCAAGCCCCCTCCATGAAAAACACGACCACACCATAACACCATCGTCTCCAAAAATGGTTCAAATGGCTCTGAGCACTATGGGACTTAACTTCTCAGGTCATCAGTCCCCTAGAACTTAGAACTACTTAAACCTAACTAACCTATGGACATCACACTCATCCATGCCCCAGGCAGGATCCGAACCCGCGACCGTAGCGGTCGCACGGTTCCAGACTGTAGCGCCTAGAACCGCTCGGCCACTCCGGCCGGCCATCGTCTCCTAATTTTACTGTTGGCACTACACACGCTGGCAGATGACGTTCACTGGGCATTCGCCATCGGATCGCCTCATTGTACCGTGATTCGTCACTCCACACAACGTTTTTCCACTGTTCAATCGTCCAATGTTTCCCCTCCTTACACAAAACGGGGCGTCGTTTGGCATTTACCGGTGTGATGTGTGGCTTATGAGCAGCCTCTCAACCATGAAATCCAAGTTTTCTCACCTCCCACCTAACTGTCATAGTACTTGCAGTGGATCCTAATGCAATTTTGAATTTCTGTGTGATGGCCTGGCTAGATGTCTGCCTATTACACATTACAACCCTCTTCAACTGTCGGCGGTCTCTGTCAGTCAACAGACGATGTGGGCCTGTACGATTTTGTGCTGTACATGTCCCTTCACGTTTCCACTTCACTATCAGATCGGAAACAGTGGACATAGGGATGTTTAGGAGTGTGGAAATCTCGCGTAAAGACGTATGACACAAGTGACACCCAATCACCTGACCACATTCGAAGTCCGTGAGTTCTGTGGAGAGCCCGTTTCTGCTCTGTCACGATAATGACTACTGAGGTCGCTGATACGGAGTACCTGGCAGTAAGTGGACAGTGCACGTAATATGAAAAACGTATGTTTTTTGGGGTGTCTGGATCTTTTGATCAGATAGTGTATCTCTTAAAACACTTTCACATTTTAACTATATAACTATATTTCTAGAGTTATATGTTATTTGCTGTTTGTGAGGAACCTTTCATTCTGTTTGTGCAGCCAAGTAGCAGACCCCGAGGTGGAGGTGTCATGGCCGCCTTTCACAGAGAAGGATCAATGCTTTCTGCACATCACCAGCGGCGGGCTGAACATAGCCAGGCGGCCGTTCGAGGAACGGGTGGCCTTCTGGGACAAACTATACGACCGGTATGACAGCTAGCAGCAGTTTCTCTATCCAGCTGCATCAGGAGAAGCCGCCGAAACCTTCTCATGGCATGGACTTCACGCACGTTACGTTAGTAACGACAGAAGCTTCTGGTTGAAGAGCAATGAGTATTTTATCAACAACAGTAGTGTGAAATGCCGGCAGTACACACTTAACATATCTGTGGCTCTACCTGTCCTATCTATGGAAGGTGGTTGTACAGAACTTCAGACATTTATGTTATGCTTGAGCCAGATCGCTGGTCGATCATCAGCGATCGGCTTGTTATCTTTGGCGCGTCCCGGGGCATGAGCATCTTTCCGTTTTCGGCTGGGGCGCGCGGGACGGCGAGAGGCAGTCGGTTTGGGGCGGCCGGTGAGACTGGCGGAGTGGTGGCTCGGGCGTAAGCACACGTGTGATGTCTGTTACGCCGGGGCTGTTTGCTAGTCGTGAAACTCCTGCGGCGGTTACTGGTTGCTTGGAAGGCATTTAATATAAACTGTGCCAAGCCTCGCAGTGAGAGGGGAGTCCGGAGTTGGTGCTGGCCTAGATGTTTGTACAAATTGATGTGCCTATGCGAGATGCTCGGCGTGGGCCTGTTGGTTGCTTCGTCCTTCTGGCAGCCACAGCAAGCGGATCTTCGGCCGGAATGTCTACAGTTTGTGGTGAGCATAGCACGAACAAGTTCTCGTAGGATGTGCTCCCAGCCTGACTCTTAGCCTGTGTTGTTTGTGGGTGCCGACCCCTTGCCTGTAACTGCTTCCGGGTAAGATATCACAGCAAAACTGTGTTTTTGTGGCAATCTGTGTTTCTGGCGCAGCCTCCGCCTAGAAAGGGGAAAGAATAAGCGCCTGTTTCTTTGTGACACTACAGTTCAAACAGAAGTGGCGTAATGTTAATTGTATTTAAAGTGTATTTAATGTCTTGCAGTTTTCTAGGGCACGGAACTGTGTTATTGAACTCATTTTGAGGTGTTCTGTCGGTGAATGACTGCTCCCCATTTCAGTGTGTTCTTTTGAGTAGTATTTAACGCTTTTTGGATATTTGTCAGTGGGGGTGTATTGACTCAATTTTGTTTTTCTCTTTCTTTGAACTACGGAGAATTGTTTAGTTTATCTGGTTATTGGCTTAACTCGCGCTTCACGCACTAAATCAGCTCATATTGAAATTGTTTTTTTTATTCCTGTTTAATGTCAGACAAATTCAAATGTAACTTCATTTATGTTATTTGAAATAAATGTGTAGGATTGACCTTAATGAATTACGTGCAGTCGCAGTAAGGGACCCAGTCCTTCATTAGTGCCTAACAGTGGCGTGCGGTTCGGGTTGTGAGCCCGTGCACGGACCAATGCTGTTATTCTACTTAGCCTGTCCATTGGGCAAAGATGCAATGGAGTGGGGCTATTCAGATAGAGCTTCGAGCTATTTCAGTAAGACTAAATATGGGGAGATATGTAATTAAATTACGTTGATATTTAGCTGAAAACAATTGTAATTTAAATTTAATACATATTATGGCACATCAATGATGTCACATTTACCTTCGCATAATGCTCCTGTTCTCGTATAAATCACCTGCAGTGACCACTGAGTAATTACTTCTGACCCCTCGCACCGACATAGTGTTCATGGTACCATGTGGCTCACTTTTGGCGTCGTATCCACATCTACAACAGCTGACAATTTCCTATAGTGCATTCCACATTTACATTCCATCGCCACTCCTGAATCATTTATGGGCACAGCATAGTCGAAACTACATAAATAGGTGTCTAAATTTTTTCTTTTAATTTCGGTAGTAGGTTTGTTGAATAGGCTTTACTAGCTCTCTTTCTGGTACCAATACCTTTCTTTCCCGTCACCACTTGGCTCAAAATCTCTCTTTTCTGCTTCTTTCTGCATCGGTATCTCTTGTTTTTCCCTTATTAGAGCAAACGTTTCTGGAGATATGTGGCGCGTGTTTGGTACAATTTTGGAGATTTGCCTTACAGACTGCTTCTGTGGAGAAGGAAGGACGTCCCGATTGGAGAATACTGGGGTTGTTGCGCTGTTGCGCCATATTCTGTGGTTGTTTTCAGTGGTTACGTAAGGGCTTCACAAGGATCAAACCGACAATCCTCAGTTCCATCATAACGCAGATACAACTGAGGATTGTCGGTTTGCTTCTCACATCCCTGTACAGGATAATTCACTTACAGCCAATCTGACGCAGTTTGCATCCATACTTCGCCGAAAATGCGACTGAAATGAACGTTGTCTCAGAGTATTGTGTCTTGAAAACAGATCTGTCTAAGGAGTGTAGTATATGGGTAGTGTGTATCAGAACATTTGGATCTTATTCTCCTGGAAAAATGTCAACGCTGCAAGTGAAAAATGTGACAGGTGCCAATCCAAAATAAGAAGTAATTTTTCTGGAACTCTATTTTCTTAGACTCTCATCCATTTCAAAATAGTTCTTCATTTACCCATCAGTTTTACTTATGGATGAAATAGGTCTACTGGGCAAGTTATCAGTCATCTCCGACGTGTGTCTTTTTCCCTTGAAGATAAGAAGCGGTAGCAGATATGCTAGTCACAGGACTTCCATAAGCTCCTTGTTTTTGAGAGAAAAGTGCTTCGGAAGATCTTCGGTCCGGTTCTGGATGCAGATACAAGGGAATGATCAGATACAACCAAGAGCTTGAAGAACTATACCAGCAGCCCAACATAGCAGGAACTGTCAAAGCCAAACGAATGCAGTGGGCCGGCCATGTGGCCCGGATGGAGGATCACAGATGGCATCGGAAGCTCCTGGATTTCACACCTACAGGAAAGAGACCGCCAGGGAGACCCAAGAAGGGTTGGAGGGATGGACTCCATCAAGATTTGAACCAAGTGTCAATAGATGTGAACGGATGGTGGATAGCAGCACTGGACAGAATACAGTGGAGCAGGAAACATGTAGATGCGTGCGGTCCACAGGGCCTGATCACGTAGTAGATATGCTCCTGCTGCTTTGCAATTAACGAAAGCGGTATAGTTCTCAGCTCTACTAACGCTGGTCAAAGTAAGGACCAGTTTTGTTACTTACTCCGCAACGACCTTCGGATGTCTGTTTTTTAATGGCAACATTGTTGCGCCCACGTTATACAGATGTGTTGATTTATCATGGAGACTTCGAAGGCTGCAATAATTACATTTGTCTGTGTCTGTCCAAATACGACGGGTCTTCACTAAGTAATGCAATACATTTCTTACTCGGCCATTTTCGCTTCAATAACTGCGAAATTTTGTGCGGGACATCGTGAAAATACACTACTGGCCATTAAAATTGCTACACCATGAAGATGACTTGCTACAAACGCGAAATTTAACCGAAAGGAAGAACATGCTGTGATATGCAAATAATTTGCTTTCCAGAGCATTCACACAAGGTTGGCTCCGGTGGCGACACCTACAACGTGCTGACATGAAGAAAGTTTCCAAGCGATTTCTCAAACACAAACAGCAGTTGCCCGGCGTTGCCTGGTGAAACGTTGTTTTGATGCCTCTTGTAAGAAGGAGAAATGCATACCATCACGTTTCCGACTTGGATAAAGGCCGGATTGTAGCGTATCGTATCGCGACATTGCTGCTCGCGTTCGTCGAGATCCAATGACTGTTAGCAGAATATGGAATCGGTGGGTTCAGGAGGGTAATACGGAACGCCGTGCTGGATCCCAACGGCGTCGTATCACTAGCAGTCGAGATGACAGGCATCTTATCCGCATGGCTGTAACGGATCATGCAGCCACGTCTCGATCCCTGAGTCAACAGATGGGGATGCTTGCAAGACAACAACCATCTGCACGAACAGTTCGACGACGTTTGCAGCAGCATGGACTATCAGCTCGGAGACCATGGCTCCGGTTACCCTTGACGCTGCATCACAGACAGGAGCGCCTGCGATGGTGTACCTAACGACGAACCTGGGTGCACGAATGGCAAAACATCATTTTTTTCGGATGAATCCAGGTTCTGTTTACAGCATCATGATGGTCGCATCCGTATTTGGCGACATCGCGGTGAACGCAGATTGGAAGCGTGTATTCGTCATCGCCACATTGGCGTATCACCCGGCGTTATGGTATGGGGTGCCACTGGTTACACATCTCGGTCACTATTTGTTCGCATTGACGGCACTTTGAACAGAGGGCGTTACATTTCAGAGGTGTTACGACCCGTGCCTCTACCCTTCATTCGATCCAAGCGAAACCCTACATTTCAACAGGATAATGCACGACCGCATGTTGCAGTTCCTGTACGGGCCTTTTTGGATACGGAAAATGTTCGACTGCTGCCCTGGCCAGCATATTCTCCAGATCTCTCACCGATTGAAAACGTCTGGTCAATGGTGGCCGAGCAAATGGCTCGTCACCATACGCCAGTCACTACTCTTGATGAACTGTGGTACCGCGTTGAAGCTACATGGGCAGCTGTAGTTGTACACGCAATCCAAGCTCTGTTTGACTCAATGCCCAGGCGTATCAAGGCCGTTACTACGGCCAGAGGTGGTTGTTCTGGGTACTGATTTCTCAGGATCTATGCGCCCAAATTGCCTGAAAATGTAATCACATGTCAGTTCTAGTATAATATATTTGTCCAATGAATACCCGTCTATCATCTGCATTTCTTCTTGGTGTAGCAATTTTATTTACACGTCATGTTCCGTAGGAACAAATTGAGGAGTAAATCTCAAGTTTATGGAACGTGTCAGTAGATGATATTACAATATAAAGGTAATAACAGATAAAAATGTTCGTGAAACCGAAAAAAAGTCAAGCCATAAGTTTAAGTAAGCGCAATCAAGAATACAACAAGAATTAGCTTAATTTTTCAAGGAAGTCCTCGACAGAATAGAAGGAGTGATCCATGAGGAAACTCTTCAGTTTCGATTTGAAAGCGCTTGGATTACTGATAAGATTTTTGAATTCTAATGGTAACTTATCCAAAATGGATGCGGTAGTATACTGCACACCTTTCTCCATAAGAGTTAAGGAAGTCCGATCCAAATGCATGTTTGGTTTCTGCCGACATCCATTATGTAATTAACACCGATTCAAACCAGCTGCGGGTACCAATCGTCGTCCAATATATCGCTTGTGGAACAAGGACCGAAAAGCTATTTGAAGAAGATTAGTCATTCTTTCACAGCACTTATCTTACATTTTCCATGTATGCAAGAACCATCCCTTGATTTTGTCGGATTGTTCAAAAATGAGTTGACGACTTGACTCATAAGCAAAAAAACGTAATCTGTTCTATAGTAAACGGAAGACACATTTCAAGACAGCTAGCTGTAATGATTGATTTATTAATGAAATTAATGCGGCGAAAATGACTACTTTTGAATAACTTTGCATTACGTATACTATTTAACGATATTCTTACAATGAAACTGAAAAACAAATAATGGTAAACGGACAGGGTTTGAACCTGTACCGCCAGCGTTGTAGTTGAGGAACTTGGTTCCTGCACAGTTGGATCATGAACAAGGTGGTCAGAAACTATCTGGAAAGCTAGTAAACGGGTTGCAGGGAAGTGTGCTCGAAAGAAATTATTAAGACAAACATTCTATACGTTGCACCGTTACCAACTAAATTAGCTTTGAAGTTCGCCAATCAGGCAATCAGGACGTTACGTTTGCAAATTAAAACTGCCCGCCAGAGATGTTGCCGCCTCAAGTGATTTTCATTTAGTTTCGTAAAACAGAACAAGAGAGTGATGGAAAACGGAACTGTAGTGAGGGTCGAACCCGAGGCAAAGGCTGAGCTGTCTTGTGCGCTGTCGTCTACACTATGAAAACAACTGGCAGCAACTCCATCTAACGGGCCGCTTGAATTTGTGCGCGCAACTGCGTGATTGCCTAACTTCAGTGCTATCGACTCCGAAACGACGCAACGTACCGAATTTTTCCCTAAGAATTATTTCTCAGCACAGCCTACTCTGCAAAACCATTACAACCTGTCAGACAGCTTCTGGCTAACGTACATAACGTTACGGATGTGGGAGGTATGCAGAAAACTACAACATCGATTTTCTAGGAATCTAGTGGTCACCGTATGATAAGCTGCTACCCAGATTCTCAGGAGACGTGTCCCTACAACATACGTGTGGCTGAACAAGATCCGTGGTTAACAGGCCTGATGGCCCCTTTGTCAGTATACGTAAAAGATTTATTAGGTAGGATCTGCATCGCTGTTACAGTGTTCGCCGATGAAGCTGTTGCGTTCAGCAAAGTATCGTAGTTCGACGATCGCAAGGAAATGCTCATAGACTTCGACAATAGTTCCACGTAGTGCAATAAATGGTAAATGACTTTAAATATGGATAATTGTGAAGTAAAGAGGTTACAAGACTAATGGTCAACATCTTCTGCACTTATTAATAAAGGAAATAAATTTCCTGGTTGAGTCTGTGATCAGTGTTGATATTTGGGGAATAGAGGTGTCTAGATCACGTAATATGTAAAAATGTTTGTAAACTCGTTTCCGCTATATCCATAACGAGGTAACCACTGTCAACTGGCCGCCCCCTCAGGCGCTTCATTGAAATCAAACGTTGGTATACAGAATTAAAAATAGTTCAAAAATATTCTTGTTTCGTATCCTAGTAATGTATAAAAAGAATCTCTCACTTTTACGTTACTTTAATGCTAATTACATATCTGATCACGACTGTGGCCAAAAACGATATCGTAATTAAAGGAATACATGATGGGGAGGTTCTGGTCGAGACCGACAAAGAGTATATCACCTTTTCTTTTGCGTAACTTATATCCCTGAAGTATATATAAGGTGACAATTATTGAACTATATGAAATAAAATTGTCATAGTTCCCGAACGGTTTGCGTTACGACGTTCAAACTGCATGGTTGGTCGCGGGGCATGGTGGGAATTAGTATGTAGTGTATGGCCTAGTTTAGCGACGAAGCCCACTTTAATTTGGATGGGTTCGTCAATAAGCAAAATTGACACATTCGGGGGACAGAGAATCTGCGTTTCACGATCGAGAAATCTCTTCACCCTCAAAGAGTGACTGTGTGGTGTGCAGTGTCCAGTCACGGAATAATCTGTGCGATATTCCTTGATGGCACGGTGACTACCGAACGGTACGCGATGGTTTTGGAAGAGAATTTCATCCCCATGCTCTTAATTGACACTGATTTCGACAAGATGTGGTTAATCCAAGGCGGGGCTCCACCTCATCGAAGGAGTGTTTGATGTCCTGGAGGAGTACTTTGGGGAGCGCATTCTGGCTCTGGGCTACCCAGAGACCACCGGCGTGGGTCTCGATTGGCCACCATATTCTCTGCACCTGAACACAAGTGACTCCTTCTTGTGGGGCTATACTTAGGTGTAAAGCAATAATCACAAAACCACTGCTGAGCTGAAAACAGCCATTCAGGAGGTCATTGACAGCATCGATCTTCCGACACTTCAGCGGGTTATGCAGACTTCCGTTATTCGTTTTCGGCACATCATCGCCAATGATGGCTGGCATATCGAACATGTCATAACCTAAATCCGAATATCTGTAATGACGTTCACATGTTGAATAAAGTGTGTGCACGCCGTAGTTTATAACTAATTTACTACTTTTCCATATAGTTCAATAATTGTCACCCTGTCTATTACGCCTGCAATAGAACTTTTTGATTGTAAAAGTATTTTAGAAGTGTGCTGAATGGAGCAGTGTGCCGATCAAAACTTACGCATCTGTAGGCTTTCGACAAATTAGTTCAAGGAAAGATTCGACCGATACACGAATTTCTGTCGAGCGAAGATACAGCTCCAGGCATATTTGACGAAGGTTATTCATCGACTCTGAAGGCCGCGAACGCGTTAAGAGTCGTCATAGGGACGAACAGCAAACATTTCGTGGATTTATCTGATAGGAAAGCCTTATTTTGCTAAGAGGGCCCAGTCTGAAAAAAATAAAGCGCCAAATTCAGAACCAGAACATATCTGAGGAAGAGGAAATATGCCTCTTTGGTTCCGGGATCGGAGATTAACCGTAAGTTTTGAAACAATTTTTTTTTTGATCGTTCACACTTTAAACCACTGAGAAAATCCGGTAGAGCTTTGCACAGATGTGTTGGGCACTGTCTCTAGTATGCCCGTCGATCGTGTCGCGTCGTTCTTTTCAGCTTTGAGTGAACAGTGAGCACGTAAAGATGCGTAAGGAATAGCGTTTCCCACCAAGTATGGGGGCCAGGTTAGAGATTTCCCCTGTGTCATGCAGCCCACATAACACAACTGTCGAGCAGTTCCTTCTTCATGCCAATCTCGGTCGTACACTGCAGGAGCAAAGAAGACGCTGCTGCAGCGTTTCCGATGAGAAGTGTTTGATCACTCACAGTACAGTCCGTGATTGGCTCCCCCTGAGTCTCATTTCTGATCACAAGAACCGCTGGCTATGAAGAGAAAATTTTTCCAACGAGCTGCAGACCAGTGCAGATAACTGTCCGAAAGCACAGACAGCTGCTTTCTGTGATGGGGATATTGGAAAGTTGATACAATACTCAAAATTGGAGCTGCGACTATGTAGAAAAGTAGGTGGAAGGTGTACCTAACTGCAGCCAATAAAACGTTTCTGGTTTTCATTGTGGTTTCCATTTCGCGACCGATTGGAGCTTACTTTCTGGACAACCCTCGTATTTCAGATTGCCACATCTATATTACGTTTAAAAGCATCCAGAGAAAAACAACCAATTAATCCGCAAGGTGTCAAAGGGTGTTCACTAGCTACTGTGCTCTTACACAGCAGCCGCCACTGATCTGATGTCTTCTACTAACAAGGGAAGCCACGGTGTTGGGATCACGGATTTACTTCACATTAGCAGGCCATTAAAAGAACATAATGTCAAATAGTAAGGTGCACTATTCTGTCAATCCCGAGAAAATTGCAAGAGAAGTCTTACACACCTGGTTTGTGCCTATGTATCTGTGCGAAGATGCTGTACGTAAGAGCTCATGGTGGTCAAGTGGTTAGCGATCAAACTTCGTGAGACGAACGTGTATGAGAGGATGGTTTCACTCCAGCTCACAACTTAATTTTTGTGATGCAAGTGTAAATCCTGTGATATTAAAAAAAATCTGCGCCTCCCACTACCGTACTAGCTACATTAGCAGTATTTCACCGCTACGTGGGTTTACTGCTAAATGGGGCCTGCCACTGTGTCTGCAGTACGAAGCGTCGAGGTGCAAAGTAGTTTCGGGTACCAGATTGCATGTATGAGGTATTTCGCAAATTGCGACAGCCATACATTTGCAGAAAAACTCTATACGTTTCTTCATTTACTTGTCGATAGTTATAAATATGTTGAACTGACTGTGAGTTACTGTTCCTTTAATTGAACGTCACGAAATTCTTAATCAAAGCAACGACCTGATGTAAGCTGATCGTTTTCTCGTGTAAACGATGAAAACTAAATTTTAACATATTATCCATGAGCATAAGCGATATATCTGTTACAAAGATGTACGTGTGAGAGAACGCTGCGAGGCAGCCATCGCTGGGGCAGAATATGTGTAACAAAGAGCTTATGTTCGGTCCCACAGTAATAGGCAGTTGTTGCTCGGGATGCTCGGGTGTAGCAGGTGTAGCGCGCCAGAGGCTAACAGTGCCTGTTTCGATGCTCTGGAGTGGGCAGTCGCTTAGTGTTAAAAGTCCAATGTAATAATTCAGTGTTGTGTATTAATGATTTATGGAAGAAATAAGATTTGAACTAAGTTAATTAAGAAAATGCTTCAAATATTATGAAATTTTGATGAAGAACCTTTCTACATATTGTTACATCGATCTAAAATAAGGTAATCAATATTCGTGTATTTTTGCGCTTTTGATATAGAACGAATTTGAATGAGACCAGTTTTGTATGTAGCCCCAACTTTTTTTGTTATTTTTTGTAAAGATTATTTCTTTGCGTAAATGTAATTTGTATGATATGACATAACAGTAGCAAGTCAGTTTCACAATGTAGTAAGATTTTGAAGTAAGATATTACAGTCGTTCTCCTCAGTCATGTTCCGCATCCCAATTCCAAAGTCTTTATTTAAACAAATTCTAAATATGTCTGTCAAATATCTTGCACTTTGGCTTTTGAAACTGTAGCTACTTTAGTGGCGCTGAGAGGAGAACAACGCGTTATCCAAGGCGACACCAATACGAAGTAAGAAATTTATTTTACACAGTTTATGGTTTACGGACTACTTTTGTACTTGAATTTGAATGAGACTTGTTTTGTATGTAGACACTACTTTTTTATTGTATTTTTTTGTAAAGATTATTTCTTTGCGTAAATGTAATTTTTATGACCTCTAATGTGTCATTATTACGCACAGGTTTTAATTAGTTTGTGTTTACTGGTATTGCTTTCTTACTAGTAGACAGTTTTTTAAAACAAGGTCAGGTAAATATACAGATACACGTAATCAGATTCGCAGTCAACCCACCACTCTATAAAACTATTCTTTGTAACATATAAATATCAAGTTTTTTAATTTATGAATTTGGCCAGCTATGGACCGCATACAACTTAAGACTTATGGTGTTTCTTTTTCTTCCTTTCTTCCCAGCACTTCATTTTCTCTCCACCTGCTCGTCTCTGCTCATATGTCCTCACTCTCTGGGGTCGAGATTTTAGCTCATCTTCTTCATAGTTCGCGTTTCCTCTCAGTAGCCTGAAGTGATTCCTGTCACGTATTATTCCTTCCGTTACACCTGTTTTGTTGGCATCTTTCTTTATTCTATCCATCGTACAGTTTTTTCCACTTACTAAAGTAATTAAAATTTTCTTTGTAATCTGTGTTTCACCCATTCTTTTTAAATGTCTCTTCTTCATTGTGTCTGTGATCTTTTCTCTATTTTTGTATAAATATTCATTTCTCCTTATAATCCACCAATTTTCATTGTTTCTCTCAGGACCTAGAATTTTTCTTAGTAGTTTCTTTCTCTTTTATCTAGTTCACTTAATTCACCTTTCTTGTTCAGTGTTCCATATGTTGCTTGTGTCCTAATAACTGAATTATAATATCTAATCTTCGCTTGTATGGATATTGATTTCCTATTGCAGTAGTTTTGTGTTAATTTATATGCAACTTCTAATTTTTTCCTTTCTTTATTTTTTGTGTTATCGAGTCCATTGGCTTGGATCCACTCACCCTCTTTTAATTTTTCCATACTTTGTTTTCAGAAACTTTTCTCTATTATGTTTGTGTTCTATATCCTCGTTTTTTCATGGAATATTTTTAGTCCCGTCTTTTCAGCAATCTCATGTAATAGATGAAGCATAGCTGTTGCACCTGTTCGGTTTTCAGTTATCAATGACATATAATCTGTAAACATTTCATTTCAAATTTGTTCTTTTCTTGGCCCATGCTTATACCCTTTGCGCCACTGTTTTTAATGTGCTTTCCCATGCTTTTTACCATTTTATCTAAAACCAAGTTAAAGAGAATTGGGGACAGTCCATCTCCTTGACGAACTCCTGTTCTGATTCTGAATGGTTCAGAAATTTCGCCTTGGAACTTAATCCTTGATGTTGTATCTGTGAGCGTTTGTTCTACAAGACTTCTGGTGATTTCATCTATCCTTGATTCATAAAGTATCTAGAATAGTGTTTGTCTGTCAGCAGAGTCATAGGGCTTCTTGAAGTCTATGAAAGCAATTACTGTATTTTTATTTTGTATAGCTCTCACTCTCAAAATTGTTTTTAAATGAAGAATCTGTTCTGCACATGATCTAACTTTTCTAAATCCTGCTAGATAATCTCCTATATTAGATCCTGCTTGTTCCTCTATTCTGTTTAAAAGTGCTTTAGACAGTTACTGGTAACAAGGATATACCCCTGTAGTTGTTGGTGTCTGGTTTATCTCCTACCTTATGGAGACGATGGATCAATGCTTGTTTCATGTCATTGGGTGTGCTTCATTTTGTCCAAATGTCTTTAATTACTTTGTGAATTTTCTGCCATGTAGATAAGCCCCCTAGTTTCCACATTTCTGCTACTATCCCATCCTCTCCTGGTGATTTGTTATTCTTCAATTCTTTGATAATCTTTTCCATTTCTTTTAGTGTATGTGGTTCTGGTGGTGGATTTTCATGTTGTAGCTTTTGAAATTGTAATCTGTCAGTAGGCTCTTCACAATTTAATAGCTTCTCAAAGTATTCAGCTAAAATTTGTCAGTTCTCTTTATTGCTTATAACCATTTTACCATTTTTATCTTTAAAATGTAAACTTGGGGCCTGGAATCTTGTTAAAATTTCTTTGAAAGTCTTATAGAAGTCTCTAGTGTTGTTCCTTTTGAAGTATGAATCCATTTCTTCCAATCTGTCTTTGTCGTATTTTCTTTTCGCTGATCTGATGATTTTTGCTGTCTTTTTCTTTTCTTCTTTAAACACTTCCCAGTATTCATGTTTCTTATTATTGTTCCATTTTTCCCATGCTTTTAGTCGATTGTCAATTTCTTCATCACACAGCTCGTTCCACCATCTATGTCTTGGTATTCTTGATGGTTTTCCCATTTCTTTAACTGACTCTAGCATTGTTTCTTTAATTTCTTCTCAATCATCCATTTTTCTTGTTTAATATGTCACAGAATTTGTCCTGATTTTGCGTGAGAAATTTAGTGTTTACTCTTAGAAACTCTTTTGTTTTGGTTTAGGTTTGTTCGGTTGAAAAATGGTCTTTATTTCAGTCAGTTAATGGTCTGAGTCTATGTTTAGGCCCTTCTTCACTCTTACATCCAAGATTTCCTTGTAGTTACGAGTCGTTATTGCCACATTGATGTTCACCTTGATTGGATTAGGTGATAGACAACTTTTTTCTTTCTTGGAAGTTTCCTGAAAAATGTCGATATTAGTTTTAGGTTACATTGATTACAAAAATCTATGAGTTTTCCTCCATTTCTGTTGGTTCTTTCATGTGCTGGATAATCTCAAACTACTGTTTTAAATGTTATTTCTTTGCCAACTTGTGCATTAAAGTCGCTCACAAAAATTTTGGTATGTTCTTTTGGAAATTTGGATGTTTTGTGTTCTAGCATTTCCCAAAAATCTTCCACTTTGTCAACATTTGTTCTGTTATGTTGTTTGATAGGTGCATATGCATTGATAATGGTGTAACTTTTATTGCTTGACATGAACATCAGAAATTAAATTCGTTCTGATGGGGAGCTAAAATTTGTTATTGATTCCGTATGTTGTTTGACCATAAATGCTATCCCTAATATAGTCGTATTATGATAATTACTAACGGCTGGTTTTCCTTTGTAGATCCTGCATCCACCTGACTCAAATGCATTTTCATCCAGATACCTTATTACTTGAAGTGCTAATATAAGTATGTTGCGTTGACTGAGAGTGTCCATTAGGTGTTTTAGTTTTCCAACTTTCATAAGATGTTGAGAGTCCCAAGTAGATGTTTTTCCCTGGGTTTTATTTTTGAAGGAGTACTAGGAAGCTCCGACTCTTCCTTACATGATGTTCTAGGCTCTCCAGAATCCAAAGGCCTAGTTGCATCGCCATGAATAGCGATGGAAGATTGGTTACTTCCTTGAGCAGTTTTCCTTTTGAAATTCACCGTCATGTCTTAAGTGAAAGTTTAGCTTAGAATTATGAGGCCGCCACTAACATGTGGAACAGACGCCTTTTGTAGCTGCCCACTGTGGGAACAGACGCCACAATCTTGTGCTTCTATACAAAAGCCTGCTTCTTCAGCCAGATCCACCGTTCTGATGATCTTCATCGCCGCCTTCACAGACGTTGAGATCTTGTCCATTTCCCTGGCAAGGGACACTCTCGAGGTACTGTCACCTGGGCCAGGTGAACCAAGGTTTTTTAACTAGGTGTTATTCCCCCCACCTCCCTCTTTTTCAACCGAGCTTGGGACCGGTTTTGGCGTAGTTAATTTTTTATGTTAAATTAAAAATAGTAAATATCCAAATAACATGAAATTCACTAAATCTTCATGCAAATAGTCGTGGTGCTTTTAATTATACTACCTCTCAATTTTCGTATAAATTAAATAAGGTGACCAGTGATGATAAACTATAAAAGTTCGATTGGGAATCGAACCGTTGCCTCATGCACTTTTCTCTTGTTTAACTCGAACAGTAACCACTTTTTGTTTTGTTGCTCTTATTTTGTTCCTTGGATTTATTCGTGGCGGACGTCCCATGGCACCCATTCAAGTTCCTCGTTGATCCAGTCAATCAGTTTTTTTTATTACAGAGGACAGCTAACTCTATGACCAAACACGCTTAGCTACCATGCCGACATTCCACTTGACCACCATGAACTTCGATAGCTGGTACTTACGCACAAATACATCTGGTACATAACAGAAGATAAAACGTATCTTGCAATTTTCTCGGAGTTGCCAGATTAGTGCACCTGACTATTTTCCCATTATGTTGTCGTAACCGACTACTAAAGATGTACAAAGTTTGAAGTTAATCTGCGAACTCAACGTCATGGCCTCCCCTTGTGAGATAACATCGCGGGAATTTGCTCGCATGACACCAACCAGATATGAGTGAGAGATATTCCACGAGAGGTCGAGAGCCCCAGATCTGACAAGTCATCCATTGCTTGCACATTACTCGCTCTGCCACGTATTCACCACATCATGCTTACTAATCAAACAGTTGCGGCTCTCACTTAAGACAGACTTCCACAACTCTTTCCTTCTGTACACTCATCCATCCCATAACTTTACTACTTTTTGTAAGGTCATCTTCATTTTATGAACAACTCTGTATCATAATTGTCTTCATTTCACGTATAAAGATGTTTTTTCTTCTTTACCGAAAAGCTGTACCTATTGTTTTTCCTCTACTCGCTGTTAAAAAAAATATAAATAAAAAAGGAAAAAATTAAAATATAATACAGATCAAGTTAGCGGTGTGTACTGAGCCCTCTGGTAGTGACTGTGTCAAAAAAAAAAAATAAAAAAAATTCTAGAAATGAACATGGATTCACAGTTTTGTGAAACCCATCTCGCTCTATTCGTTTGCAAGACAGAGAAAGCAGTAGAAGGAAAAGGAAGGAAGTTGATGGTGCGATCATTAGAGACGGAGCACAACGCCTGACTATGTACAGGTGCAGAAGGAAACAGGCTGTGCCTTTTACAAATTAACCATGGCGGCATTTGCCTGGAGCTATTTAGGGAAATGACAGAAAACCTAAAGCTGCGTGAGATTTGAATCGCCGTCCTCCCGAATGCGAATCCAATTCGTTAACCACTTCGCCATCTTACTCGGTGGAAAACGGTAAATGCCGTCGCCATTATGTTGATGCCGTGTACCTTCGCGTACGAAAGGCGTTCCACGCACTTACCAATGTCGCCTAAAGGACAAAATACTGGTGTTTGGAATAGCAGACCAGCAGTGGGATCTGAGTCATAATTTTTAGCAAATGCAACACAGATTTTCGTTCTTATTGGAGAGAAATAACCCTAGCCGAAAAGGCCTTGAAGGCCCAACGCCTAACTACCGAGCGCCATGTCACCTTCAGCCCACAGGCGTCACTGGATACGGATATGGAGGGTCATGTGGTCAGCACACTGCTCTCCCAGCCGTATGTCAGTTTTTGGGACCGGAGCCGCCACTTCCTAGTCAAGTAGCTCCTCAATTCGTCTAACAATGGTTGAGATCAGCCCACTTGCTAACAGTGCTCTGCAGACCGGACAGTCACCCATTCAAATGCTAGCCACGTCCAGCAGCGCTTAACTTTGTGATCTGACAGGAACCGGTTATAGCACTGCACAAGGACCTCGGCTAATGGGGAGGGAGAAATATTTAGATGTAGATTAGATTTGTAGGGAAAAAAATACAATAGTGGAAGGATCCTCTGGAACCGTAGTCCATCTACAAAGATGATAGTTTACCAATCCCTTTTCCAATCAGTTCCTGAATACTGCTTCTCGATTTAGGAACTTTGCTGGTTGGGATTGGTGAAGGACATAGAGAGTACCAGAAGAAGTGCAGTCCCTTTAGTCTCGAATTCGTCAGTGAATATGACAGTATCACAGAGGAGTTCATCCACCATCCACCTCCTAGAAGAGAGGTACGCATTTATGTGTGGTTTAGTGTCAAAATTCTGACGTACGTTTCTAGAACGTTTCAACATCCTACATGTCCCTCTGTCTGAAAGGAATCATGATCATACAAACGCCCAAAAGCGGCTTGAAATGTTGTATGATGTGGTAGATATCTGTGAGGGTATGGTGTACTTGTTTTGGTATAGCCATGCTGCCTCTCTGCCGTTTCCATCTGCTTGGTCATACACAAACACCATCTCAACTTCTTCTGTCGCGAATATCGAACCATTCTACTGCTTACAGCATGCTGCGATAACAAAACAGCTTGAAAGTCAGAACGAACACACAGCACATAGTCAGAGGAACTGTCATTTTTCGGCACCATGAAGCATGTCTGGACACATTTTCATAGGACATTCTTTCCTACACTTCCAGTCAGGAATCCGTTCCTGCGGTTTTATTAATGTTCGCCCTATACATCTCTCTCCCACCACCTCCTTTTTCTCCCACCCATTTACAGTATATCCCACGGCCACTGTTTCCACTTTCCTTTACACTGTATAGTTTTTTCTTTCTCTCTCACTGCCACCATACCTCAGCCGCTCAAAAATTCTGAAGGCTCAAACATACTTCTCTCCCTTTCTTTTTTTTGAGCCCCCCCCCACCCTCCTGAGTATCTGCACCCCCTCCTTCGCAGCTGTTTCCTTCTCCCGTCCTTCCATCCCCAGCCCCCTTCGGCGAACCCCTACTCCTTCCCTCCCCCCTCTCTAGTACATCAAATGCCCCCTTTCTTCCCTCCTCCCTGGTATTTATACCGCTGCCACATCCTCCCAGTTTGTTCTTCATTATCAGTGTTGTGTTCAGTGATGTGCTTCAGTGACGTCAAGTGCTGTGATTTTCATTGTGTGCTGGACTTGTACATAGTGTTGCTGTCCATGATTGTTCTGTGATACGCCGCCGGCCTCAACTTTATTGCTCCGGCCGTACTTCACGTAGTGTTCTTTTAATCATCACAGTATGTGGATTTTTGTGTGCACTTCTTTTTTAGATTTTTATCTCCTTTTTTACAATCACCCCCTTTTGTATACTACCTTCCATTATGTTTCCCTTTTTTATATCTCTGCCATATTTTCTCCTTTATGTTGTTTTAAATGTCTCCCTGTTATGTACTTACTGTCTCTCGGCTGAAGAGTGGCGCCTATGCTGTTGACAGACTGCCCTAGATGGGGAATTGAAATTCAATAAAGGAAAACTGAATTGTGCCACCTCTTCATTTCAGAGTAGTACTTGCAACCTTCATCCTCAATTATTTGCTGGATGCATTAGAATCTCCATCTTCATCTAGAGTTTTTGCAGTCTACAGCTTCTACTAATACCACTGAAGTTATTTCCTTATGTCTTAACAGATGCCCTATCATCCTGTCCCTTCTCCTTACGTTTTCCACATATTCCTTTCCTCTCTAATTCTGTGCAGAACTTCCTCATTCCTCACCTTCTCAGTCCACCAAATTTTCAACATTCGTCTATAGCAGCACTTCTCTAATGCTTTGATTGTCGTCTGTTCCAGCTTTCCCACAGTCCATGTTTCACTAACATAAATTGCTGTGATCCAAACGTACATTCTCATAAATTTCTTCCTCAAATTAAGGGCTATGTTCGATACTAGTAGACTTCTCATGGTCAGGAATGCCCTTTTCGCCGGTGCTAATCTTCTTTTGATGTCCTCCTTGATCCGTATGTCAGTGGTTACTTTTTTGCCTAGATAGTAGAATTCTTCATCCACTTGGTGATAAGTTTCTCGCTGTTCTCATTTCTGCTACATCTCATTACTTTTTCCTTTCCTCGATTTACTCTAAATCCATATTCTGTACTCATTAGGTTGTTCATTCCATTTGGCAGACCATATAATTCTTCTTCACCTTCACACAAACAGCAATGTTACCAGTAAATCTTATCGTTGACATCTTTCACCTTAAAATTGAATCCCACTCCTGAAACATTCTTTTATTTCCTTCAGTGCTTCTTCGATGTACAGACTGAACAGAAAGACTACATCCCTGTCTCACACCCTTTTTAATCTGAGCATTTCGTTCTTGGTCGTCCACTCTTATTATCCACTCTTATTACTCCCTCTTGTCTCGTGTACGTATTGTATATTACCCATCTCTCCCTGCAGCTTACCCCTATTTTTCTCAGAAATTCGAACATCTTGTACCATTTTACACTGTCGAACGCTTTCTCCAGGTCGACAAATCCTCTAAATGATTTTTGTTTTGGCTAGTCTCCATTATCAACTGCAACGTCAGAATTTCCTCTCTAGTGCCTTTACCTTTCCTAAAGACAAACTGATCATTATCTAACACATTCTCAATTTTATTTTCCATTCTTCTGTATATTATTCTTGTTAGCAACTTGCAATATCAGAGAAACCAGTGAGATAGCATTTTCATGAATGTACAATGTGGGCCTACAGTACAGATAAACATGACCCACCATAATATCAACAGATGTCAGAAGCATCAATGAATGCTACAGTCTCAGAATCGACAACGATGTGCTTTATGGTTCTCGGCCCCTCAAATGGATTACTGCATGATAAAATCCGAAACTTAATGTACTAGATCTCATTCATAACCCCACAAAACAGCTGTTTCTATCAAATGATAACATATACTAATGACCTATCTAACTTTACTACATATTGAGTGATTTGGCATACCTGTGGAGTGTGCTATCACATAGTAGGATTTATGCGAAGCGAATGTGGATAAAAATCTGCTGCAGTGTGCTGCCACCTGCACGCATTGATGTATACTTGTAGTTAGCTGAGTGCTAAGGGATCGCAGTGCACGCTAGGAACTGCGCACATTGTTTTTCAAATCGCTATGTATTTGCCCCTAAGGCGATTACGTCACGCCAGCTCCGCATGCACAAGAACTTCTTAAAATGTGCACAAGTAAAGGTGTGCTCGCGAAGCTGATGCCAAGTTCCACCGAAATCTAGAAGAGCAATGTAGCAAAGCGTAGTAGATTTAGTGCCCTTTATTTCAGATTACTGTAACTACATTACGTTTAACAGCGTTCAAAGAGAAATAACCAATAATTGCGAAATCTCTCAAAAGCTGGGATGTTTACATGCTCTTACACCACAGCCGCCACTGCACGAATACACAACAAGTAAGTGCACATAATAAAAGGCTAACACAAAATCTTATCTTTACATTTCTTCTGGATATTTGTTCATCTATCGTGATCTTAAAAAACTAAAACTGCTTTTCGAAATATATTACTGCAATTTATATAACATTTTACGTTTCGGGTGTGTTAAGACCATTTTTAGCTAATTTTTTGCCTCTGTGGTACCAACTTGGGCATATTTGTATTGGCTTGAAGAGTCCATTGTACAGCGCATCATAAAGTTTTATTGGTGAAACAATGCTGACTAAAACCACAGTGTGGTGACACGAGAACCCTTGCAATGACCCTAGAATCCTTGCGTGTATTCACGTCAGTTGAAACTATATTTAAACCTCGGACTGGACACTATATGCCCATTTACATGAATCAGTGCAGTAACTCTGAACCACTTGATCTCGGCAACAGATAACGATATCAAAAATGTTTCAAGATTCCCCAAGAACATCATCTTAGGTAGATCAAAATTTTTACGATATGTCACAAACAGAAATTATAGAAGCGTCTAAATACCCATCTGGCGCAGTTTGTACCCAAACATTACAGTTTTTTCTGTGTACTTTGATAATGGATGCAGATTATCGAAAACGTAAAAATCGTTTTTTGCGTAAGTATGGCAAATCTGAATTTCTACATCACAGAAAGCGAAAAAAATTTCGAAGTTCCATGAGAATGTCATCTTAAGAACATATGGTAAAAATTTCGACGATCAGCCTTGAATATAAATTATAGATGTCATCTGGACAACTGGTAGTTTTCAAACCTGTGGTGTGCGTACTGTAAGACCTTCGGTACACACACCATCGGATTATTGTCGCTCTAACGAAGTAGGCGAGTGTCAGCAATATGTCTTGTGGTCTTATCGTGGCGTGTTTATCTTCTGCCATTAGGTCAGATGATAGAATTGCCACTTGCACGCTTAGAGTAGCAGATTGACGGTGACCAACTTTAAACAGAACTTGATTAATTTTCACACACATTTATTAAAATAATAACAATCATAAACCTTACTTAACTTGATTATGGATGCTATTTACAATTGACAATCTGAAGTTCCATTGGCCTTGGTATGTTAACCTTATTCTCACATATCTCTGATACTTGACAAAGTGTCTAGTCATTTATCTTCATGGCTATGTACAGGAATATGCTAATCTTATTAGGCGCAGACTGAAACTTGACTACAGACTAATGCAGACTGACTAATCGGAGATCTGTACACTCGCTATAATACCTGGAGCGTTCAGGTATCACTGCGTGAGTTTGATCCTCGAGGAGAAAAGGTTCTACGTTAGCAGCAATCTCATTGACTGTGTTAGATATCAATACACGGATCGGTGGAAGCAGAATTTGGTCCGTCTCTAAGACAGCGCCATCTCGTAATGCGGAGACGGACGAGAGCTGCGCCTGCGCTGTTGTGCTTAGCGGGGCGCGCTCTATTGGGAAAGTTGTGTACGTGCTGACTATGCGGAACTATGTACACAACAAAACCGAAAAATCATGGTTTTTCGGAAATTTATGGGGAACCGCCAATGAACAAATGTTGCTTTTATAAGCTGCCTCTAAGGTCTACCCTAGACCACACCAAACGCAAAAGACCCAAAGGATGTGCTCAATTTTCCTGAGCTAGAAGAATCGTGTAATATGCAAATTTTGATGCTGTACTATAGGGTACCTACAGTACGCCCATTCGTCCAGTAGGTATCCATATGGTACCTAGGCCAAGGGCTATCCATAATACTCAGTGATCAACAAAACCTAAGATATGACTTTATGAAAAATCGCTTTTTCTCTCAGGGCTTTTTGGAACGTGTTGGTAACGTCCACTGTTGAGCGCGGACCGATTAAAAAGCTGTCTGGCAAAATATCGCCTCATCCGTTTTTCAGTAGAAAACGTCATCAAGGAAAGCAAACATTGCGTCCCTATGCAGCTTACTTAGTGCCGGAGTGGTAGCTTGACGAGCGTAGCGAGCAGACGTGCCGCTGTGCTTGCACCTACTTCTGTGCCGACTGGTTGTCCCAATTGAAAACTACAGTGTGACATGATATGTCTACACACAGAATTGTCGAAGATGGGCAACGGGAAATCCACACGCAAATCAACCAGTAGCACTTCATCCTGAAAAGGCCACTGTGTGGTGCGGGTTTACGGCATCATTTCGCATAGGGCCATACTTTTTCAAAGAGACAGGTACTTCCCGCCTTGTTATCTATACCATCACTGGTAAGCGCCACGAATGTCTCTTGCGCAACCACGTCATCCCAGCTCTCCATCAGCGTGGATGTGTGGACGGGATCATTTTCATGCAAGGTGGCGCACCTACGCACATTGAAAATCAGGTTAAGCAGCTGCTGAGGCGCTGTTTCGGAAATGCCAGAATTATCACCTGGCATTTCCCTCCAGCCTGGCCGTCCCGATCATCTGATCTTAATCCGTGTGATTTCTGGCTGTGGGGCTATCTGAATGATGTAAACTTAGCTGCATTGAAGGCACGCATTGTGCAAGGCATTCTGAACGTGACTTCGGAAACACTTCGATCAGTTGTGGAATATGCTGTTTCTCGATTTGAAATTGTTGCAGAAAACGGTGGACAGCATATTGAACATGTTTTGTGCCAGTCACACGGAAATTAAGAATCCGATTTGATTCTGATTGATGATTCTTATGCGATTTTTGGCCTCAGGACAATAAAAAACCGATTTTTCCCATCCGATCCGATGTGATGTGACCTTGCCGTGGTGAATGGGCTTACGTAACTAACAGAATCACACCTGTACACTCATGCACACTGAGTGGTACAGTTTGTTTAACGTCAAACGTACACCTTAGACAATGTTGTATGATTCATTTGTCATTTTTAGTCGACCACTATTAAATTATGATGCTTACAGGGCCATCTGTTGCTACATTTTGTAACTATTATTTTTCTTCTTCCATACATTTTCCCCCTCTCCGATAGTATTCCGTTGCAAATTTGACGTCATTCTGGAAATTGGAAATTTGTGGTAAGGTCTTATGGGACCAAACTGCTGAGGTCATCGGTCCTTAAGCTTACACACTACTTAATCAAACTTAAACTAACTTACGCTAAGAACAACACACACACCTATGCCCGAGGGAGGACTCGAATCTCCGTGACAATGCGTCATTCTGCCCAGTGGTGTTATTTCTACAGCGGTTTGAAAGTAATTGTAATGACCCTATATGTCAAACTTTAAGTATGGCACCGTATATGCGATTACCTGAGCACGCCTCTCGGGGTATACGCATCATAAAGTGGGTAATGGTGTTCGTGACGTCCGAACAGACATAACTGCTCCTTCATTACTGTGAGAGCTTTCACAGCTCTAGTAGTGTACGAAGGGCGACCCAGAACGTGCCTGTAATTCCCCCGATCGTCTCAGGGCAGAATTTACACAATCAGGCGGCCAGTACAACTTCCGTCTGGTGTTGTTGACAAGCCGCTCAACTGTGTACAGATGTCCTGTTATCTCAAGTGTTACCGATATTGAGGCATGAGCCATGAGTAACGGATGGCGATAAGACCACTTCAGTCGCCGAGAATGATAACAGCTGCTTTCTGCTCCGCAGCCTGTGGCTGCTATTAGTGCAGCATCGCCCCCTTTGCAATCAGAGAATTTAAAAACTATCTCAGACTAAACATGTACTGTAAAGGGCCTTCCCACGCGACGAGCCTCAACTGGAAATGAAAGCTGGTCCGAGTCGCCGAGCGGTTCTAGGCGCTACAGTCTGGAACCGCGCGACCGGTATGGTCGCAGGTTCGAATCCTGCCTTGGGCATGGATGTGTATGATGTCCTTATGTCAGTTAGGTTTAAATAGCTCTAAGTTCTAGGGGAGTGATGACCTCAGCAGTTAAGTCCCATAGTGCTCAGAGCCATTTTGGAAATGAAACAGGGATAACACATGCGAAACTGCCAGCAAGTCAAAAACAACCACAAAGGACAAATCGGGTATCCCCAAGGGTGCATTGTCGTTGGAATGAACAGTTTAGGGCACATCATAGAGCAGCCGGTACATCTCAGATATTGAAACCTAAGCCGAGGTGAAGAGGAAGCTGATGTCGTGCAGTCGCAAGCCTTAAATACTAATGACGGACATATGGAAACGGACAAGGGGTCACACAAAACACAAACCAATCTTGGTTGTAAGACGGTGGCACTAAAGGTCGCGAATGTGAACCCACCCCCCCCTCCCCACCTGATGGTCGGCCTAACATATGCTGGCTCAGTTCTCATAAACAGATGGCGTGTTCTCATGAAGAGACAAACTTCTCTCGAATTAATACGTACATCGACTAAGCTAGAGTGCTTCGCCAGTAATTGGAGAGGAATGCTGTCTATAGGGACATCAGAAATTAACTTAGTCAGCCTCTTTTTGATTCTCTCATTCCTCTCGAGGTGTCATCCACCTACAAGTACAGCATACTGCTGAACATGCAATCTTACTGCACTGCAACTTTAACTACAGTTAAGTTTGTACTTTTCATGTATTTTAAGTCCTTTGCGAGAGTCTTTATCCTCCTCAAATACAATTAACGCGATTTTATAAACTTGCGACTCTCAAATCAGCATACAATCGACTGTCAAAACCCAAGCGTTGCAAGATTATCGTTTTGCTGAAATCCATACTACGAGGGGCATTCTATAAGTACCGCAATACATGTTTTTCTCGGTCATTTTCTGTTGAAAAATGTGGAACTTGTTTTGGAACACCCGCTTCAGAAAAAAATGTTCACGTGTGTGTGAAATCTTATGGGACAACTGCTAAGGTCATCAGTCCCTAAGCTTACACGCTACTTAACCTAAATTATCCTAAGGACAAACACTCACACCCATGCCCGAGGGAGGACTCGAACCTCACCTGGAACCAGCCGCACAGTCCATGACTGCAGCGCCTTACACCCGCTTCAGCTTCCATAGTTTCACGAACGTCCGACAGTTGGTGGGACTGTACGTAGCCTTCAAAATGGCGTCTGTGACGGAGGTGCGTTCCAAGAAGAGAGCTCTCATTGAGTTTGTCTCGGCGCAAAAGCACAACATTGCAGATATTCCTATGCGCTTGCAGAATATCTGCGAGGACGTGGCTTTGAACAAAAGCACGGTGAGTCGCTGGGCGAGGCATCTGTCCTCATCGTAAGAAAACTTTTCTGATGTCCTGTGTGCCGGCTGGCCACACACAGTTCTGACTCCTGAACTTGAAGACACTCTCATTCGAGATGATTGACGGATCAAAATCACACACATCGTTGCTCAACCGGACGTCTCTGTTCGTAGTGATGACGCACTCGTCCACTAGTTGGGGTAGTCAAGGATGTGAGCCCGCTGGGTTCCTCGCCGCCGAACAGACGACCGTAAAGAGCAACAAAGGACCCTCTGTGCGGAATCACTTGCTCATTACTAGGCTGATGGTGAAACTTTTTTATCAAACATCATGAAAGGCGATAAAACATGGGTTCATCACTACCGGAAACTAAACGGCAAACCATGAAGTGGCGCCACACCACTTCGCCTCAGAAGAAACAGATCAAAGACGAACATTCAGCCAGTAACGTCATGGCGATGGTTTTCTGGGACTCTGAAGGGGTTATTCGGTTTGGTGTCCCCCCTTATGGTGCGATTATCAGCTATGAAATGTACTGTGCTATCCCCATGTAACTAAATCTCCTTCTCCATGGCAACGCAAAGCCTCAAGCAGATATGCACACCCGAGGGCTGTTTTTGCTCTTCCATCCTACAGCCTGGACCTCGCATGTTTCGACTGCGATCTATTTGGCCCAGTGATGAATGAACTCCGTGGGAAGCAGTGCGTGGATGATGGGGAGGCTATATTGATCCAGTGAGACGTCGGCTACGACGCTGACCAGCAGAGCTGCTCTGTGCAGGCGAACACGCCCTGCCTGTAAGGTGGCGCAAGGCCGTCGCATTGAACGGAGATTATGCTGAGAAATAGGGTTTTGTAGCCAGAGGAATAGGGAATAATACGGTTTACTGGAATCCTGAAGACCGAGCGAGGTGGCGCAGTGGTTAACACACTGGACTCGCATTCGCGAGGACGACGGTTCAATCTCGCGTCCGGCCATCCTGATTTAGGTTTTCCGTGATTTCCCTAAATCGTTCGAGTTAAATGCCGGGATGGTTCCTTTGAAAGGGCACGGCCGACTTCCTTCTCCGTCCTTCCTGAATCCGATGAGACCAATGACCTCGCTGTTTGGTCTCTTCCCCCAAACATACCTAACCCCAGTCCTGAAGAAAAGCAACTTGCTTTCAGAAAAAAAAAAAATGTGTTCCATCACTTACTAAAGGACCCTCATATTTTACTCCATGAAGTCACAACTAATAAAATAAAACAAATACATAATCTTCAGCCAGTTATTAATGTTGACGCTTCCTGCGGCACTGCCGCTTTATTGAAGGAAGGTATTAAGTATACGATAAAGGTACGTCTGAGTAACGGAAGGGGCATAACTGTGCAGCTACAAGACATGTACTGGTCAGTGCTTACGCTCTATCTGGAGCGAATAACAGAGCGCACAGAAGCCACTTTTCGTACTGACGAGATAGCAACGCTATTAGCAGGATTGTACCGCACAGTGCTCTTTGGTGGTGATTTCAAATGTGTACCACATAAGCGGGGTCAGGTTCCATAAAGAAGTTACTGTCAAGAACTGCAAACTTTAAAGAGTGCATTAAAATACAGTCTACACACTTGGACGACACCAGTGAGAAACGTCATGATCTGCAGCTTTGTGGCGAACAACAGCGCAAGTAGATTAGACAGATCACATTTTGGTCAAATTTTCTCTCCAAACAACCTTTAGAGGACGTAGTAATTGCAATATGAACATCCCCAATCTGTATGAACCACTGCTGAAATGGGAATTTTAGGAGTTTGCAAAAAGTATCTCATCAAGCAAACACGTTATCAGAACCATTCATATTGGTGGACAGGATATGTAGAGTCCCAAATAAAGCGAACTATTACGCAGTATGCTCAGGAAAAAGCAAAAGGGACTAAATCCATATACACACATTAAAAAAAGTTTTGCATCACCTCGGTTTCGAGAGTTCTGGAACCTGTACAGAAAATTGGAATACAAATGAACATATCATCATTTCTGCACTTTTTATTGCTCCTGAAAATCACACATTGCGTGTTGTACCACCATACAGCGAGACCTTCAGAGGTGGTGGTCCAGATTGCTGTACACACCAGGACCCCTAATACCCAGTAGCATGTCTTCTTGCATTGATGCGTACCTGTATTCGTCATGGCATACTATTCACAAGTTCATCAAGGCACTGTTGGTCCACATTTTTACACTCCTCAATGGCAATTCAGTGTTGATCCCTCAGAGTGGTTGCTGGGTTACATCGTCCATAAGCACCCCTTTTCACTCTATCTCAGGCATTTTTGATAGGGTTCATGTCTGGAGAACATGCTGGACACTCTAGACAAGCGATGTAGCTATCCTGAAGAAAGTCATTTGAGAGACTGCAGCGCACTCTCACTTCCAATTTGGTGTCATGCCACTTAATGTTCTCAGGGAAGATTATCTTTATTACGATCTGTCTTCATACATCATGATGAAATAGTGGGCAGTAGTTAACGCTCTTGCTTGTGTGCTCCAGTGAAGGAATAGTGGTAAGCTTTATCTGCGTTCAAAGGAATAAACAACCGATTTAAACGACAGCAGTATAAGCTTACGGCTACTGAGGGAAGCGCGTTTTTTCTGCGGAATCTGGATGAAAACATTTCGGGACTGCTGAGTTCCGCGGTCTCATTGTGGAGACACGTTTGGTTCAGTTCCACAGTCTCATTGTGCAGATGTGTTTGCATGACGCCGGTTGGTTGCTGGTCACGTCCAGGTAGGCTGGCTAGTGTCGAGGAGGCGCCGCTGCAATGGCCAAAGCTGTAGAGGCAGCTTCACTCGATGTTTCTGCTGGGGACTTCCAATGATGTGATGAGTCTACGCGGCATCGACTGCTGCTATGTTAGGCAAAAGTCCCATACGGTATTAGGAGGTATCCTATGATTTCTGCCACCTCGGCGTGTAATGACCTCCTAATAAATGTATTTGTCATATTCGTAACAGACAAAAAATGAAAATAATATTAAATCACCGGCAAAGGAAAGAATATGGCGCTAATAATTCCGAAAGCAAGCACAAATCCACTAAACACAGTACGCAAAATCAATGTAATTCACTAGCGAGCCCGTGAAAACAATACCAACCACATCCTTACATACCGAGCTAACAACATGAAACGATTAACCACCACTTAGCATCATTAGCAACCAACACAAGACAGCGCTGCCGAATACTACAAAACGCCATATACAAACAAGATTCGACTCAAAAATCCCCTGTCACCATGACGTCACACAATACAACACAGCTACATCACGGGTCAAAGACGAAATGTGGTACCGTAGCTATCGGTTGGGCCTTCCCAACCAGCCAGCTGCATGTAAAGACGTTAGCTGCACCGCCAAATGGTGCTCAAAGTTATTTCTGTCCCATGAAGTAGGCCAGCAGTTTTCTACAAGACAAATAAATAAATTAATTTGAAGAAACAGACCCTATTTTTTGGCGGCAAATGTACACCTCTTTTCGCAAGCTGCAACATCGTCGCGAAAAAACACAGTGACCCGTATATGTAATAAGTTTCCTTTAATGTACACCTGTCATTCCCGTATATGAGCACGTCATGTAGGTCCATCGATTCATCTCTATGACCGTTGATCTGAGTAATGGTATTGAGAGAATCCTGCCTCATTACTGCCTGATGATATATTTCCACACTTCGCAAGCAAGTAACGATCATTCTGTGGTACAGAACGATACTGGAATCATCAGCACTATGCGTATGAATTTCACTATCTGTGGCAGTAAATAAAGTACGGCTCTTTCCTTTTTTAGGAATTTCACTATTTCATCCAATGATGTAATGTTTTGCAGAATTTCACATGCTTCGGTGGAGAAGCAAGCAAGCATTCCTTGCCTGTACAGTGGAACCTCGCTAATCCATCCGCTATGGCACCGGGAGCATGGTCGAGACGCAAAAAAGGTCGGATTATAAGAATAACACTTTTATTGACACAGCACGGAGTAACTAAAATTTTCAGTTGGAAATACTGTCTGAAATATTGTTCCATTTTAAAACAGTAACAAAACGAAAGGTATACCTTGACACACTAAAATTCTTACACGGAAACTGTTATAACCAGGAACAACACATAACCTCTTCAGTCTGGTTTATTAAATCACATCACTTTTTAACAATTATGTTAGCCAAGCGTCTACCCAGGCTCACACTCAGGAGTAATGCATAATTAAATTTTGGTTATACCAATGTCCGAATGTGCATGGTGGGGTGCACGTTCCGTAATTATTCCCAGGTCCAGTGAAGTTCAGTCTCTCCGAGTGAAGTCGCAAGATTTTCCGCCGAGCAGCCAGGTAACCTCGAGTGGGCGGCATCCACAAGCAGCTGGAACACGGCATACTGCACTTCCCGATGAGAACTGTCGTTAGAGGCGGCGGCCGGGTTTATATAAGGCTTGCTAGTTAATGGAGCCGTCGGCTGGGGTCGCTGTTTTCCAGGGAAAACCAATCGCAATGTTTCCTGGCGTAGCCAATTGCTGTGTGCTGACAAACGCGCGCGCGCGAAGGCGGCCAGCGTTGGTAGCCGTGAGCCGCCCGGAGAAGTGCGGCCAGCGATGTATTTCTCGGCCACGTAAGGGAGCGTGCGTGTGAAGACGGCCAGCGAAGGAAGCAGCGGGCCGCCCAGAGAAGTGCGGCCAGCGATGTATTTGGCGGCCGCGTACTGGAGCGCGTTGTTCGATGTTTGTTAGAAGCGGTGTATACCACATAAACGTTATGTGTAGTAGTGCCTGTACTGTAAAATACATCTGTATTGTACGATACGATATTGTTACTGTGAGTGAAAGTTTTAACATCTGTACATACCTTATTACAGTACTGAATTGACAAACAACTGACTTGCACTTAACAGTTTCAAACATGAGTAATCACACGGTAAAATATGTTCTGTTTTAAGGAAAACGAAAAAAGTCCTCCTCAGGGGACTCTGCCTTAACGAAGCGCTGTCCATGCGGGTGAGGATGTTTGCATGCTCTTGATGCGGAGGGGAGGAGCCGGACAAAGTGTGTCAAACGACCTACCTGTCCCCATTTTCCTATTCTCATCCTGTACCTGCCTTGTCCTCTTTCCTACCATCCCTTGTCATAAGTAAAGAGTGGGGTGGACAGTGATCCTTAGCCATAGTGAAGGAAACCTGTCCAGTGGTGACAGCTCCGAAAAATAAGCCTCTCAGGCTAAGAAGTTGAGTAGTATCTGTCCCGCGAAGAATTATCTTCAACTGAGCATTGAGGTGTTGAATGCACTACCCCAGGTGATAACCAATCCACAGCCACCCAAGACGACGTTAGCGGACCTTCGGATTCTGGGGATTCCGCACCGACATGCTTTGTGGATGAGTCAGAGTATCCTCAAATCACCAGATGTAAACTCAGATTGAGACACAAAACTTCTAGGCAACATTTAAGACTAATTCACTGCTCAAAGTGGTTAAATTCTAACATCTGACCAATTCACTAACACACTACAACATAGTACTGACAGAAGTACAGGAAACTTCTCCAAGAAGTTGTATATTCATCCTCTCCCTCAATTGTACTAACAAGGGCTACAATGTAGTCAACTTACATGCTCCAATGAAACAGGACAACAGGCAGAACTGACAAATTCTGGGAAGTCTTAGAAGATATTCTCTCTAAAGTTAGGGAGGCACATACTGTCATACTGCTTGGTGACTTCATTGCCCAACTAGGAAGAGAGAAAATTACAGAAATATAGTGGGCAATTCTCTGGCACATATGAGAATCAGCCGCAATGGGGAACGGTTGGTGGATCTGTGTAGGACTTTTGGGTTGGTCATGAAGTCTACCGACATCAAACACCTGCCAAGGAAGCAGAAGACTTGGATTTCACCTAACACCAACTTGAGTGATTCCAGATAGATCATGTGGCCATTTCCAGAAAATGTCAAAAGGAAATTCAAAACGTGAAGGTATTAAGAAGTACTAATCTGGACTCAGACCAATATCTCTCTCAAAATGAGACTCCAGCCTATAAACACTACACAGTAGCTCCAAGATGGTAAGATTTGGCCTAGGGCGACTTAAGAACAAACAAGAAGTAAGCCAGAGACTGTACAGTACAGATTTCAACAACTGGGACCAACTGAAGGAGACTTTTGAAGACAGTCATCGAACTCGCCCCCCTCACGAAAAGAAGGAATCATCTGTGGTGGAATGAAGACTGTGACAATGCAATAGCCCAAAGGTGGAGACTCTGTGGGAAGTGGAATTGTAAGCAAACCAAGAAAAATTGGGAGAGCTTTTTGGAACAAAGAAGGCTTACACTGAAGGAACCAAATGGATCTTCACACAAAACCAACTAACCCAAATCGAAGAGAGCTTCGCTAACTCCAGAGATTTTTACATAACCTTCAAGGAGACACTAAGAAAATACAATCTGCCAAGTCTCCACTTCAGACTCTCACAAGGCAAACTGATTCTTAACGACAACAACTGTGATCAACCCAGCGAAGACCTCAACTACAAATAAACCATACCAAACCTGGACTCATTGTCTCTGTCATTGGAAGAAGTTGGACAAACCATTCAACTTCTAAAGTGTAATAAGGCAGCTGGAGAGGTATCTACCTGGAAATGTGCTGGAAGCAATGCCATGGGCAAGTTCAACATCCAGGACATCTGGGAAACAGAGAAATTACCACCTGATTGGAACACGACTCTGATCCATCCGCTTCATGAAAAGGGAGATTTTGCTGATCTGAAAAACTACCATGGAATTTCTCTTGTCCCAGTAACATACAAGATTCTCTCCAAGGCGTTACTAACAAGGGCAGAAAATCAGCTGGACAGGCAACTGAGAGAATATCAGGAAGGCTTCTGGAAAACCAGATCCTGTGCTGAAACTGTATTGGAATACTCCAAGATGGTCGTCACCTTTGTTGATTTCAGGAAAGCCTCAGACTCTGTTGATAGAGAAACACTTAACAAAATACTCCAGGAAATAGGACTACACAACAAGACCCACACTCATTCTAGAAACCTTGACCAACACCCACTCCAATATAAATTCAAATTTAGATTCAAATTTAGAGGTGAGATCTCATAAAGCTTCGAGATAAAAACTGGAGTGAGACAAGGGGATGGACTCTCCCCACTTCTCTTCAATTGTGTCCTTGAAAAGGTTGAGAGAGAATGGCGCAAGGAACTGACCAGTTTGGGTGTTCAGAGTGGTGTCTACCTGGGCCAAAGAACGAAGGACTGATTGTAGATTGCCTTTCTTTTGCAGCTGACATGACAGTGATTGCTGATTTTCTTGAAATGGCAACAATGCAGGTAAACTGCCTCAGAAAATAGGCAGCCAAAGCGGGTCTTCAAGAATCGCTGGAGAAAACAGAGCTCTTCATCAATATCAAAGAAGCGAACAGAGAGATGTTACTAAACCAGGATGAGAAGTTTAAGTATTTTGGCGAATGGACTGAACCCAACTTGTCATGAAAAACGTCATTACCCACGAGTCAACAAATTGTAACTAGCCTATCGACTGATAGTGAACACCTACAACAAAAAAATGCCTGAAAAGTAAGCGCTACACATCAGTGATATGACCAGAAGCCCTGTATGCCATGGAATGTCTTTCCATGAACTGTGGAGGTCTAATGAAGAAATTGGAGGTCTGAGAGGGGAGAATCCTCTGGAAGATCCTAGGCCTGGTAGAAGAAGATGGGTAATTCAGAAGGCGTTATAACTCCAATCTCTATGAACATATCGAGAGGCTTTCTTGATTGTGTAAAAAAAGAAGGGTAGTGTAGGGAAGCAGCCTACTCACGCTGTAGTAAATTCACATCAGTTTCCATTGTGTGACAGTCAGTCTTCTGTAACTAGCTCTGACGTCATAAATGTTGCGCAATACCTTAAAAATCAAGCAAATGACCTAAAACTTTTCTAGCATGTCAGGAATAATACTAAATTAATGTGTGTTAAATATCAGTTCGATAACTTCAGCCATTTCCGAAATTTGGACGTTTTTCTGAAAAAATCATTGGCGCAACAGAAAAGAGCTAGAGACTTCAAAATTTATATTTAGATTCATCTTTCAGAATGATTTAATAAAAACAGTACTTTGGATTTCACAAATTAAGATTTTAGTGGAAATTCATGATTTTGTGGTTTTCGTCTCAAAACTGAAGGAAGCAAGATAGATTAAGTAAGCTAATAAATAAGGCTAGGATGTTTAGATTTAAATAGGTTGGAGGTCCGCTATGACTATGAAGATGTGAGAAGTTTCCTTTGAATACCTATAAAATTATAGCGATAGCGGATCTCAAAAGGGCCAGTTCAGAGCTCATCTACTGCGTGCAATGTAATTAAATTAATTCTCTCGCCCAAAATATTTAACTTAGCCACGTCAAAATTTTATTATCAATACTTACCTGTGTGCCGAATGCACGTTTAAATTAAGAGCTTCATTGGCCATCAGCAAAAGAAGCTATAAATTATTATGTAACTTAAAGTGGTGCATTACTAGCCCAGCGGCTAGTCGGGAGAGCCGATTTGATTAGGCGTTCCCTTAGCCGTCCGCACCGCGGCTTTATATATAAGAACGCTGCGCGAGGAAGGAAGGCCCCAGTTCTCTCCAGACGCTGAATAACACGCCATCTGTGTCGGGAGTCGCGTCTCATCGGTATCACTACTACAAACAGCCTCGGGAGCCATATTAAGTTACTAGAGATAAGCGGAACCATGAAATCATTTCAAGTGAAGGGTTAATTCTGGGATGATTTTCATTATCTAGCTTCAGTTTGCGTATTGTCGTATTTCAACGTGCCATCGCGGGACAGACATTCTACCAATTATTTAGCATGCCGTTTGATGAAATACTTTCATCAAATTATGGCGAGCATTCTTTTTTAACATTAATTCGGACATTTATAGTTGCATCAGCGCATTAGACTCTGAACTGCTCTGTTAGTTAGGTTGTAGGGATACTTGTGTTTTTCATCAGTGAATTTCAGAATATACTCAACTATTTTGGAAAATCGTTTTTTGATTAGAAATCCTGGACAATCTCCTAATTCCTCAGAGCTATAAGCTGCAGCTATAATGGTATTCTCAGATGAAGTGGGCACTAGGAACTCTATTTACAGGCTTCACGTTTTGTTAAATCACTTTCTGGGTGCTAAAAAGTAAATAGAGAGCCAGTGTTGAGAACGGCGAAAGACAGCATTAACAACATTCTAAAAGCCTGAAACGGATTCAACATGCAAGCAATTATACAGCAATTCATTCATTTTTACAACTTAACCGCCGCCCCACATATGGTGCATCGGCCGGGAAATCAACTAAGTGAAAGTGATTTTTAACTATTTGGATTCGCGAGTGAAATGCGACACGCAACTGAGTATAGAACAGTGAATGTGTTACGTGTGAATGTGGACTACGCAATTGGATTAACAACGCATCTGGATTGACGGAGCTGGCACTGAGTCTAGCGGTGCTGCCGGCATCGCGAGAAGCCAGTCTCGCCGCACCGCAGTCGTCCGCTGGAGCAGCCGGCGCAGCGCCTGCAATTGCGGGCCACGCAATCACACAACAGCCGTCGGAGAGCCGTCTGCAGTTCAACATGCCACGTCGCATCAGGAATCCTGGTACGCCGCGCCGGCAACGCTATACGTCGTGCAGAAAGAACTAAGTTAAGTGAAAAGCTGTTAAAAATTTTACTAACCTGCACTTAAAGACTGTCGGCGATGGAACCGCCAAAAGAAACTGAGGTTAAACTTATATCAGAACCTATGTCTGTTGAGGGAACTGTAAATCCAGACAACGGTTCAAGTATAAACATGCATGAAAGTAGTAATGTTGAAGTGAAATATGAAGTATTGTCTCATGACAGTAGTGTGCAAAGGGGCAATGATTCAATAATAGAGACCCCTGTAGTAAAGCAGAAAGTAGAAATTGTAAATTTATTGGATGATAGTTTCTCTGATGAATTAAAAATGAAACAGTCATCAGAGATGGTAGAGTTTAAGAAGGAGAAGTTAGATATGACAAATCAATCAGAAGTTTCATTTAGTTTTGATGATTCTGGTATTGGAGCTAGTTTTTTGTCACCTGAGTGTGATAAAAAGCCAGCTAGTGAGCAACGCAAAGATGCTGGGGCTATTGATTTAAATGTTATATTACAAGCAATAGCTGCCAGTAATGCACAAATGACAGCTGAGTTAAAGTCTGAAATAAGTGAACAGGTCAAAAGCAGTAATGCTGAATTAAAGTCTGAGATTGTGGCCAGCCAAACAAATTTTAATAAACGATTGGAGGTAATGGACGATACCTTCAAGGCTGGTTGCAATAAGTTGAAAGAGGATCTAGACAGTTTGAATTATAAAATTGGTTACAATCATGAGGATATTAAGAAAAAGGTTGCTCAACAGTTTTCTGAAATGTATAAAACAGTTAAATCCGAAGTTGCTGAGGTTCGCAAAGACTTCCAAATGGAAGATGCGAAGCTGGAGCACAAGTTAACAGAAAAGATTGAGGCGGAATCTGAACTGGGCTCAGATAGATTTAAAGATGTTAATATAAAAGTAAACATATGTCAAGCAGATGTAGATGCAATCAAAACTGATACTACTCATATTGTACAAAGAGTAGAAAATGTTGAAATGAAAGTAGAAAATATTAGTACTAACATTGCTAACATTGAGAGTAAAGTAGCTTCATTAACTTCTGGTAATGGTAATATACAACAAGTTGTAGCTGCAAACGCCGCTTTTATCGTGTGTCGGCAGTTCGTGCGGTTCGATCCAGATAAAAATATCCATCCGCTAGATTTCTGGAACGATTTTGAAGATGTGATTCCACCAACTTGGTCTGAGCGAGAGAAAATCTCATTTGTTAGAAGCCATTTAGCAGGTGACGTCATGCGTTGGTCAGCTGATGTTATGTTGAAGTGTAAAACATTAGCGGAGTTTAAAACAGCTTTCATTAAGGAGTATTGGTCTAGCAATAAGCAAAATGAAGTGTTGAGAGAATTTTGGAGTGGAAAACGCTTTAATGCAGGCAAGGAGTCCATTAAAGAGTTTGCTAGGTCACGGATTTCACGTTTGTCACATTTTGACGAAAAGCTGAAACCTGAAATGATAATACTAGGTCTTGAAGCCAAACTGCCATGGTATTGGCAAACAAGAATTATATCTGCCCCTAGAGACAATCTGGATCGTTTCATTGAATATTTGGAACGTGTAGAACGTGTTGCTGCCAATGAGGAGCAAGCACGTAATAACAGAAATGCCAATAACAATAATAGTAATTTTAGGAACGAGCAAAATGGCAATGTAAACATCAGAACAGTAGGTGTTCGCCATCCTAAGAGAGGTAGGAATTGGGGAAATAATTATCAGAACCAACAATGGCGTCCAAGGGATAATAATTTTGTTCCAAACAGAAATATGCATGTAAACAACAGTACTGAAAGTAATGCTGTGCCAGTCAACTATAATGAAAATAAAGGAAACAGTAGTAGGCCGAGGCAGGAAAACTAGTTCCCGTCTATGAGGACACTGGCGCTCACCAGGCGGTTACTTTTCCTAAGCCAGTAGTTACGGGAATTGGTAAGATAAATCAGAATACTCAAACTGAACAGGTGGATGAAGTGTCGGTAGCATCTAAGGGTACAACAGAAATATTAGATCACTCACAGTATTTGATAGATACCGTGTTAGAGACGCTTTCTAAGTGGGAAGAGAAAGAGAAGGCGCAGCAGTGTAACGATAGGGACGAGCTACAAAATACTGAATTGACAGGTGAAGAAGCAGAAGAAATTCATGCTTATATTTACGATGAGGATGATGTGCTCTTATCTAAAGTGCCTGTGCAGGATGTTGATAATGTACTAATAGATTTAGGACAGGAGATAAGTGAGAATGTAGAGGGTAGGCTGTTGAGGGTCGATGAACCCAGTAGCTGTGACCAGTTGTCACTTGAGAAGGAAACCGACGATAATGGTAAAAGTGGTTTAGCTGTAACTAGTATTATGCCCGGTCTGGAGGCGCAGAATCGCTCAGACTACAGTAATTTGGGTCATGTTCAGCAAACTAAATGTAATGAAGTCGTGCGGTGTTTCGATTTGAAATTAATAGATCGACTGGAAAAGGCAGCTGAAAATGTAATTCAGGAAACCCCTACACACTGTGACCTAAATGTAATGAAGACAGATGTCGATCACTTTAGTTGGAGACAAATCCAAAAGGAACTACTAGATGAATTTGAGGAACCACCTGTACAACCTAGAATAAGCCACCCCATAATAATAGTGAATATGTCGGGTATCAATGTGCGTTGTCTCTTAGACAGTGGAAGTGAGGTGAGTGCGATATCTCAGTCCTTCTTTGATGCATTACCTGGTAAAGACAAGCTTACAGTAATGAGGGTATCAGGACTAAGAATAATTGGTGCTACTGGCAAGGTTTCAAAAACGGTAAAGCAAGAAGCTTTACTGCCCTTTAACATTAATGGTAATTTAATTGATCATCCATGTTTAATTGTAAACAATCTCAGTATTGAGGTTTTAATTGGCATAGATTTCTTGTCAAAATATCAGAGTGTTGTTGACTTTGAAAGAAGCCAGTTAAAAATGGTCTTGCCAATAACCGGAGTAATTATAGTACCTTTTAGTGATAAACATGTAGTAACTGATGATGAAACTTGGGAGCTGCCTATACGAGTTCTGAAAAATAGGAGGTATTGGGACGAAGGTGTTAATCTTAGTAACAGTAAGCTGAACACAGAAGAAGAAGAAGCAATTATTGTGGACAAAATAGAAGCTAAATTGCAGGAAATCGATAAGATTTCAGACAATCAAAAGGAAGAACTGAGACAGGTTCTAAAAAGGCATCATAAAGTATTTTCAGATCGACGTGGCGAGGTCAAAGGATATGAATGAATGCTGTAGGGAGGAGGTTGTTCTGTAACGTCTACACATTGTGGCAGCTGTGCAGTCCCAGCTGTGTGAGATCTTCTTTCCCATTTCAGATCTCACTCATTCTTCCTCTTTCCTGTCCTCAAAAATTTCGACCTCTTCTTTCATACATTAAATTTTCCGGTATACAGCATTAAACCAATGAATGCTGTAGGGAGGAGGTTGTTCTGTAACCTCTACACAGTGTGGCAGCTGTGCAGTCCCAGCTGTGTGAGATCTTCTTTCCCTTTCAGGTCTCACTCCCTCTTCCTCTTTCCTGTCCTCAAAAATTTCGACCTTTTCTTTCCAAATACTAAAATTTTCCGTTATGACTATCAAGCCAGCATTAAGCTAATGAATGCTGTAGGGAGGAGGTTGTTCTGTAACCTCTACACAGTGTGGCAGCTGTGCAGTCCCAGCTGTGTGAGATCTTCTTTCCATTTCAGGTCTCACTCATTCTTCATCTTTCCTATCCACAAAAATTTCGACCTCTTCTTTCCAGACATGAAAATTTTCTGTCATGGCTATCAAGCCATGAGTTATGTAACCATTCTATCTACCGATTAGTGAAGAAAAATACCTAATGTGACAAACCTAATAGTGACAAACAATAGAGAAGTATGACGTAATTAAGATACAAATGTATTTGAGTAACAATTATGTATAGTACCCTGGTAATATAGTAACTACAAAGTGTTGTTTTATTGGAAATGGTCCACCAACAGTAATTTAAAAAGATATATGAATTCATGTACAAGCAGGATCTGAAGTGGTAGTGAAACCTAGTGTATGCATTAGAGCTAACTAAGAAATAGTAAAAGAGATTGCTTAGTGTTAGGAAAAATATGCAGATAAGTTGTAAGATTAAACTCACCTGGTGTAGCAAGGAAAGGCAGTGTAATAGAATTGAGCAGTGTTTGTGGTTGAGACGTGAAGGACATGTCCCTGAAGTATTTATAAGGTTGGAGCTGGCCATTATTTTAGTGCAGTGTGTGACAGGATACACCTACACGTATTGAGGTAATGAGTTGGAGGCGTGAATGCGACCATAGGTACCCTTATGTTCGATGAGACAGAGCAGCTCATGGTGTCCTATAGGTTTAAGGAATTTAGCATTACGCTTGTCCATAATTAGTTGCATTTTAGTGGTAGGTCTGAGAGAGACTACCTGAGGTTTCAGCGTCCGATCGAGTGGAAATGGATTGCCACGTGAGCAAACTAATCAGCTGCAATACACTATGAATATGAAATAAATGTGCTATCCTATGCTTTAAATATTAATAGAGTGAGTGTTAAATAAGTACATACACTAGCAAAATAAATAAATAACATACTGACAGACGTGAAACATTATTTTAGCTCAGCATAAATACACTTCAAAGTAAGTAAGTACCTAATTGCAGATGTGGAACTGACAGCAGCAGAGGACCAATAAGTGGATTTAGTAGTCAACTAAACGTAGTGTGTTTTGAACACTCACAACTGTACTATTACCAAAAGTTACTCACATGTACAAAGAAGCTGAGAAAACTACTAATCAAATATACTCATACTATCTCTGAGAATAAGGTAATCGAAGATGAGTCAGCTAAGTGAATAAAATACGAATGTATCAGGAATGTACCGAGCATTGGTTCAGTGTTCCGGCCCAGAAATAATAAATTGAGATTAAATATGATTCATGATTGTATGCCTTGAGCATTAATTTTCTCTAGTACGTGACTAACGGCGTTTTGAGCCATTTGTTTACCGATTTTATGACAATTAAGTAACCACGAGAGTAATATTGAAAAAGTTCTGTTAACTTTGTTCCAGCAAAATATTGAAGGATAAAATGTATATATCCCCATTTCATTGTGACCCACCCATAGATATTAAGTGAACAGAGTATGAGGCACTCTTTTTGTTTGTTCTACAGGACAAACCAGATAATGGCAGCATGGTAGCTGCGTGAAAGCGTGGAGTGACTTAGACACAACTCACAGTGACCCCTCCCCTTTCCCCCACATAATTTAGAGAGAACGTGAAGGACGCACACCATAGCAACTTCCCCTCCTCTACCCTTGTGAATGGAAGTGTAGGACGCCAGCCAAAGCGGCTACAACCACGTGTGTAAAAATTATTTGTGAACTTTTCTTTCAGGTTTAGAAAAGACTGCTAAGAGATAATCATCTGTTTATGTATCATGTTATTTTCTTTGAGTTTGTGTATGTAAAAATATATTTAATGGATCTAAGATTTTCATAATTTTTCAATTTGTATGTGTTTGTTTGTCTAAGGCAATATGTATGCCAAAATATTTCATTGACTTTGCTTAAAATTTTGAGTAATGACATTGTTCGAAAGGCAGTGAACATGCCCACAATTTAAATAATTAATGTAGGTAATCAGTTTTCTTTAATGTTTCTACATGTTTACATTTCAATTTTGGTTTTTCATAGGAAGTTAAGCTGTACTCTTGCTTCCCTTTTTGTAATTAAATTTTTTTTCATTCATTAACATTCATAAACAAAAAAAATTTTAAGTAGAGGGTGATGTAGGGAAGCAGCCTACTCACGCTGTAGTAAATTCACATCAGTTTCCATTGTGTGACAGTCAGTCTGCTGTAACTAGCTCTGACGTCATAAATGTTGCGCAATACCTTAAAAATCAAGCAAATGACCTAAAACTTTTCTAGCATGTCAGGAATAATACTAAATTAATGTGTGTTAAATATCAGTTCGATAACTTCAGCCATTTCCGAAATTTGGACGTTTTTCTGAAAAAATCATTGGCGCAACAGAAAAGAGCTAGAGACTTCAAAATTTATATTTAGATTCATCTTTCAGAATGATTTAATAAAAACAGTACTTTGGATTTCACAAATTAAGATTTTAGTGGAAATTCATGATTTTGTGGTTTTCGTCTCAAAACTGAGAGAAGCAAGACAGATTAAGTAGGCTAATAAATAAGGCTAGGATGTTTAGATTTAAATAGGTTGGAGGTCCGCTATCACTATGAAGATGTGAAAAGTTTCTTTTGAATACCTATAAAATTATAGCGATGGCGGATCTCAAAAGGGCCAGTTCAGAGCTCATCTACTGCGTGCAATGTAATTAAATTAATTCTCTCGCCCAAAATATTTAACTTAGCCACGTCAAAATAATATTATCAATACTTACCTGCGTGCTGAATGCACGTTTAAATTAAGAGCTTCATCGGCCATCAGCAAAAGAAGCTATAAATTATTATGTAACTTGAAGTGGTGCGTTACTAGCCCAGCGGCTATTCGGGAGATCCGATTTGATTAGGCGTTCCCTTAGCCGTCCGCACCGCGGCTTTATATATAAGAACGCTGCGCGAGGAAGGAAGGCCCCAGTTCTCTCCAGACGCTGAATAACACGCCATCTGTGTCGGGAGTCGCGTCTCATTGGTATCACTACTACAAACAGCCTCGGAAGCCATATTAAGTTACTAGAGATAAGCGGAACCATGAAATCATTTCAAGTGAAGGGTTAATTCTGGGATGATTTTCATTATCTAGCTTCAGTTTGCGTATTGTCGTATTTCAACGTGCCATCGCGGGACAGACATTCTACCAATTATTTAGCATGCCGTTTGATGAAATACTTTCATCAAATTATGGCGAGCATTCTTTTTTAACATTAATTCGGACATTTATAGTTGCATCAGCGCATTAGACTCTGAACTGCTCTGTTAGTTAGGTTGTAGGGATACTTGTGTTTTTCATCAGTGAATTTCAGAATATACTCAACTATTTTGGAAAATCGTTTTTTGATTAGAAATCCCGGACAATCTCCTAATTCCTCAGAGCTATAAGCTGCAGCTATAATGGTATTCTCAGATGAAGTGGGCACTAAGAACTCTATTTACAGGCTTCACGTTTTGTTAAATCACTTTCTGGGTGCTAAAAAAGTAAATAGAGAGCCAGTGTTGAGAACGGCGAAAGACAGCATTAACAACATTCTAAAAGCCTGAAACGGATTCAACATGCAAGCAATTATACAGCAATTTATTCATTTTTACAAATTAACCGCCGTCCCACAGTAGCTTTCTATAGCTTCGTTGCAAGATTGCCTCCGAACAGATTGACCAACTGCCTGTTCTCCTTCTTCCAAAAGAAGAAGGTTCGCACCACTTGGCTGACTGAAACTAAAACGGACATTAAAGAACTGGAAATAACTGATCTCCAGAACATACAGTCTGTGAGACATACTCTGAAGGAAGTCCAAGGATTTCAGGAAAAGCTCCGACAGTTAAACCAGCGTGGTCTAAACAGAGTATACCCATTCGAAACAAGAAGAAGAACGAAAAAAGTCTGTAATGTTTAGTAGATAGCGAACGTGGTTTTGCAGCGATGTTTCGCCCTTTCCTAATCCACAAAAATGTTTATCGGGGTAGAAGTACAGCTTTGTTCGATGTTCTGAGTGGCTATGTCAAATGCATTTTTAATGTCATCTTTGCAGTTCTTAACAGTTATTTGAGTTACAGCGTCAACGGCTTGGTGATCAGTTAACTAGGGTTTCGTTGTGCAGTCAAAATCAGTTAAACTGATCCAGTCACTCACATCACTGCGCTCAACTTCGGTTGTGAATACACGGTTTACGTTCAGTTTTATACACTTCAGTTTGTAAGAAGTACACAGCCACTAATGTATAACACAAATACGTGCACAATAACACTTACTGATAGTCAGAAACTAATCATTTCATATTAAAACTGATCGGACTGTTGCAACTATCAACGGTCAACTGGCTACTGATCCAGATCGCAGATGATAAGTTATCGACAAAAATCCAGTACTGACTGTAGCATCAGCGTGTGTACGTAGGCAAATGCGGGAAATGGGTTTGCCGGATTAAGTGGGGAGTCGGACCATCCGAGCTCCGGTTAGTGAGATTCTACTGTGACTAATTCGTAGAAAGATAAAAGGTAATATGAATGTTTGTTGGGACGAAGAAAAAATTGTTCAGATTGATTTCAAACATAAATGATTGAGTGTCTAAGCCGGATTCCAACAAGTTGATGGTCGAATCCATTGTTTCACAAAAAAATCGTCTATATTTATCACACATTTCAGTGGATGAATCTACAGATTATTTGTCAGAGTCACCGTATTTGTTATGGATTTTTCTTTGACGGTAATTTTGAGGAATCAACATCTATATCTTTACATTTTTAAGTTGTTTCAGCCCAAAATGATTCAAACAATTTCTCATAAATTTAATCCATATCAAAACGGTTCATATTATTGGCCAGGGACTTCCTCTGTAGTGCTATGATGACCGTATCAATGTGACCAAACAGTTTTACCAGTCACTGAACTGTCATTTTTTGAAACATTTAGAAAAAAATTCTTGAAGTTTTATATAGCTGGACAAAATGAAGACATTGTCAAGTACCTTAGGGATCACCTTGTAGGACAGAGCGGTTTCAAGTTTGCCTTTAAGTGAACAAAATATATTAAATCCTTCATAACATTCAGTGTAGTTCGACATTCTAGGATTGTTTTCGCAGTCTCTTGTAGTGTTAAGGTTAAAGAGTGTGCAAGGTTGTGCCCAAATCACTTCTCAATTTCCAAAAACATGGCCTGTACACTACTATATTATCTGGCCATGTTAGCAGAACCATCATAGCATTGGCCTCTACAATTAGACGCAGGCATATCAAACTGTCTTAAAATAGCGATAATAATCCAAACAGAGCCTTTGTGTAGTAGTTTGTTTACAGTATATCGCTAAAGAACATTCTTTTATCAGGAACAAAGAATTAACGATTCTGATACACACACCTATTGCTCTTTGGTGGCTATGTCTACTGCTTCACCTGCTATGATTGCAAAATATTCCTCACTTTTGACCCCATCCAATAAATATCTAAGAGTTAAATGATTTAAAAGAGTCAAAATTTCATTTTGTACATCATGGGCTGTAGATTATAAGTTTTGCGCTGTAGCCACATTAAAATTTGTTGGCAATCATCCCACTAAAGGCGTAATAAATTAGCAAAGTAACTTGTTTCATCAGTATGTCGTATTGTAAGCCCCTGTACTGCTAAGCTCTGTTTTCTTTTATTTAGATCAGTTTTTTTTAATGTCTCTAAGGACATTGACATTCAATTTTAAGGTTTTGAATTTCAGTACATCTTCTCTGTGGCATCTTCCACGAACGTTCAACTTTTCTGACACTTTCTTCCAGTTCGAAAAACCAGCTCACACGAAATTTTTTCCTATGTTACGAAAAAACTGTAGACGATTTTGTTCAAACATTTGTTAGCAAATTTAGCAAAAAATAACACCTTTTACATTATTGTAATCAATCCATGCAAATGTCTGGCCTAATGAGTGCTCGTAACTGCGTTGTTTTTTCCTGGAACTGTGTTTTTTTGTTACTGCCACACTTTCGTCAATACTTTTAACCTTTCACACAGAGTACCACTGACACTAGGTCTAGGTTCCTTGTCACTAACACCTGTCGACCAGCAATTTTCTTTCTAATTTGTCCACTTTTAACTGGCCAGTTTCTAGCATTACGCAAGACTAAGCGGCCGCTTAAGGCGACAAAATTTTAGGGGTGGCAAGACACAGAAAAATTAATTTCAGATCAGACAGCACAAAAGTTGAGCAAATGAAGAGAAAAAAATCAAAAAGAGAAAAATTGAAAAGTATACAGAACAGTTACTTCATATGTCTTTACTTACTTTGCCGAACGTAAATACATTTACCTGAAAACTAAATCAGCCGCCACTGACAATGGAAACTCCCCGTCGCACGCCGCTCAGATTTGGTGGTAAGAGGCTAAGTCGATAGCCTGTCAAAAGTGATCACAGGTCAAGCATGAAGAAGCTGTACTGAACTGTGAAAAAATCAAAATCGACACACTGAACGGTCCAAGAAGTGTAATACAGCGCAGCCATGAACAGAAGTGGCATCATGGATAAGTGGTCGCTTGTTGGACTGCATCGCGGGCGAGTCATGGTCAAACCGCCCTGGTATATTATTTTTCTTTTTTTCGCTGTTCACTGTATTCAGATATGTGTCTGTTTGTGTCTGTGTCGTGGTGAAGCGTCTGTTTGCACCAGCGGGGTGAAGGACGGGACCTATTATGACAGTTGATTCTGCACAACTGCTCTATTAGCTGCCAAAAGGATTTGGATTTGGAATGGGAACCGCAAAAGTTTGATGAAAAGGCGACAAGTAAATCGAGTACTCCAATGAACAACACTTCTGGTAAGCCATACACGGCATTACAGACAGTACGTGTGTCTGTTACCGACCCATCTAATTTGTAAGCCTGGTGAAGGAGTGATACATGCCTCCTTTCAGGTGAATGTGAAAGTGATCACTCCCAAGGAAATGATGAAAACATAGTAGTTCGTCACAGAACTTGCACCAAATGAACGCAACAGTTTCTCTATCAGATAGTTTCTCTGTGCTCTATCAAAACATATGTTTATAATGTTTTTGAAGTTACTTTCCGTTTTGGAAGTTTTGACTCTTGAACTCCTTTGTTGTAATATAGTTCACACCCTTTATTTTTTGTTTTCATTTCTGTCAGCCGTCTATGTTGTCCCTCACCTGCTCTCACTACTCATCACGTTTACTCGCTACGGCAACGTATTCTTACCATACAACTCATATTCAATAATGTTGTGTAGTATGCCAACTACCAAGACTACAGAAAGAGAACAAATATTTCAATACATTGACGAACGGTTCATAATATTACGTAAAAAAGTAAATAAATGGCACGCTGGAGTTTTGACCTCGGCTCGTCCGCTTTCACAGTCCAACACTATGACCACTTAAAAAAAAAAAAAAAGAAAACAACAGAAAACTGAATGCCGACTGACCACTTTTTGTGATGGTTGTTTTTAATTTACCCCCATTAAAAATGCATTTGAAATTATTAAAAATTTTAAGAAGAAAATATTGATGAGTGTAATTCACAGTTTAAGTAGCTGTGATGGCCGTTTGTCAAAGGAAATAAAATTATTTATAATTTAATTGATAGTACTTTAGGTCATTAACTTTATTTAACAGTTGTTCCAATTTTTGAAACAATTAAAAAATAAAATAAAATGAAACCGTACCAGCAGGTAGGTAGGATCGAACCAAGATCGCGACTGAACCACAACGCCACGGCTATTTTACCGTTGCTCAATGTGGCACTTATTAAGCTTGGAGCGTTCACTGTTTCCGTTAAGCTATTTTTTTTCTTTTCACAGTTCAGTACTGTTGTGTTGGCTGTAGAGCCAACACCGTGTTACGAATGGAGGCCGAAATGCACGCGTTTTGGCTCACGCAGGCTGGCGTGAGGAGGGAACGACTATACTGATGTGAGGTCTGGAACATGACAAGGAATTAGAATTCAGAAAGCGGACTAAATAGTTTGATACTTAACTTTAATCCATTAATGATGAACGTCGCTCTTGACGGTACATGATTCACAATATTATCTGTTCAGAATACATTCTTGAAGTAACTGAATATGGCGCCTTGCCAGGTCGTAGCAAATGACGTAGCTGAAGGCTATGCTAAACTGTCGTCTCTGCAAATGAGAGCGTATTTGTCAGTGTAGCATCGCTAGCAAAGTCGGCTGTACAACTAGGGCGAGTGCTTGGACGTCTCTCTAGACCTGCCGTGTGGTGGCGCTCGGTCTGCAATCACTGACAGTGGCGACACGCGGGTCCGACGTGTACTAACGGACCGCGGCCGATTTTAAGACTACCACCTAGCAATTGTGGTGTCTGGCGGTGACACCACAAGTACACTTTCTTCCTGTTTCCATGCTTGATCCGCGTCCCTTGTGAGTACCAAGCAGGAACAAACATGACCTGGACTGATCTCTGTCGAGCGCTGGTGTGGATCACGTGCGTTAACAAGGAATTTACGAACTGCATCATGATCGTCCAGTACACGTATGATGAATCATCTGAAATAAGCATAAAATTAAGTACTGTAATTCACAGTATTACTTCTGATAAATTTTAACTGTCACTCATTGTTTGTAGCACATAAAAAGAAAAGTGCATTTTGAAATTTCATTGTTGTTCTGTACAAGAAAAATATCTGAAGCCAAACATTTGCTACACAGAAGAAGGAATATTCCAAGTCAAGTAACTTACTTTGAAGCAAGAGTTTGATGAAAAAAATGTAGTTAACAGGACTCTTTTCATTATGACTCGGTGTTTAACGACCACCGTGAGTATCTCTATGCACGCCCGTCCGTAATTTGGGAACAATGACTCCACGGAAAGGAAAGAGCCAGTGCGTTTAGACAAACACAACATCCATGCCTCGCCAGGATTCGAATCCGGACCCATCTCTGACAAATGATCAGACGTCAATCGCTTGGACCATTCCGTCGCCGGGACGACTAATAAAATATTTTAGAATCCTCAATAGAGAATGCAAACATGTCGTCATTTATTTATTTAATCGGAAGAATGCTCACCCTGAAAAAGATGAAATTTAGTCCTCATTCTAGAAATATTTCAATTAAAACAGAGACGGACTAACACCACGATTATGCAGATCTATTTCGATGCTATAACATGTCTCTCATCAGTATGGCACTATTTCTAAATTCAAGAAAAAATTAATTCGCTCCACAAAATAGATCCACACAGGTATTAGTGTATTTTCTCGCAATTAAATAAAATAATTAATTCATGACAACTTTGGTTGCACAGGTTTATTCAGTTGGTTTATAGTTTATAATGTTCAGCACGTTCTACGTATTTGAATTATATTCAGAAATTTCAAAAACTGAAGACAAAAAATAATAAATTGATAACATTTCCTGTCCTCAAACACTTTTTGGGAAACTGAAGGCAATGCACGAAATTTGAGGACTGTCTCCAAAAATGAGGACGTGGGGTCACATTTCTAATGTTTAAAAATCGAGCGAGGTAAGGCAGTGGTTAGCACAATGGACTCGCATTCGGGAGGATGACAGTTCAAACCCACATGCAGGCATCTTCATTTAGGTTTTCCGAGTTTTCCCTAAATGGCTTCAGGAAAATGCGGGGATGGCTTTCCCATGCCCGGGTTCCCAGATTCGATTCCCGGCGGGGTCAGGGATTTTCTCTGCCTCGTGATGACTGGGTGTTGTGTGCTGTCCTTAGGTTAGTTAGGTTTAAGTAGTTCTGAGTTCTAGGGGACTGATGACCATAGATGTTAAGTCCCATAGTGCTCAGAGCCATTTGAACCATTTGAGCCAAGGATGGCTCCTTTGTGAGGGCACGTCCAACTTTCTTCGCCATCCCACCCTAACCCAATGGGACCGATGACCTCACTGTTTTGTCCCCCCCTCCCCCCCCCCCTCTCCCAGATCAACCAACCAACCAACCTGCCTAATGTTTAGAAGTATAACAGGAGACCTGCCCCGTCTATCGTTGGATGTTGGCGAAGGGGGGCTGGGGGACATCGGGGACACCGACGTTATTAAAATCGTCACATTTCAATTCCCGCCCAAAGCGGAGAAACTCCTACCAACGGCCCCTGAAAAAGACTGCTTAATAATTCGGCCAAGTCACAGTGACACTAACTTACCAGTGACGCTGTCCACTGTTAGTGCACACGTCTAGACGATAAGAGGCTTGGAGATAAACTACAATCGGAAATTTCTACTTTGTTCCCGTCCGATTGCTGACAGTTGCCTAACTTCACGCTGCTTCAGAATGTTTACGGCCGCGTTTAACTTCTCTCCCTATGGAAGTGAAGTTAAATTACCGTGACTGAATGACATCTAGTTTCATGAATGGAAACTTCTGGATGAGAGAAGTCAAGTCCCCAATATTTTAACACAAATGTCTCCCACGATCCCAGGTATACATTTAATTCCTTACGGAATTCTCAAGTCTATAAAACAAAATGATTTGACAGTTATATTTTATAATCTTAATGTGTCTGCCTCTAGATGTCTAAGTCAGCACCTGGAATAAAATTTCAGTGGCTCTGCATAATTTCGGCGATCGGCGACTCTGAAAATTCTTAAAATAGTCAGAGGCCTAGCCGCACGCCGCAGGGAAATCGTATTTGGTGCTATGACGTATTCACTCCGCAGCAGGGGAATCAGTGTCCAGGTTTTGTATTAATTTCTATAAAAGTCCAAAAATTAATCTCTCAAATTAAACTACTGTGGTGCAGGCTCTACTGATTTCCCAGAATGCAAAGTGCCCTATGAGTTACGACACAGCAAATAATGTTTCGAGCCACAGACAAGGGAGAAGTTAAAATAAACAAAGAATCAAACGTACCTTTTCCATTCATGAAATTATATTTTTCCACAAATGATCTTCATAACTACATTTCAGGATACATCATCCTATTGTATGAGATGGAATGTTAGCATAATTAATCCAATTCCATACAGCATTCAAAATGCCAGCTTACAACAATGCCGCTAATTATAGTTCCATTGCGATCCTACTCCCCGCAATTCTAAATCAGAAGTAAGGAAATCCGTAGTACATGTAATGTTCCACATTTTATCCACAGAGCTTCTCTATCGCAGTCATGATTAGTCCTTGATCTCTATAGATCACCTGTGCAGTTATGCATAAACATTTGCACTAGAAGAAAAAAACTGAGAGAAAAAGGGTGATACTACAAGCTGACAACATCAGCCACGTAACACTACTGTGCTCCACAGCAGTAGTTAGCTATTGTGTGATTAGTGTTGATTCGTATGCTGTGTTGTATCTAGTAATTGTCAACATTATTTACAAAAATGATTAAAGAATCCTTACCCGCACCTGGCCCTTCTGGCGACTCGTCATGAACTTTCATATCACTGCAGTGACGCATTAACCCATTAAATATTTGTTTCTCTTATAAATTGCGGGCTGGCTGCGGGGCTTGTCCGGGCAGCCAGTGCGCTACGAACCGATAGTAAGCTTCCACCCCCAGCATGCCTCCGTACATGGACTAAGTAAACACTTGTGGTTAATGCAAACACATGGGAAACTCCGTAAAGACAGTTTCTCACGTGCACAGATTAAAGCAGTAACAGATAAAATGGCAATAGCTCGTTAAACCGACATTTAATCATTACATTCTATTATGGAACATAGCACATACAGGTTTAACAGATATCCCGATAAAGGAGTTGTGATACGCACGTTTGAAGGGGGAGGGGAGCATTTCTTACGCAGCACTCTGAGGCATAAAATGCACCGGGCATAATATACCAGCAACGACTTTTTCTTCAATACAATATATATGAATTGATTACTTAAATTTGGAACACCGTACTACTATCACCATCAATCCATCAGTTTAATGAGTAATGGTTGCAAAATACTGCCACGAACTATTTACAGAAGAATGGAAAAAATGGTAGTATCGAATGACGGGGAAGATCAGATTAGGTTTTGGAGAAATGTAGTAACATGCAAGGCAATACTAGTCGGACGACGTACCTTACAAGATATGTTGAAGAAAGGCAAAAACACGTTCATATCATTTTTAGATTTAGAGAAATTTTTACTGATTTTCACTGGTCTACACTCTAAAATTCTGCAGGTAGCAAGGATAAAATACAGTGAGCGAAAAGTTATCTTCACTGTGTTCAGAAACAGACTGCTGAGACTCAAAGGGTATGACACTTATAACTGCTGTCTGGCTGTAGCCATTCCCTGATGTTATTAAATCTGTACATTGGGTAAGGAGTAAAGGAGACCAAAGAGAAACTTTGAAACGGTATTAAAGTTCACTGAACATGAACAAAAACTGAGAAGTTTCGCCGACGACATTGTAGTGGCTCAAATGGCTCTAAACACAATGGGACTTAACATCTGAGGTCATCAGTCCCCTAGAGCTTAGAACTACTTAAACCTAACAGACCTAAGGACATCACACACGTCCATGGACGAGGCAGGATTCGAACCTGCGACCGTAGCAAGAGCGCGGGGTCGGACTGAAGCGCCTAGAACCGCTCGGCCACAGCGCCGGCTGACATTGTAGTCAATGGCAAAGGAATTGGGAGAGCAATGAATCATGTCCTGAAAAGACGTTGCAGGAGGAACAACAACAAAAGTAAAACACGCCTAATGTAATGTTGGTGAATTAAATCAGGGGAAGGTAGACGAATCAGATTAGAAAAAAGAGACACTAAAGGTGGTAGATGAGTTTACCTATTTGGGTAGTAAAATAACTGAAGATGGCGACAGATGAGAGGTTATAAAATGCAGACTAGTAGTAGAAAGTTTTCTAACACTGAACGTAAATTTGAGCGTTATGAAGACTTTTCTGAGGGGTGTTTTCGTGAATGTAGCCTTGATTACATGTTAAATGTGGATTGTAAACAGTTTAGACAAGAAGGGGATAGCAGCTTTTGAAATATGCTAAAGAAGAATGCTGGTGAGTTAAATGTAAGAAGAGATCGAATGTTAGAACACATTTTCAGCCTTTAACCCATTAACTGTCAATTTTTTTCTTCCAGTCTGTATTTGTTTTTGGGTTGCCTAATTGAGAGACTGGGATGTAAAATAAAAACTGAAATATTCTTGAATTAAACGCTATATTTTAGAGAATCCTCAAATGGGGATCGTGGCACTTGCTACTACCTTTTTATATTTCCTTTTATTTTCTGTGGCAGACAACAAAGCATTCGATATGGAGTCCCATATTGTACACGGAGCACTGTTTCCTTGCATTTTTTTTTTTTTTTTTTTTTTTTTTTTGTAAATTCCTCACTTTCTTTCTTCCCTCGATCTTTTGAGTTCAATCACGTGTACGGTTCGAGAAGTTGTGAGTTCAAATGGAACACATGAGGTGGATGCCTTCGGGTATAATGGACGTCCTCTCATTTTTAGATCAGAAGCAGCGGATGACTGAGCACGATATGGCGTTGCCACCATTCCTCTGAATTGGAGCAGTGGGATATTTTCATTCGTGAGACAATGTGTGACAGGAATAGCTTATGATCGCCCAGTGGTTGAATCCTAATCTCACCGGTTTCCCGCGAATGAAGTGTTTTAGATAATGGTGTCCATAATGTCGAACCATTTACTCGTCAATGTCTAGGCAATCATAAAAAACTTTAAATTTCGTGAATTTCTTATTCAGGGCGTCTATCACAGGGAGACTTTTGAAAAGTTTATCCCTGTCGTTAGCTGTGACTCTGTTCAGATGTGTATTATCATTGAAGTGAATATGGCGCTAGATTTCCAGATATCTACTGCAGCTCATGCACTATCGTAGCACCGTATATCAAAATCCTCACCTTCATTCCAATGTAACTGTACCTTTGGGAGAGCCTAGTATCCAGTGAAGAGTAATATATCTAAGAACGTTTTTAAGCACTCATTGGATCAAAGTTGTGATCATTGTTGTGTGTAACATATTGAACACTTTCACTGGCAGTCAAATTCGGTACTTGTTCATCAAAAAGTTCTTCAAAGCAATCAATTGCAGGCTTTCCTTTTAAGGCTGTTCAGTTTCTGCTAGGTCAGCGTAAGTTTCACTATAACTTGTTTCCTCAGCTGTTAAATTAGAAGTGACATTAGTTTTCATTCTCTTCTTGCGATGGTGTGCATTTCCTCGTCCTCCCTTTATTCATTGCTACCAACTTCGAAGACATCTGGAACATCGGCTGGAAGAGTTTCGTCCAATATATTTTCTTCGAGAGCATCACAGACAGGCATTTCATCTACTCAATGTGGAAGGACCTTGACGATGTCAGTGGGCTTATACATTCCACCTCATCACCAGAAGAATGCACGAAATTGGGGTCATTTACAGTCTCGTCAGTTTTCTTTATATAAAGTGCTTTTCAACGATTCATTGTGCCTAGCGAGAAAAGAAAAACAAAATACGATTTTAAGCAGAATCTGCTATGAGCCCCAAATGGAGATGGAAATTCAGAGAGCCCTCATGTGGAAATAAAAAAGCCTTGGAAATAAACAAACGATAAACGTCTTCTAAAAACATTACAGAACATTCAAGTACACACCTGCTAGAAGTTATGTACATAAAAGGATAACTATGCTGTTTCTAAAATGTTCACCTTGCGTAACTCTGAAAAACCTTGCTTCTTCACACAAATAGCCATGTAAAGATCACTAATTTAACAACCACTGATTAACAATCAATGAATAAGCTTGAAAAAGATATACATAACAATAAAGAATAGTAACAATTGCTGCCAACATAATTACAAATAAAAACATTTTCGTTAGAAACACAAATCTCAAAACTGGGATTATGGCAGTTAATTTTTTAAGGTATAGTCTGTCTGGTAATGAAAGCAAGTGTGGTCAGTTAATTCTGCAGAGAGAGATGAAGGATAGATTACATTACCCATGTTCATTCAAATAGATGCAGTTTGCAGTAATGAAGAGGTTTGGACAGAAAGATTAGCCTCGGAGAGCTGCGTCGAACCTCGCTTCAGACTGAACACATAACAACAGCAACCGATCCAAAGTCAAGTGTCAGTACGAAGCTGTAAGTTACGGAATAATGACGTAGTTTAAACCGTTCAGAATCGTCTAACAAAGAGTTTGTTCTCTGTGAACACAATGAATGGCACTGTGCAGCGTTGTTGTAGAGAAGCGATTATACAGCGGTTAGGTAGCACCAACGATCTAACTGCCGCCGCACTGCTCGGCGGAAACCCTCGTCCCAGTGTTTCGCAGCTGCCCCATTAGAAGCTACACATCACAGAATGACTCACTGCGGCGGTTTCTGCCTCGTCACTGTGAGGAGGCAGAGGCTGTCGTAATCTTATCCTTCCATGGCGCCATCTGTTACGTAACCACCTGGAGCCGACCAGCCACAATATAAGACGGCGCATTTCAGCGGCGGCGGCAAACGTAGCGGCTAGCATGGCGGGTGCAGAGCAGGCGATGGTGAAGGTGCGCATCCCGCAGGGCGAGCTGCTCGGCCGCCGCCGGCGCACAGTGTGGGGGTTCCCCTACTACTCCTTCCAGGGAATCCCCTACGCGGCGCCACCGGTCGGACCTCTGCGCTTCAAGGTGAGTCCTACAGCAAGGTTATACGGTTCAGTGAAAGACTTGCGAGGAATGGGTACAATGATCTGTACTTCATTTATCATGATCTCGGCCCAAAAACCTAGAAAACGCTACAGTGTGACAAAGGTCATGGAATAGCGATATACTCATATGGTGATGGCGGTAGTAACGTGTATACAAGGTATAAAAAATGGTTCAAATGGCTCTGAGCACTATGGGACTCAACTGCTGAGGTCATTAGTCCCCTAGAACTTAGAACTAGTTAAACCTAACTAACCTAAGGACATCACAAATATCCATGCCCGAGGCAGGATTCGAACCTGCGACCGTAGCGGTCTTGCGGTTCCAGACTGCAGCGCCTTTAACCGCACGGCCACTTCGGCCGGCACAAGGTATAAAAGGGCAGTGCATTGGCGGAACAGTAATTTGTACTCAGGTGAATCATTTGAAAGGGTTTCAGACGTGATTATGGGCCCACGACAGGAATAAACAGACTGAACGCGGAATGGTAGCTAGAACAGGATGTACAGGACATTCCTTTTCGGAAATCGTTATGGAATTCAATATTCCGACGTCCACAGTCCCAAAAGTGTGCCGAGAATACCACATTTCAGGTGTTATCTCTCATCAAAGATAACTCAACAGCCGACGGCCTTCACTTAACGACCGAGAGCAGCGTCGTCTGCGAAGAGTTGTCAGTGCTAACAGACAAGCAACACTGCGTGAAATAGCCTCAGAAATCGATGTAGGGCGTATGACTAACATATGCGCAAGGACAGTGCAGCGAAATGTGGCATTAATGGGCTCTGGCAGCAGTCGACTGACACAAGAGCTCTTGCTACCTCTACCACATCGCCTGCAGCACCTCTTCTGGGTTCTTAAGCATATCGGTTGGATCCTACACGACTGGAAAACCATGGATTGATCAGATGAGTCCTGTTTCAAGAGCCGATCGTAGGGATCGAGCGTGAGGCAGACCCCACGAACTCAAGGATCCAAATTGTCAACAAGACACTGTGCAACCTGGTGGTGGCTCCACGATAGTTTGGGCTGTGTTTACATGGAGTGGACTGGGTCCTCTCGTCCAGTTCAATCAACTGAGACTGTTTGCATATCAATTGTGTGCATTGTTAGGTAAGGTGACATTTCAATAACTGTGATTGGCAGTGTGTTTCAAGGCAGTTATCTTACCGATTAGTTCTTGTTGGACATTAATGATAATCACTACAACAACATAATGCACATGAGAGAGTTCTTCGTTATCTGAACATTGAACAACTGACGATGCTGAATATCCTGAAAAAAGCACATTCCGTGAGAAATAATAGGAATCTAAGTTTGATGAAAATCCCCATCCGCATTTCTCTAGCCGCTCTTAGGTCAGTATAAAGTCATCGCAAAGAGGCGATTACGTTTGTCTGCATGGCAATCTTCCACAGCACCTATTATAATCAATTAGTACAGATTTTTTCCATTTTAAGCTTACTGCAAATAAATTTAGAGTGTTTTCGCCAAATGTATTTCGCTCTCAAATATGAAGCGTCTTCTACGGTCAGCAACCCTATCAATAGCAAAGCATTTTCCATAATGCGCATTACCAAGCGGGGAAGGGGGGGAGGTACTTTATGGCTATCCTAAAAAAATTTAAAAATTTCATAATTGTTGTTGAATTATATTACCTGCATACTTTTTGAAGAGATACTGATGTGTAAGGGGTGTCCAAAACCTGAAAATACCTTTCAGCAATATCAATTACAGACTTTTAAGACCAACACAAAAAATGTTAAGAACGCAAGTTTCGTTCATTGTTGCCGACTTTTCCTCGAAACATATTTTTAAAGAGGTTCTGATGAGTAAGTGAGGCACAGAATCTGGAAATACTGTATACGACGTTCATTAGGGAAAGTGTAATCTCGTACTGATATGTAAATTTTGAGTTAACTTTAACTGGAAGGTTTAACGTTTAAAACATATGTACACTCTACTGGAGTAATTCTTTTTAAATACTTTTCTTCAGAATTTCAAAACATAAATTACTGCAAATTTTTTCAAAAGGTGGGCGTAAAATTCTCCCGCCCCCACTCCCCACCGCCCCAGGTAGTATTGCGTGGGTTAATTTACTGACGGTGTTTTTGTCACTTGTTTACACATTCTGCAAGCAACTGCTTTTAGCTTCATTGTTAATTGCTAGTGGAGGCCAAGCTCGAAAGACAATTTATAAATTTGAATGAGAAACCAATTTTCTTCCGACCTCAATCTGTGCTAACAATTAAGGAAAAAGCAGTGATTTGCGGAACATGTAAACAAGAGACGGTAATACTGTGAAGGTGCTTTACAAATAAAAGCAAAACATATCTGGTGCAAAATACTCTTTAATTATCTGCAGTAACGTTAAGATGGAAAAAGCCAGTAATAACTTAAGAGGCTCATTTCGCAAAAAGCACAGATGCGGAAATACGCAAGCTAACCAAAGAATGCAGCGTGGAGCTAACGGTAGAAAGGAAAATCTGGTATATAGGAAACGAAAATGTTGTTGTCCAAAAGTCGGAGATTAGAAAGTTGCCAAATATGCGATATCACAAATATCTCGAGCAGACATCTGTGGACTTCGCAACGTGATGCCGATATTCTATACAAGGTAACGGTTATCACATTGATGTATCTCTTAGTTTCTTATAACATCATGATGTCTGTTAAAACCTGTTAATGATATGACGTCGTTCTTAGCTGGTCCAAGTAGCCTCTGGAGTAATCTACAACAATTTTTTCGCTGTGCACCAGTGCAGATACCTTTTATTTATCGTATCACCAGTTCAAACAAATTTGTTCTTTTTCTTTTGTACTGCTTGATGGTGTTGGTGGCAGGAAGTGCTAACTCTCAAATTAATAAGCATTATTCTCATTACATAAAATATTATGTAATTATGGTAACTATTAGTTCCATGTGTACCACTAGAAAAGATGTGTGCTATACGTGATATCCCAGGGGGAATGGTCAGTATTCGGAGATTTGAGAAGATGACCATTTGAACGAAAAAACTTTATAAGGACATATGCCCTATTCCGATTTTTTCCGAGTTAGAAGACATGTAATGTACGTTGTTATTTATTTCCAATATCATTCAGTACATTGCCACGTTTACAAATCTCTACACTTATAGCAGTTAGTAAACACTACAATGTGTGTTATACAAAGCATCGATTGAAAAATACATATGCTTAACACGTTCACTGTTTAGCACTATCGTACACCTCACAGTGCAGCTTTAAAGAAGTTCTTAGTAAATGTTCGGTAACCCACGGTGAACTTCAGTGCATTTCTCTACTGTTAGGAGAACATGATTCGTTGATTGAATGCCTCTGCACGTTTCCTGATGAGGCGTGCAGCCACAGACCATAGATATCCTTCTATGCTCTGTGCCTACAGCGCCCACGATGCGACCAAGCAGTTCATCTCGCGTATTCGCCTTTCATTTGTACGCCTCAGAATTCATCCAGCCCCATCAACAAAAATCTAATGGCGTAAGATGTGGCAATCTTGGTGACCATTTAATTACTCCATCACAACCAATCAAGTGATCAGAGTGAGTTAGGTAAAATGTGGAGAGGCTCTGTCATGCTGGAAGTACTGTAAATTGTACTCTGTGTGACCAAAGGAACGTCCTCACGATGTTCAGCAAACGAATTTTCGAAAACATGCAGCTAATTGTGTCCCGTCATTCCCCCTTCCAATATGACTCTACTGTGACCGATCATGTGGCACCAAACAATGGCCGGGAAATGACTTGGAAATTAGTTTTCAATGCAGCATGTGGATTTTACTGCGACCATAGTAATGAATGTTTGTTCCGAGTAAATGTGGCGTATTCAGTGAATAATAGTATTAATAGAAGCAAATGACGAGTGCGTGAATAGTGATGTGGAAATTGAAATGGATTAATAATTGCTTCAATAATCGGAAAAACTTATTGGAAAGAATAGTTGCAAAAATTTTGAAGGTAATTTATGAATCTGCCTACAATCTTGGATGAAATTTAACTGATATATCAACAGACCTTTAATATCATTACAGTCAAGGTCGATAAACATAATTTGCATTGTATACTGCTGCTTCCAGCAGTGTGTGGTACCAAATAATCACCGCAACCATCGAAATTGTCGATCTTCCACTCGAAGCACAACATTTTTAGTGTAAGTAAACCAAGTTCAATAGCTGCCCATCAAGTCTGAGTCGTTACCTTCGCATTAATTGCTTAGTCTTGATTGTGACAATGTCGATGCAGGAACGCTCCTCCGGATACCGCGTAAATTACTCTTGTCTGCACCGAACCTCTTGATGCGGGATCTGGGCGGCGAGTGAAATGATGAACAGACAGGATTTGAACTTAAAACCGTGCGAATAAATATTCCTTTCTTTATTAACTTTTTTACAATACTTTTAATGAACGGTTAAAATACAAATTTTTACAATGCTGGTGCGAGGCATCCAAGCATACATCCGTAAGCTACCACTTCCTGAAACAAAAGTGTAAAGTTACATGAATTAATAAACTGAAGATCTTATTTCGTACTTTGTTTCATATAGATATTTAACCTTTTATCAAAACATTATCCCTGCCATAAAACAAATCATTGATTTACCTTTGCTGGTGTCTTTGATTTATAGCTCATTCCGTTTACATACTATCATCAGGATATGCAAATATTTCAATATGTTATTCTACAAGTACAACTAAAGAATAAAGTTGATATAAACATAGGTCAGCAAATGTTTAGTTACGGAGTTACGGCTAATGAAAGATGTTGGTGTTGGCCTGCTGAATTTAATAAAACATTTCCCAGACGTGCATCTGCAGTAGTTTTCCAGAACATCCATAGAACCAAAGATTATTAAACAAGTAAATTTGTTTACTTTCCATTAAGAATGTAGAAACGCTTACGTCATTGTCGGCAACCGTTAGTGATTCATCAGATTTTCACTATATATAATATATAATAAATAATACGTATATAATAAATAATGACATAGCACTGATCGCACAGGACATTACCGATGCACAGAAACAGCTAGAATTATTACAAGAGCAGGCAGCAAAAATAGGATTACAAATTTCATTTGAAAAAACAAAATTTATGACTGACATCAAAGATGCACCTTCTGACCTAAAAACTGGTAATAACCACATCTCTCGAGGTAAGAATTTAAATATTTAGGTGAATGGATTGCAGAAAATTGTAATGAATAGATATCTGTCAGATCAAGAGTCCAGAAAATGGAGACGGCGTTTCAATTAACAAAAAACATTTACAACAAAAACAGTCTCTCGTGGAACTGCAAAATATGACACTACACAACAGTAATTAAACCCGAAGTTCTTTACGCATCTGAGACACTAAACCTTCAAAAGAGGAATTAGAAGTGAAAGAACGTAAAATAATGAGGAAAATCCTAGGACCAAGAACTAAAGATGGTGTGCAATATCCAAAACCTAATGCAGAAATATATAAAAAATATCTCCAAAATAACAGACACAATGCGCATGAGAGAATCCAATTCATGGGGCATTTAGAAAGAATGGACTCAAACAGGTTAACGTACAAAATCCATACATTTTTAAAGGACAAAATTACAAGACCGAACTGGTACAAACAGACGGAAAAAGACCTAAGAGAATTAGGGTCTCCAGATCTACATGACAGAAATGAAATCAGAAAAATCACAAACACGCGGGGTTTTGAGGGAGAAGAGAGAAAAACTAACCGACGTGGTCCACGCAACGAAAGCTAGCCCTTTCGTTGTTTATGAAGGAATATTGGGCGAAAAGGAAGGCCAACAAATGTTGATTACGCGTGGTCCTGAGTGATCCATCCGCGAAGAAGAAGAAGAAGAAGAAAAATAATATATAATAAATAATAAAAAATAGCCATCGTGCATCTTGTCATTGGTTTACACACCACAGTATGAAGGAACGACATGATGAGACCACCAGCAGACGGTACTCGTATATTGTTTATTTACCCTCAGACAATCAGTTTCGGTCAAGTGAACGTTTTAAAGTAACGGATTAAAATTGCATAAGTTTAAGAAAAGGTTCCTTGGCACCAAATACATGTATTTTTCAGATGCAGTTGTTTTATCTTATATAATATAAATCCGTGATTTGCTGTCTGTGAGAAAATAACCATGTCATGAGACAATGGTGGCGTTCTTTAAGCACTTTGAAGCTGTACCTGCAGAAACTATTTCAGCACTCTAACGACTGCTACTTGTAGTCGGTAATATGTACAACTGCCGTTACATTTGTGACGTGTTAAGTGCGGTGACTGTTTCCTACCTTCAAGATCTCAGTGACTGCGTTCCAACAAAATAACAGGAGACCGCGTTTTCGCTGCGCTGCGCTGCGCTGCGCTGTCCTGACCCACCCTGACTGTAGCACAAGCCAGCACTCTCTCCAGCTGCGTCTTGGGTTTCCGGAAGACTGTGCTGTGGCAACTCGCCAGCCACTGCGATCCATTAAGTCTGCCATGGAGTTGAAGCAGTGTGGAATGACGTTAGCGCAAATGTCGCAGCGGCATGGTGTAGGACAAGGGAAGCATGGAAGGGAGAACCCAGAATACAAGCGTAATTTGTCCTTTCAATGGCCAGATTTATTTAACCACCACGTAAAATAGCATGAATAAAAGAATCTCAGATAATTATGAGTGAAATGAATAATCGGCTTTAACAAATGATTTCACCTCAACCAGCCACAAAACTCAGTGCCAGAATAAATATAAAACAGTAATTTAAAAAAAAAACTTCTTTCCCTGTGAAACAGAAGCTGCTCAATAGGAGAGATACGTTTAAGACAATTTAACAAAAGGTCATTTACGACCTTCAGAGGATTTTTCGGAAACTAATTAAGTCCTTTAATCAAACAGTCCCATAACACACAAGAGGGCAAACGCACTGCTAAAATCAGCATAAAACCCACTGAAACTTTTATCAAGTACCAAATCAGTAGGCCTGCCGCTTTGGCCGAGCGGTTCTAGGCGCTTCAGTCTGGAACCGCGCGACCGCTACGGTCGCAGGTTCGAATCTTGCCTCAGGCATTGATGTATGTGATATCCTTAGGTTAGTTAGGTTTAAGTAGTTCTAAGTTCTAGGATACTGATGACCTCACATGTTAAGTCGCACAGTGCTCAGAGCCATTTGAACCATTTTTGAACCAAAACAGAAAAATAGATGAAGGTTGTCCACACGTGAGGCAATTACAGTCCCAGTTTAGTGTCAAACCAGTAATTATATTTAAATGAGTTGGAAATATTCGCATAACATAGTAATCAAGACATAACTTTGTGCATATGCAACTTAAGAAAAAACTTTGCTACCCGAAGTTCATAACACGGGCAGTACAAGTATATTCCAAAGGAAATGTACAACTTCAAGTAAAATTTAAAATAAGGCTCCACAGATCAGATCATTAAGTAATGTAACCACTACTTCACTTAAGATTTATTAGCAGGCAGCGAGAACCAGCGCCCTTTGGGCACTTGAGGACACACCTCGAGGGCAGCGAATGAACACCAAGCGAATATACTACACCTACAAGCCCCTGCGGCCACCAGTCGCTGAAAAACCGGCCGCGAGGCTCAGAAGGCTAAGCACGACTGTAACAGACAAGACTTAGGTGAAACACAGGCCAAACAAACAAGCAAGTATTAATGGCCACATTCTCGAGAATTGGTCAGGATAAGGCCTTTTAATATACCATCAGATTTCAAAAATGTGTCTTTTACGAAATTTCCAAAATACCATGAATGTACAGTAGTGGCCAAGGTAATGTCTATTAAACCACTCAGCTGAAGAAAATTATCCACACGAAAACTTAATGAATGTCCACAGAATAAGATCTGACTGTAATTTAGCCAGACCACTCTGGAAGGAACGTTGCGTAAACCAAACAGCTATGTAAGGGAAATGACAAGCTCACCTCTACAAGGTGGTGCCTAATAATTAGACCTTACAAGCAATGCTACCTTCCTTGATATCTATATATGGAAATCTAAAGCACAGTTTCTACACATATACCCTATTAAATACAGGAAATTTCTGTTAAAGCAAACAAAATATAAAATAAAAGATTAAATGCAAAATCCTTAAAAAAACCTTAAGATCCCAATTAAACCTGCGAAATTTTTACGACAGGTTATTGCCAAAACACATTCCCATTTACTGCACAAGAAAGCTGACAGCCATATCAGTGGGAAATCTAACATTAAGGTAAACCACTCAATTTAGTCTTTCACACTGCGTACAGCCAGCACAAATACATTACAATGAATCTCACAGTGGTACACAGAAATCCCCAGCACAGGAACAGTTACACATACATCCAAGTATTTCACTGATCATAAATATAGCCGGCCGGTGTGGCCGTGCGGTTCTAGGCGCTTCAGTCTGGAACCGCGTTACCGCTACGGTCGCAAGTTCGAATCCTGCCGCGGGCATGGATGTGTGTGATGTCCTTAGGTTAGTTAGGTTTAAGTAGTTCTAAGTTCTAGGGGACTGATGACCGTAGATGTTAAGTCCCATTTTTTAATAAATATAAATAATTTGAAGCAACAGTTAATTACGCTCCATGTGTCAGTAAACCATCGAGCGCAGGAAATAGAGGTGAGCGTATCGTAATGTGTGAAATACTGACCATAAATGCATGATGTGGCAGATATTGAATAATACTGAAAATATCCAGGGTGGCTTCCAGCACCCAGTCCCACACAGCACGGAATATCAGCGGATACAGACAGAAGGACGCTGTACTCAGCTCTTTGTCTTAACTACGACTTCACCAGTTACACCAAGTCTTGACATAAAAAGAGCTAATGGCCGACCGGCACACCATATCCGGAACTCAGCCCGTGACGTCCTCTATTCCGCTGTCACTCGCTGTCTAGCTCTTACTGCGCCACCAACTCTGCTCAGGGCCTGCTTTAGTACTCGCTCTGCCAGAGAAAATCAGCGACGAGCTTCAGTCGTTTCGCGCAGCCAATAGTAGTGCCAGCGAGTAATGCCCTAAGTCAAGGCACGTGAAATCGATTGTGAGTCCCCAATGGCTGAGTATACCCTCATATCAGCTACAAATTAAAGCGGCTACACTTGCTAAATATGTTGTATGCGCACAAAAAGTAGAATTTCATCACCTTGCTGTTGTTTCTAGCGCAGCAGTGTATTTATATCTCTTACACCTCATCGCCCAGTCACTCTTACAAAGTGACTTATGGGGGCGTTAAATGAGTAGTGCAACACATTCTTTTTTTTCCGGCCAATCTCGGTTGAAAAAATGCCGAATTTGCTGTGGAACACAGTAGAATTGAAACCGGGTTGGTAGGTACTCAGAGAGCGCACAAGCTAAGGTTACGATTGTGGATGGGGCCGTAAACAGTTACTGTGAGTTGCACAATCAAACACACAACTTCATTTTTCTAAGAACCACCTATTTACACATTGCTTTAAAAGATCACAATTAGACAATACGGCTGAAGGCTTGAGATGGTTTCTGCGCTGAAAGCCCAAAACCACACCAAACCAAGAACAGCTGAAGGTCGGGCTTAGAAATCAAAAGCAAGTAAAAAATAGAAGGTAATTTAAAAAAAAAAACATGCAATTGAAAAAAATTTGCGGCTGAAGGCCTACACTACACGTCTGAAGAACAACTATACTTAAAACACAGTAATAAAGTATTTTTTCCAACAAAGAAATTTCTTTTTAAACTTACAACAGAATGGCCGAAAGCCTAATTAAAGAAATATTAACTTATTGCACGGCTGAAGGAGATAAACATTTAAAACAACGGCAGAAGTCCTGAAAAACAAGTCAGAGAAACAATTTAAAATTAACACCTTCCTTGTTATAAAAAATTTTCCTTTAAAGAATACACACGGCTGAAAGCCTTATTAAAAAGGGTTCACGTAAATCCTCGGCCGAAGGTCACACATAACACATCGAACAACTAACGGGTTAGGGCCTGTATTCCAAACAATTTTAGACAGAACAAATTTTAGGAAAAAAAATACTCTTTTTTAAATAAAAAATCTTCAAAATTTTAATTTAACACGGCTGAAGGCCTTTATGTAAATTTAAAAAGAACTGAATTAATACACGACCGAAATGAAAATCATAATCTGAAACAAAGTGAACAACTGGTGCTCAGAAGTGTTTCTAGGGTCGGCCTGAGAAGGTAGCTCAAACTTGAGGTGAGACAGGCAGTCAAGAGCGGAAGTTAAATAATGGGATGGCAACCCAAACTAGGGACGGCCGAAGGACCGACCAACAATTTAACCAATTCCCTTCTGTCCGACCACGGCACAACGATGGAAAATATCGGCCACGGACGAGCATACTAACAGCACTATGTCTTCAGAAATTGGCGTCTAAAAACAGACAAGCGAACAATAACCACTCTAAGCAAAATATGAACCAAACATCTTAAAAGGCTGTCGGACTGGCGTCTAAAAACAGACAAGCGAACAATAACCACTCTAAGCAAAATATGAACCAAACAACTTAAAAGGCTGTCGGACTAAACGCCGTGCCGGACAGCATCAACACGACGAGGAAAGGCACACTGCCGGAAAACTATGCTAACGACCAGAGCAGCTAACTGGGGCGTTAACGTCCACAGGGCAGAAAATACCTCTGGTGTACTTCACTGGCAAGTAACAGTCAATTTAACAATTAATCACAATATAGGAAGACGGCTCCATGATTTCGCCGACTCCAACATATTATACGTTGCTGCTAGACCTAATGGCCCAGGGAGCAACAACCCGCAAATAAACGGAGAGATGTTACAATAGTTGAGGTTTCATAACAGGTTAACTGATCACTCAACTGCAACGTCCAGGTTCGCTGGGCAACGAACTTTGTCGTTCTCGCAGCTAGCGCCTCACGATCCGACAGTGCGTGCACGCCGCCAGTGGTCCCGGCCTGGCATCGTGCCATGGAGACTTCCTCGCTGCTCCGTCCCAACCGACTAACTACCACACACACCACCACTACCCATAAATACTAGTGGGCACACCAAAGATAGTACGACAGTACTAGCATCGCTAAGCGCTGCTGCTGCCACTCAAGGAGGTAAGCCAGCAACTTCGTTATACCAGTAAGTAAGGAAGAAACAAGACGTCACTCAATGTGACAAAATGTCAAAGAACAAACGGCACGAACGCGAGCCTACACGGCTCAACAATATAACCGCATCAGTCACTACAGTATCATGAAGTTCTGATAGCTAGCAAAGCTATCTCTAGCCTTCAAAATGGCGTCTGTGATGGAGGTGCAGTCCAAACACAGAGATGTCATTGAGTTTCTTTTGGCGGAAAACCAGAGCATTTCAGATATTCATAGGTACTCTCAGAATGGCTATGGAGACCTCGCAGTGAACAAAAGCACGGTGAGTCGTTGGGCAAGGCGTCTGTTATCATAACAACAAGGTGGCAGAAACCTGTCCGATCTCCCGCGTGCTGGCCAGGCGCAAACAGCTGTGACTCCTGCGATTCTGGAACGTAGAGACACTCTCATTTGAGGTGATCGACAGATTACAATCAAAGAGCTCGCTGCTTCACTGGGCGTCTCTGTTAGTAGTCCTGGCACATTCGTCCGCCAGGGTGGATATTCAATGGCGTGTGACGGCTGGGTTCCTCACTCCCTGCCACAACAACATAATGAGCAACGAAGGACTATCCGTGGCCGGCCGAAGTGGCCGTGCGGTTAAAGGCGCTGCAGTCTGGAACCGCGAGACCGCTACGGTCGCAGGTTCGAATCCTGCCTCGGGCATGGATGTTTGTGATGTCCTTAGGTTAGTTAGGTTTAACTAGTTCTAAGTTCTAGGGGACTAATGACCTCAACAGTTGAGTCCCATAGTGCTCAGAGCCATTTGACTATCCGTGCGGAATTGCTTGCTCATTACGAGGCTGATTGTGACAATTTTTTGTCAAACATCGTCCAAGGCAATAAAACATGATTTTGTCATTTCGAACTGGAAACAAAACGGCAATCCATGTAGTGGTTCCATACCGCCATTTTTACGAAAAAAAACATTCAGAACGGCACCATGAGCCGGTAAAGTCATGGCGACGGTGTTCTGGAACTCTGAGCGGGTTATTCTGTTTGGTTTCTTCCCTTATGCTGCAACGACCAACTTTGAAGTGTATTGTGCTACCCTCACGAAATTGAAGAAACGACTTGAGCATGTTCATCGCCACAAAGATGCAAACGAACCTTCCCATGACAACTCGAGGCCTCACAGAAGTCGGCGCACAGACGGAAAGCACAAAACTTAATTGGACTATTCTTCCTTATCCACCCTACAGCCCGTATCTTGCGCCTTCCAACTTCCGTCTCTTTGGCCCGAAAAATTGTACACTTCAAATTGTACGTGGATAATGGGGAGGTTATTGATACAGCATGCCAGTAAAGTCACATAAAGCCGTTGCAGTGAACGGAGAGTAAAGTGAAAAATAGAGTTTTGTAGCCAAAAGTCTCGGAAATAATACTGTGTATTGGAATCAAGAATAAAACCAACCTGCTTTAAAAAAAAAAAATGGTTCAAATGGCTCTGAGCACTATGGGACTTAACATCTGAGGTCATCAGTCTCCTAGAACTTAGAACTACTTAAACCTGCCTAACCTAAGGACATCACACATATCCATGCCCGAGGCAGGATTCGAACCTGCGACCGTAGCAGTCGCACGGTTCCAGACTGAAGCGCCTAGAACCGCTCGGCCACACCGGCCGGCACCTGCTTTCAGAAAAAAATATGTTGCATTACTTATTGGAGACCTTTCGTACTGAAAGTAACAATTAATGTGTTTACAATGGCGAATACTATTGTGCTAGAGAGACTGTCAGAAAGCCTCCTTCACCTTTCGTAGTATGACTGACGCCTGCGGTCTGTTTAGCAGTGAACAGTGCTCTACGCTTAATATTTTGTTCAGGTCACTGACAATAAAAGAACCGGCTACGAGATTCCATGAGAACGACTGAAAAAATTGTGGATGCTGCAGGCTAATGTTATAAAATATTTTCTGTGGCAAGGTCAAGGAAGATACACTGACGGAAGAGAAACAAACAAGTAATGCAGAATAGTCAAATTTCAGGAATATATTTGTCTAGGTAACGTACCTAAGCGATTAATGTTGCAAGATCACAGCTTAATGTAACCACGAGGAAAGCCATTGCATATGTGAAATTCTGGCAATTTAACAACCGGTGAAAAATGCGAAAATGTTGAATGCAAGAATGCTAACGTGCATGCGTTGTGTGATACAGGTGCTGGATGTCACTTTGTGGGATGGAAGTCCATGCTTGTTGGGCTTGGTCGGTCAATACAGGGACAGTTAATGCTGGTTCTGCATGAAACTGGAGTTGTCGTCCGATGATATCCAATATGTGTTCGATTGGAGACAGATTTGGCGATCGAACACGTCGAGCCAACATGTCCACA